>NW_026067985.1:6939335-6940775 GCF_014885135.2 Alexandromys fortis | reverse complement strand
AAAAAAAAAAAAAAAAAAAAAAAAAAGAAAGAAAGAAAGAAAAAGAAAAAATAATACCAGCTTTTTGGCTATAAAAGGGGAGTACCAGAAATTCAAGGTTGTCCTTGGCTATATAGTTTGAGGCCAGCCTAAATTCATATAGGAAATATAGGAATTATAAATACATATTATGGAACTATTCAACAACAAAGAAACATCTGTTCAACTACACTGTAGGAAAAAGTGTCCTGGAAGACACTACAGAATAATTCCTCCGACATCAAACGGGCATACATTATTTCTATTGGCATATGGAACATTCTCTAAGATAAATGTTAGATTAAAAATCAAGTCTCAGGGGCTGTTGAGTTGGTTTAGTGGTTAAGTATGCACACCACACTCATAAAGGACCCAAGGTCACTACGCAGCACCCAAGTCAAGGCAGCTCACAACTGCTTGTAATTGCTCCTCCAGGGACACAGACACCCTTCTGGCCTCCGTGGACATGTGCACTCACAGACACATACACACAGAGACACAGCTAAACATTTTAAAATCAAGTCTCAAGAAATAATTTTGTTTGTTTTTGGAGACAGGGTTTCTCTGTGTAGCCTTGGCTGTCCTGGTACTCACTCTGAAGACCTTGAACTCAGAGAGCTGTTTCCCTCGGCTTCCCAAGTGCTGGGATTAAAATCATATGCAACCACCACCATCAAGTTTCAAGAAATCTTAAAAAGCCAATGAGATGGCCCAGTGAGTAAAAGCCTTGTCACACAAGCCTGAAGACCTGAGTCTGATCCACAGAACGCACATTAGAAAGCTAGATGTACTGGCTACATCTGTAAGACAGCACTGTCCCAGCAAGATGGGTTGTAGTAATATGAGCAGTGGGCTGCGTTCCAGCATGGCCCGCATGGCTAGCTTTCCCGAAATAATTACACGGAAACTGTATTCTTTTAAACACTGCCTGGCCCATTAGTTCCAGCCTCTTATTGGCTAGCTCTTACATATTGATCTAACCCATTTCTAATAATCTGTGTAACACCACAAGGTGGCTTACCAGGAAAGGTCTTAACCTGCGTCTGTCTGGAGTGGGAGAATCATGGTGACTGCTTGACTTGGCTTCTTTCTCCCAGCATTCTGTTCTGTCTACTCCACCCACCTAAGGGCTGGCCTATCAAATGGGCCAAGGCAGTTTCTTTATTAACCAATGAAAGTAACTCCTCCATCAGTGGGTGGTGGTGACAAGAGGATCACTCAGAAGCAGAGCCAGCTGGCTTGGGGCAGTCAGCAAGATAGGAAAAACAGGGACCATGCCTCAACCAGCTGAAAGGAAAGAACCTCAAATAAAAGAAAAATACCTTTAAAAGTTTTAAAAATCTGTCATATGATAGGGAATCTCTTGGGTATATTCCCAAGAGAGATATTACTGGATCTTGGGGTAGGTTGATCCCGAATTTC
>NW_026067985.1:6810851-6936958 GCF_014885135.2 Alexandromys fortis | reverse complement strand
CCCTTTTCATTTCTGATCTTATTAATTTGCATATTCACTCTCTGGCGTTTTATTAGTTTGGATAGAGGTTTATCAATCTTGTTGATTTTCTCCAGGAACCAGCTTTTTGTTTCATTGATTCTTTGGATTGTTTTCTGTGTTTCTATTTTGTTGATTTCAGCCCTTAGTTTGATTATTTCCAGTCTTCTACTCCTCCTAGGTGAGTCTGCTTCTTTTTTTTCTAGAGCTTTCAGGTGGGCAGTTGCCAGGTGATGGTAGCACATGCCTTTAATCCTTAGTAAGGAGGCAGAGGCAGAGGCAGGTGGATCTCTGTGAGCTCAAGGGCAGGCTGGTCACAGAGTGAGTTCCTGGACAACCACAGCTACACAGAGAAACCCTGTCTTGAAGAGCCAAAGCATACTAGGCAGTGGTGGCTGATGCCCTTAATCCCAGCACTTAGGAGGCAGAGGCAGGTGGACCTCTGTGAGTTTGAGACCAGTCTGCTCTACAAAGTGAGTTCCTAGGACAGGCTTCAAAGCTACAGAGAAACCATCTTGAAAAACAAAATAAAAAACAAAAAAGAAAAGAAAAGCCAAACTATACTCATCATACTCCTCTTCTCAGATGCTGAAAGGACAAACTGCAAATCAACAAAAATGGACAGTACACAAGCACCTGGAAACAGTAAGATGCACCTAAGGGACCAGCTAAGTAAAAAAAAATCAAGAGATTTTATAAAAAACAAATGCAAGACAGCACTGTTGGACCCTAGAGTCCAACTACCAGGAATCGCCCCAAGAGACTATCTCTCACACCACAGTTGATGTAAAAGCATGAGGATTTTTATTAATTCTGTCATGACAGGGTCTTTCAGCATTCGAGAAGTCAGAAAGACCCTGAATAGCTGGTACAGGCTACTTTTAAAAGAAAAAGCCACAGAAACAAGGGGGGTATCTGAGGGTTGTTCCTTAACTATTATGATTGGTTTATTCAAAAAGGCTATTACCAATAATTGGCTGGAGAGCAGTTGCCAGATTAAATGAGGTAAGAGGGAACATCTGAGGGTCACTTTGCCCTTTTCCTAGGGACTGAGTCAAAACACCAGGAACTGAGTCAGCACCTAAGGGTTATCTTGCCCCTATCAATAACTGAGTTCTATTTGGAGAACATTCACAAGGACTCAGGGAGATGGAAGTTCCCAACATTTCAGTACGTGCATGTATAGTTGTTAGATTCTCAGCGAGGGGGGGGGAGCACTAAGGCACTGACACTGAGAGGGCCCAGAATTGTTCTTAGGATTGTCTTAAAGTTTTACAGCACCACATACGGGAATCTACAGCTAAATCAAGGCAATGATGAGAAGGTAGCTTACAGCAATCAATTCCCACATAAAGAGGGTTTTAACATTAACAGCCCCTACACTCAGATTTGGAAAAGTAAAAAGAAGCCAAACCACATCCTAGACCCAGCTTAGGCCTCTCCTTTCCACCACCACCTCCTTCTCCTCATCCTGGCTGTCCAGGTAGATCACTTGGCATCCCTGTCACCACCCACCGCTTCCATGTCCTTTCTGACCTTCTGGTCCCATCCTAGTTCACTTCACAAGGCAGTCACAGACCCATGTTTCATCCCCTTAGCCCAAATTATCTTAAATGTTTTTCATTGCTCTGCCAGAGCCCCACATGGTGCAGCTGTTTCCCTGCTCTCTGGACCCCTGTAGGTCTCCTATGTACTCACACTCTATGATTCATAACTTACCTTAGGTGGAAGGAAAGGACCAAAGGCAATGGAGGTCACTGCTGCTGCCTGTGAGCCTGCCACTGGGGCCCATCCTGAGTCCTCCCAAGCACTGCAGCAGCGTATGAGAAGCCAGGCGAAGGCTGTGACTTGCAACCCTCTCTCTGCACATCTGAATCCTTCTGATGTCAACTGCATGGCCACTGTCTTCCTTTCACAAACACTGAAGAGAAGGCTTGCTCTGCACCTGTCCCTGAGTGCTAAAGGAGGCGTCACTCTCAGAATAGCCTGAGAACAGAGGGGTCCTAATGTGGTGTACATATACATGCAGGCAAAATGCTCATCCAGATACTATTTTATTTTTTTATTTATTTTATTTATTTTTATTTTTTATTTTTGGTTTTTCGAGACAGGGTTTCTCTGTGGTTTTGGAGCCTGTCCTAGAACTAGCTCTTGTAGACCAGGCTGGTCTCGAACTCACAGAGATCTGCCTGCCTCTGCCTCCCAAGTGCTGGGATTAAAGGCGTGCGCCACCACCGCCTGACTCATATAAAATTTTAAAATCTAAAAAATTATCTATAAATGTAATGCAATTTCTAAAAAAAGTCACTGTCACTGACTTTCCTTCTAAAGTACAAAAAATTATAAAATTCATATAGATTGGCACACACTGAGAAAAATGTGTCCCACACAAATAAACAAGCAAAAACACAGGATATCCAAAACCAATACTGAACCAAAGTGACAACAGAAAAGTACATTATTCAGTTGTCATAGTAATCAAAGTAGCAGACTAGGAATGTAGCTCAGTTGGCAGAATGGTTACCTAGCATGCAGGAAGCTCTGGGTTCAATCCTACAATAGAATAACAACCTCTCTTTAGGAATGCTGGCTATGAAGTCCCCAGAGACCCCAAACCATACAGGTCATGTTATTGCTATGGGTTACCACCAGGACCAGAGAGTAAGACCCTATAACAGAAGACACCACATGTCTTGGTTTCATGATAGAGAGAAACCATACTCCAGCTTAGCTAGAGACTTCCTTTCTAACTATAGTGCTAAGCTGCAGGACTGTCAGGCAGCTGCAGGACTGTCAGGCAGCTGCAGGACTGTTGTGTCTTGGATGAAATGTCCCTCTGTAGTTTGGGTGTTTGAACACTTGTATTCTAGTTGATGGCTGGACTTGCTGGAGGAAGTATGCCACTGGAGGCAGGGTTTGATGTTGATTATTATTATTATTATTATTTTGTTTTTTAAATATTTATTTATTATGTATACAATATTCTGACTGTATGTCTGCAGGCCAGAAGAGGGCACCAGATCTTATTACAGATGGTTGTGAGCCACTATGTGGTTGCTGGGAACTGAACTCAGGACCTCTGGAAGAGCAGGCAATGCTCTTAACCGAGCCATCTCTCCAGCCCCTATTTTGTTGTTTTTGAGACAGACAGGGTCTCTATATGTAACAGCCCTGGCTGTCCTGGCACTTGCTCTGTAGAGCAGGCTGGCCTCAAACTCACAGAGATCTGCCTGCCTCTGCCTCCTGAGAGCTGGGATTAAAGGTGTACACCAACACCTAGCTTGGCTTTGATGTTTTAAAAGACTTCTGCCATTTCTAATTTGCCTCTTTTTTCCCTGCTTATAGTTTGAGATGCAAGTCCTCAGTTTTTTATTCTGCCATGCTGGCAGCATTTCCCTGCTGTCATGTGATGGCCTGTATCCCGCTAATACTACAAACTCCAAATAAGCCCTTCCTTCTGTAAATTGCCTCAATCATGGACTTTTATCATAGTAACTAAAACAAAGAGAAAAGTCAGCAGGCTGCTCTCCAACTTCAGACCTTTTCACGGCGTAGTAATGAAAGACCTAGATAAATCCAGACACCCCCCCCCCACCGCAGGAAAAAATAGAGCCAAAAATCTAAGCAGGGAGAGAAGAATCAGAAATCTAGGATTCAGGAACTGGCTGAAGATAAAGTTAGATTATAATCTTGAGTATAATCTTGAGAAACAGGGAGTTGCCCCCTTGTGATCATCACTGGTATTTTCGTAATTTTCTGTGACGTGCTCCCTACCCCTTTCAGATTACTGGGCTGTGGCTTCTTCCTTTAAAAACTCCTTCTCCCAGTTACTCGGGGTCGAACTCTTCCCCTGTGTGGGTTATGAGTCTCGGCCCCAGTGCACTGGTACCTGTCAATAAACCTCGTGTGATTGCAGCAAGGACAGTTTCTAGTGAGTTACATGGGGGGAGGGTCATGTTATCCCGAGGCTTGAGTGAGAGTCTCCCCACACTGGGGGTCTTTCAGTAACAACTCAACATGCTCACTGGTACAATAGTGGCAGCACTCTTTGGGGGTAACCAGATGATGTTGGATTAGATCTGATGCACACCCTGAAGGAGTAAGATCATTCCAGTTCTGTGGACCTGGTCAAAAGCCATTGGATGGGAGGTCACAGGACCTAAGGACACCTCCTACACTTCATTTTATTAAATGGACATGTTGTAAACTGTCTGACAAATTTGTTTACACTCACAGGTTCGTGCTGTCCTCAGCCTTGATCAAAGCAGCTTCTCTTTGCAGCACGACATCTAGTGAGAGACACTGTCAAGGTGCTGAGGATTAATGGGATACTGGTATCACTCCCTCCAAGGATCCTAGCATATCACAGAAGGGCCTGAAAGAATGTAAGCACCCAAATGGATGGTCATAACATGGTTGAAGTGCTCAGAACTCAAACTAGCTGCAGTTACCCAAAGAGAGTTTGACCAAGTGTGAGGTAGTTAACATTATAGATAGGGGAGGTACTTTTGTGGCCCATCCCACTCAGAGAAGCTCATGGCTGTGGGAGGAGAGGAAGCCATTGTCTTCAGTGATGCAGCCACTGGTGAGTTACCTATGCTCCAGTGGATAGCATTTCATAGTGCTCACAGGACAAGCCCTGGTTAAACCTAGTGGGTCTGAGTCACAAAGCAAATACAAAACAAAAAGACATGAACTGAGGATGAGGACCTGATGGAGGAAGGATGTGGGGACTGGTGGGGTAGGAAGAGGGAAAGAGGATGGAGGGTGAGTGTGACCAGAATATTATATTCATACATAAAACTGTCAAAGAATTAGTTGAAAAGCTAACAAAGAAAACTGGGTGTGGTGATATGTGTCTGATTCCAGCTCCTAGGTTGTGAAGAAAAGATAATCCTGAGCTACAAGAGACCTGGTTTCAAAAAGGGGGGGGGGGTGGCTGGAGAGATGGCTCAGAAGTTAAGAGCACTGGTTGTTCTTTCAGGGGTCCTGAGTTTAATTCACAGCAACCACATAGTGGCTCACAACCATCTGTAATGAGATCTGGTGCTCTTTTCTGGCCTGGAGGTATACATGCATATAGAACTGTATAGACAATAAATAAATAAATAAATAAAAAGGCAAGGAACCAGCATAAAAATAGATGCAGAGACAAATTAAATGGACAGAAAGGCACACACAAAGTTAACACACATGGTTAAGACACCCACAAGATTCCTTCCTTGAGGCTTTGTTATGGTAAGCACATTACAAAGAACAGCAGGCTGACCAGTCATAAAAATACTGCTTTCAGGCCACCAGCATGACATCGGATAAAGGTGCCAAGAACAAGCAGCAGAAAAGACAGTCCCACCAATAGACACTGCTGGCAAAACTGGATAAACTCATGTGAGAGAATTATGCTGAATTATACCCTCTAAACATATGCAGAAATCAACTCAAAATGAGCCAAAAAGACTAAGCAGGGCCTGATGTGCGGCTCAGGTGGCACAGTGCTCACCTAGCATGCATGCACGAAGCTCAAGGGCTTGATCTCTGGCACCGAATAAACTGGTTGTGGTGGTGCACACCCATGACCCTAACACTTGGAAGACAGAGGTACAAAGACTACAATCTCATAGTGGATTCCAGGCCATTCTGGGATACAGGAGTTCCTGTGAAGAAAGCAAAAGAAAGAGAGGGAGAATGGAAGAAAAAGAGGGGCAAGCTGAAATGTAAAACCTGAAATCTGCCAGGTTACTGATGGTGCACACCTTTAATCCCACTCGGGAGGCAAAGGCAGGCAGATCTCTGTGAGTTCCAGGCCAGCCTGGTCTACAGAATGAGTTCCAGGAGGGCCAAGACTACACAGAGAAACCCTGTCTCAAAAAAACAAAAACAAAACAACAACAACAGAACCCCTGAACCACTGAGCAGCAGGATGACATGGGGAAACACTTCAAGGCATTGGCGTGGAGCAGCAGGTCTTGGCCAGTGGGTCAGGAACCCTCTGGGGTCAAATGACCCTTCCACAGGGTTGCATTTTAGATGTCCTCAGTATCAGGTATATTTACATCACAACTCATAGCAGTAGCAAAATTACAGTTATGAAGTAGCAATGAAATGATTTTATGGTTGGGGTCACTACAACATGAGGAACTGTATTAAAGGGTCACAGCATTAGGAGGGTTGAGAACCTCTGCTCTGGACAGTGATTTCTTTCCTAAGAAGTCTTCTCAAAGACTTGGGCAAGTAAAAATACAATAAGTGTCTACCAAACTACAGAGGCAAGACAAAGACTGTGGAACCTGAAAAAGAGACCTGTAAACCATTCATGTGATAAGGGCTTAAATTTTGAAAACATATGATGATCATACAATGCTGAACACTAAAACCAAATTAATCCAAATTTTACAATGGGCTAAGGAATTCAAGAGACACTTCTCCAGAGAACACACAGTTGTGTGTGTAGCTCTGAGGCAGTGTTTGCACAGCACATACAAAACATACATTTGATTTCCAGTATGAAGGATCTGGAGGAGTAAAAGAAGGAGCTTGGGCACATGGTAATGGGCCAGAGACTATAGTGCCTGAAACCTCAGCACTTGAGGCACAAGCAGGGGACTAGGGGATTTTTTTCCTTCCTTCCTTCCTTCCTTCCTTCCTTCCTTCCTTCCTTCCTTCCTTCCTTCCTTCCCTCCCTTCCTCCCTCCCTCCCTTCCTCCCTCCCTCCCTCCCTTCTGCCTTTCTTTTCTTTTTCTTTTTGTTGCTTTTCAAGACAGGGTTCCTCTGTGTAGCCCTGGCTGTCTTGGAACTCACTTACTCTGTGGAGCAGACTGGCACCAACTTACAGGGATGCACCAGTCTGTGCCTCCTGAGTGTTGGGATTAAAGGAATGTGCTACCACCCCTGGCTGAAGCAGGGGGATTTCTAATTGGAAGACACCCTGGACTACAATGGCTATCCTGAGATATCTCAAAAGACAAACATTCTACCCAACAAAACCAACCTTCAATCACCAACAAATGTATGAAACAGTGCCCAACCACAGTGGTTATTGAGGCGTTAGAAATCAAATCAGGAGACCAAAACCAAACACTCACGCAATGGGAAGGGAATTCGTACATGTTGTTGAAGGGGATGTGACTAGCACCGCCATTACAGAAAACCCTTTGTAGAGTCCTCACAAAACACAAGGATAGGATCTATAAAAGATCTAGCAACTCTACAATTGGTTGTATTTCTGAAGGTGGACGATTATACCAGAGATATACAGCCAGCCTACTCATCTGCTATAATGTAGAGGGAACTGGAGGTCACACCAAGTGAAGTAAGTCAGACAGCAAAAGAAATAACATGTTTGTTAATCCTCTGCAGAAACTGAAAAGTTTAATTTTGCTAAAGAGCAGAGTGAGTGGTGGTCACCTGAGGCTGGGTGGTGGTCACCTGAGGCTGGGTGGTGGTCACCTGAGGCTGGGTGGTGGTCACCTGAGTCTGGGTGGTGGTCACCTGAGGCTGGGTGGTCACCTGAGGCTGGGTGGTGGTCATCCGAGGCTGGGTGGTGGTCACCCGAGGCTGGGTGGTGGTCACCCGAGGCTGGGTGGTCACCCGAGGCTGGGTGGTCACCCGAGGCTGGGTGGTCACCTGAGGCTGGGTGGAGGAAAAGGAGTAGAAAACAGTTCAGTAAGATTCACAAACACAGAGAATTGCTTCTAGTTTAGTTCCAGGTTTTGGCAGCACTGTGGGTAAACTGTTAAAACAATGTAATACTCTGCAAATGAAGTTAGTCAAGAAGTATGATATCCCCAACAGATACTGGCTAGAAACACTCCCCCACTTTAATTACTGTGCATTGTTTACACATACAGAATGACGCAATGCATCCTCTAGGGATACACAAATATATCTTGTGAAAACTTAGTGTGTGTCTGCACGCACACTGGCATGAGTTCATGGGACTCTTGTGCACAGAGGCTAGAAGAAATGCTCACACAGGTAATCCCATCAAATGTCAGGACCAGGAGGAAGATGAAGAGTTTCAGGATAGGCCGGGCGATGGTGGCACACTCCTTTAATCCCAGCACTCGGGAGGCAGAGGCAGGTGGATCTCTGTGAGTTCGAGACCAGCCTGGTCTACAGAGCTAGTTCCAGGACAGGCTCCAAACCCACAGAGAAACCCTGTCTCAAAAAAACAAACAAACAAACAAACAAAAAAAGAGTTTCAGGATAGCCGGGGCGATCAGCAACACCCTGCCACATAAACAAAGAAGCACATACAATCCACACATAACCCTAGAGGATCAATGTATCAGGTGACTATCAAGAGGGTGACGCCTTAGAGATGCCACTGTGGACACAAACACACATATGGGGAGGGTACCATGCCATCGTCACGGCCTCTGAGAAGCCAAATCTAGAGATAGGAAGGGTGACTACTGTCTTCCCCACAGGCTGAAACACAGTTAAGGGAGTCAGCTCACTGGCCTGATCTAACAGCCTGGTCTCCCCTCTGAGTGCGTTAGGATGCGCCTGTCTATTGAACAAGGGCTTTAGAGGTCAGGACACAGATAACAGAGTGTGTGCACCTAAGGTATCTCCAGGATACCTGATCTGGAACATCTGGGGTTGGCTGAGCAACTGACAACAGGAAGGGTGGGAGAGCGGTGGGGGAGGGGTGTTCCGTATGGCCCTGCTGAGTGAGCCGTGGAGATGTTATATCCTCTTTCAAGGTAGTCTGAAGGTAGACTAGAGTTCAGAGTCTGTCACGGTACATCTCTCCATCTTGTCAAAGGAACTGATCGATGGAGCACTAGAGCTGACTCTGAAAGAAGCCACCAATAATGGAAGTGATCTGAAAGGGCACAGAGGTCAGAGACACCAGGACAAGACCCAGTTAGCAAGCTAAGTTCACAGAGGTGGGAAGTAACCACTACTTAACTACCCAGTGTAGCTGGGGGGTAATAGCAGGGGCTCAGTGTCGGGGAGAGAGGCTGCCACCACTGCTGCTTAATACACAGGCCCATAGCATCAACCGATTCAGGAGGGCCACGGTAGACAGGTTACAGTGATATACTCAGCCTCCTCTTTCATTTCCAAGTAAACCCTAGGTAGCTTTGTATAAAGGCTGCAGGAGCACTTTAGACTTGGGCTCCCAGATGGAGAGGCTAAGGCTGGAGCAAATGTCAGAACATTTGTGTGTCAAGCTGGTGGCCATGTTGCTCCTGGTGCTGTTAATTTTTCTTCCAAGTACGTTCTGTGACATAGGATCTGTATATTACTCTTCCTATGAAACGGTCATCCCCAAGAGACTGCCAGTCAAGGGGAGTGAAGATCCCGGAGGAAGGGTGTCCTACATGCTGTTGATGCAGGGCCGGCAGCAGCTGCTTCACCTGGAGGTAAAGGGAGACCACTCTGCCAGTAACTTCCCAGTCTACAGTTACCACAATGGCGTCCTGGGGCAAGAAATGCCTCTCCTCTCACAGGACTGCCACTATGAAGGTTACATGGAAGGGGTGCCAGGCTCCTTTGTCTCTGTCAACATCTGCTCAGGCCTCAGGGGCATCCTGATCAAGGAGGAAACATCCTACAGCATCGAGCCTGTGCTCTCCTCCAAAGAGTTCGAACACACCCTGTACACTGTGGCACATCAGCCTCGCGTCTCCTGCAGTGTCATTCCCAAAGACAGCCCAGGGGACACTGGGCAGCAGCAGAGGAGCAGGAGACCCGATGACCCACGGGAGCTGTCTGACTTGTGGTCACACACCAAGTACGTGGAGATGTTCGTCGTGGTCAACCACCAGCGGTTCCAGATGTGGAGCAGCAACATCACCGAGACGGTCCGGGCAGTAGTGGACATCATTGCTCTGGCCAACAGCTTCACTAGGGGACTAAACACAGAGATGGTGCTGGTGGGCGTGGAAGTCTGGTCAGAGGGGGACCTGATAGAGGCCCCGGTGGACCTGCAGGCTACACTGAGGAATTTCAACCGCTGGAGACAGGAGGAGCTCCTGGGCCGTGTCAGGCATGATGTGGCACACTTGATCGTCGGGCATCACCCAGGAGAGAACGAGGGCCAGGCGTTTCTCGATGGTGCCTGTTCTGGTGGGTTTGCAGCGGCTGTGGAGGCCTTCCATCATGAAGATGTCCTGCTGTTTGCGGCGCTCGTGGCCCACGAGCTGGGGCACAACCTGGGAATCCAGCACGACCACCCAGCCTGCGCCTGTGACCCTAAGCACTTCTGCCTCATGCACGAGGATATCACCAAGGACAGTGGCTTCAGCAACTGCAGCGCTGACGACTTCTACCGTTTCCTCCATGACCACAGAGGGGCCTGCCTGCTTGACAGGCCTTGGCACCAAAGCCGCAAGCGCAGAGCTGCCCGTTGTGGAAACGGTGTGGTAGAGGAGTCAGAAGAGTGTGACTGTGGTTCTGCTTGTGACAGTAACCAATGTTGTGATGAAAACTGTAAATTTAAGCAGGATGCAGAGTGTAATAATGAGCTTTGCTGTTTTCAATGTAAATTTAAAAAGAAGGGACAGGTCTGTCGTCCTGCTGATGGAATTTGTGACCTGGCAGAATACTGTAATGGGACCTCTGCAATATGTCCTGAGAACAGGATAGTGAAAGATGGCTCTGTTTGTCATGAAGCTTACTTCTGCTTTGAGGGTCAGTGCCTGGACCCTAGCTCTCAATGCTCACGTATTTTTGGGTTTGGTGCAAAATCTGCCTCTGATGAATGCTACAGTTCCCTGAACAGCAGAGGGTACCGGTTTGGAAATTGTGGGCCTTCTTCTGAGTCTCCAGGAACATATATCACTTGTTCAGAGCAAAACAGTCTGTGTGGGAAACTTATATGTACAGACTTACAGTTCTTACCACCAATCAAACAGAAACATACACTGATCCAAGTCCCTCACAAAGTGAACTGGTGCTGGAGCATGGATGCTCCTGGTGATGAGACAGACATCCCTGGCAGAGGCTATGTGAAGAACCTGACCAACTGTGGCTCAAATAAGGTGTGTCAGAATTTCAGCTGTGAAGACAGCAACATATTCTCCACCGACCCTTCCTGCAGTAAGGAACTGTGTAATGAACATGGAGTTTGTAATGATTTAGGGCACTGTCATTGTTCAAACGGCTTTGCACCCCCTGACTGCAGACATAAAGGAACTGGAGGCAGTATGGACAGCGGTCCCACTCCTGAACTATCAGATGAAAATCCTTCAGAATTTGAGAGTCAAAATCCTGAAGATAAAGGTAAAGAGTTGGTACTTAACTTAAAACTGATAGTTCTTTCTGCTATTTTGATACTCACAATACTCTTTATAATTGTATGCATCATGATTGCGTACAGCAAGTCAGAGACTCCTTATGAAGTAGAGCCTTCAGAGTTTGAGAAGGTTCCGGAAGAGGCTGAGGAAGAGAAAGAGAAGGAAGAGGAAGAAGAGGAAGAGGAAGAAGAGGAAGAGGAGAAAGAAACAGAAGAGGAAGAGGATAAGGGAGAGGAATAAGTAGGGGGAACATAAAGCCAACAGCCAAGCCTCT
Source organism: Alexandromys fortis (assembly GCF_014885135.2). Taxonomy (NCBI): domain Eukaryota; kingdom Metazoa; phylum Chordata; class Mammalia; order Rodentia; family Cricetidae; genus Alexandromys; species Alexandromys fortis. The sequence continues at coordinate 6,925,417 of NW_026067985.1, read as the reverse complement.
TGCAGCCCTGAGAATGAGAGGCTCAGTAAAGCAAAGATTGCGCAAACTGCCAGCTGTGATCCCTCCCTGGGACTCCAGGGCCTACGGATACACTTGTGAGCGAGACAGGAGGCTCTGTCTTTACTATTTAGTTGATGGGTGTTTCCATAGTCAATATTTCAGTACTCTAGTTTTCATGTTTCATTTGAACTTGTCACATATATCTTTGGACATTCAGGTTCTTGTATCTTTGGGCTAATTCTTTTGGTCACCAGAAACTGTATTTTAGGACATGCTTTCTTCCACATCGATTGTCTGGTGCTCCTGAATTTATCACTATCTCCAGGATTTTTATTCCAAATAACAACTACCTATTATGTAAGGGCAATTCCCGCAAGATTCAGTGTTCTGACTTGCCCAAAAATATATTCAAGGGATGAGTCTTTAAATAAAACTCTTAACATTAGATATGCCTTTGGGTTCCATGTAATTATTGAGTATGTTCGGTTCTGTAGCTATGTGGTAAAGGCTGTACCTCATAAGGAAGAAGGCCTAACTTTGAATCTTGAGTTAAGAAGTCAACATTACAGACATCAGCCACATCTCCAGGACAAAGAGTGCTTGCTGTACAGTCATTAAGTTCAGATTCCCACACTCACCTAACAAGAGACAAGACAGGGATCTTGCACATGCCCATAATCCAAACTGGCAAGACCAGGAGGTTCACTGGGGTTTGATGGTTTCTAGCCCAGAGAATGCAAGCTCTAGGTTTAGGGAAAGAATAGACCAAGAATCATAGAGGACACTAAACATCTCTTCTACCCTATATGCAGATGCGTAGGCACCTCCATCTGCACAGACATGAGCACTACACAATAAACAAACAATCGTATATTGAAGAGGAAGCAGCAGCAACCAGCACTAAGTAAGTATTGATGGTGCTGTTTGCCATATTGCCAGCTTTCTTCAGAAGGCTTAGCAAGGAGACTGAAAGTGTAAGGCCAGCCTGGGTTACTTAGCAAGACTTATCCTAAAAACAAAATGAAGCTGAACAGAATTACTTTGTGCTATGACTGTAGAAAGGACAGCCTTTCTCATAAGTCATCCTGCCATGTGTTTGTAGCATCATGAGGAAGAAGTTCAGTAATTGACGCATTGATGCTCCTATAGGAACACACTCCTCAACAGAGTCTGGCCATGTCCTGCCACCTTCTCCCTGCCTCTCTGGGTGCCTCGGGCCAGCCAAGACCCCAGTACTTTCCTTAGTTTCCTAAAGCCAATTCCAGATTCTAGATTTGTCTTCAGACTTGAGAGGAACAAAGGGAAGTTACAGTGTGGAAGAGATGCTGCAGTTAGTGATGCTCTCATGCCCAGGGGTCATGTTGTCCTTAGGGGTCTAGGAGCAGACCTCCTCAGGCTGACCTCACATCTTTGCTCATCCCATTAGTCAAGCTGAGCTCCCTTGTTTGGAGTTCAGTTGAAAAAAATAAAATAAGGTAACCCCAAATTGATACAATTCTGTTCTTGATGAAAACAAAGTGTTACTTTTGTTTGTTTTTGATATAGTGGTTCACACATGTAGCCAAGAAACTGGCTTCCAACTACATGGCCCAGGTTAGCCTCAACCTCAAAGTAATCTTTCTAACTCAGCCTCTGGAGTCCTGAGATTACAGGTGTAAGATATCACATGGAGATAAAAGTGCTACATTTATTTGAAAAGGAACATGGCTTACTGTTTCTCTAGATTTCTTCTGAAATGGAATTTTGTCATTATGATTGAGTGGAGAACAGCTTAGTCAAGTGTTTTTTCAAAGGGGAAAAACCGTTCTTTTTCCATCAATAGAAAAGAAGTAAAAATAAACTTTCACCCTGCTTTGAGAACCAGCTTCAAAATTCCCCATATCCTATCAATCATGGCTTCCCTGTGTGTGGGGAGAGGAGTCTTCCACTTCTCTATCCCATAAGCACATGCCTGCACCATCTAGCGTGTTATTCTAGAAGACGTCACCACTTCTGCAGGGGAAGCACTCCAACACCAGCCTTGATTCTGGGTCTTTGAAGTTTATGGACATAATGAAAGGATGAACTGTAATTAGAGGCATTTCAAAGGCTTATTTGTTTAATCAGAGCTACAGGCAAAAATTGTCTTTAAATATGAGAACATCTTTTTTTGTGATTTCACTTCATATGAAGGCAAATCTCAAACACTTCACTTTCCTAGAATGGAGAAGACAGGATTTATAGATTTGATTCAGATTATAGCTGAACTGTTTTTAATGTGGATAGGTAAAATCCATACTTAAGGTTGTAATAATGTTTACCCGCATTAAAAAAAAAAAGGATTTTAAGCTGGGTGATGGTGGTGCACGCCTTTAATCCCAGCACTTGGGAGGCAGACTCGGGAGGATCTCAGTGAGTTCAAGGCCATCCTGGTTTACAAAGTGAGTTCTAGGACAGCCAAGGCTACACAGGGAAACACTGTCTTGAAAAAAAAGAAGGGGAAAAAAAGGAAAGAAGGAAAGAAAAGAAAGGATTTTAAGGATTTTAATGTCACAAAAGTTGGGAAGACAATGAGGGAAAAAGAATGTGGTTTAAGAATGCTGGAAGACAACCTCATCTGGAGGGACATTGCCTAGGAAGTGTGTTCAGACCAACCATGAGCGTACCTTGTTAAGCCCGCACTGAGAATGCACACTCTTATAACACTGGTCTCACCTCTGTGCTCCTTGGATTCTGGATGCTCATCCCTTTATCAAAAGATATCTTCATTTCTCTTGCTCACCATGTCCTGTCTTCCCTTCTGTATTGGCTATAGGTCTCTGAACCCTTGTTCTGCAAATCTCTGTGAACCAATTTCCACATTTTACAAATTTTTTCCATGTTCATATAAATATATATTTGAGGACCATCTTTTATAAATAAGCCTATTATTTTTTCTAAAGTGGGCAACTCACTAAGCCTTATATATCAATGATTTTTTTTCTTGTTTTGTTTTTTGAGACAGGGTTTCTCTATAGCTTTGGAGCCTGTCTTGAAACTAGCTCTTGTAGACCAGGCTGGCCTCAAACTCAGAGAGACCTGCCTGCCTATGCCTCCCGAGTGCAGGATTAAAGGTTTGTGCCACCACTCTCAGATGGTTTTTTTTTTCTGTAAATTATTCTTTATTACTAGAGTTCCAAGGCATATTAGTATATCCATAGTTATTTACACCATGTTCTTATAAATAGATATGCATTCTGTTTTGACTAGCTATTACAGACTGAATGCAGACAAAACCCACAAGTCAGGCAAAGGGCTTTCTTCTGATCTGTTCCATGCTGCCGGCCGTTACATTTCCCACCACTCTGTGGCACAAGTTTTGACCTGGGTGTGCTCAGGAAACTCACTTTAGGTCACTTCTGTTCATTATATAAGGAAGTTTCTTCTGACCTAAATCCTGGAGAGCTTCTGGTCTCACTGTTACCCATAAAACACTACCAGTATGTCTGCGAAAGAAGTGCTAAAAAACCGTTTAGATGCTGGACTGACAGTCAATGTTGTGGAGAAAACAAAAAGCTGCCTTGAGCTTGGTAGGGCTCAAGGAATAATGATGTTGGGAACACTAAGAATCCTAGGGCTGGCTGAGCTGTGGTGACTACTGCCACTGTCCTGGGAGCCATGGCTCTAACTATGGGGCCTCTGTGGTTTTCATAACAACTGTGACCAATTCCTCTCACCATGTATAGGACATACAATTCTGCCACCATAGCTCTACTGGTCACTAAGGAAGCTTTGCTTAGTCATAAATATTTCAGATGGATACAGCCACCAAATCTACTTATATTTTTAGATAAAGTTTAAAAAAAAAATTGAGCCGGTGGTGGTGGCACATGCCTTTAATCCCAGCACTCGGGAGGCAGAGGCAGGCGGATCTCTGAGTTCGAGGAAGGCCTGGTCTACAAGAGCTAGTTCCAGGACAGGCTCCAAAGCCACAGGTCTCGAAAACAAAAACAAAAACAAAACAAAAAAAAAAGTTTAAAAAATTCTATATAAAATTGTTATAATAAACAACTTGAAAAACACTAAAATACTACAAATGACGGATACAGCAGAGCATTTTGGCTGTGTGAGCATTCTCAGGTCTCCATGAAACCTCACTGCACACCTGCAAGTTGTTGCATGGCTTCCTACTTCCCTTGTTTTTGTGGAGCAGAGTTTGCAAATGACACACATATATGTGAACCTGAAATTTATTTTTTCTTGAAGAGATGTAAACAAATCTAGTATCTGAAAAAGTAATGAATCTCTTAAGATAGAAAGTAGCTATACCTCCCTGAATGAGCACCTGGAGAGATCCTTCCTAATTCACCCAGAACCATTACTGACCACAGCTTACATTCCCTTTTATTTCTCCAGTCTGGAGTATGCCAGAAAAGATGGGGGTGTTCCCTGCAGACCTGCAGAATCCACTCACATGAAACATTCACTTCCGGGATGTGCTAGTTCCATAGTTTCAAAGAATGGTGGAAGAGCTGGAAGCAAAAGCAAGAGAAAACTCCGGTGGGTCTAGGCTCCTGCTATAGATTCTCTTCTGTGAGCACAGCAATGGGGTCTGAGTATCTGCATCATGGCGAGGCTCACGCTTTAGCTGCTGGAACTTGCACTGTGTCCAGCCATATATGCCACAGTTGATCAGACCCTGGGATGCTGCTGTGAGAGCCTGGAAGAGACGAAGAACGGTGGAGCCCAACCCTCTGTGCAGCGTCGTCACTGGAGCTGCTGGACTGTGCACAAGCTCATCTAAACTCTTCACATTGCATCCTGCTGTGGACAGCTGACGGCTGCTATACTTTTTAGTATTTATGAGGACAAGAAAACGGCTTCAACTGCCAACTGTTCTAAAAAGTTTTCTTCTGATAATGGAGGAAAGTGGAAAAGCAAAAAATTCCCTTCCTGCTTATCACTCACTACACACAGGTAATTTGTGCCATTTGATTCACTCTGGATGGGAGAGCATCACCATCAGTGTCTCACAAGAATATATACCCTGGGAGACCTTATTCTACCAACCATATCTTCAATATATCAAAACAAAGTTGCCCAGAGATAAATGTGCTCCATACTGGACCCAGAAACACTTAGACTAGCCTTTCAGGAAATGGTTATATTCTTCATTAGTAACCATAAACATTAGATGTTCTCTTTTGCAATGCACAAATGAATATACTGAAGGGGGAAAACCTGTGTGCCCTCTAAATGGCAGTGTGAGAGAACCAGGTACAAAGGTGCAAGACAAAAGATTCTGGCTTTGGAAGGGGTTACCTGGAGCACAGAGAAAGCCATGTGCAGGGAGGTGTCCTGGGGCTTGGTCAGCTCTATGATCAACAGTGTGGCAGCTGCAAACACACAACGTGTAAACTGCTGTCAGCTCTCAGTGCACACGCCTGCAACACATCCCGTCAACAAAAGCTACAGGGAACTGAAGATCAGCACTGAGATTAACCAATTATGTAAACCATTGAGACTTTGGCCTTCATTTCTGGTCTGTACTGATTAAAACTTGCAGATTAATGCCAGGTGGACTCGTACATGTCTTTAATCCCAGCATTGAGGCAGAGGCCGTAGGTATACCTCTGGTGAGTTTGAGGCCATTGCCATTGGGGTCTACGTAATGAGACCTTGTCTTAAAAAATAAAGCAATAAGTAAAGAAATAAAATTTACAAGCTAGATAGGAATATGCAGTCATGATTTTAGTGAGCCACCTCCTTCACCTCCAATTCCTTTTACTAAGATACCAACCTGGGCCCCAGCAGCATACAAAGGCTACCGGGAAGAAGCGCATTCGCTGGCCCACAGTGTAAATCGCTGCCCACTGCTCACTCTCCAGAAAGCCTGTCGATTTCACAAACTTCTTATACAATGACTGGGCATGGAAGAGCAAGACCTAAACATGAGTGTAGCAGTGAGTAGTAGGCCTGTGGCTTAGTCAAATTTCCCAGCATCTTAGAAGGCTCATTCTGCAAGAAATTCCTGCCGGAAAAAGTCACTCTCCTGGGCTAGAGAGATGGCTCAGTGGTTAAGAGCACCGGCTGCTCTTCCAGAGGTTCTGAGTTCAATTCCCAGCAACCAACCACATGGTGGCTCACAACCATCTGTAATGAGATCTGGCGCCCTCTGGCGTGTGGACATACATGGAGGTAGAATGTTGTATACATAATAAATAAATCTTAAAAAAAAAAGTCACTCTCCTTCTTTACCATGAGAGCAGACTTTGGAGAAATACCCAGTGGGAATTTTCATGTAGACAAACAGATACTAACCAAACTTTTAGTTATTATGTTCAGTATGTGAACATCATCAACCCCTGGCTTTCCCAACCTTAAACAAATCACAATATATATAGGAAGGTGTGTTGTTTTCTTGTGGAGGTGGGAATCAAATCCACAGACTATAATAGGCAAGCATTGTACTAATAACTTGCATTCCCATCCAGGAAGTTAAAGTGAGTTCTAACTAATCCATCTCTTAAAATATCTTATTAGTGATTCTTTGAGACTATGTTTTATACTTCATGCCCTGAAGTTTATCAGTACAAAGGCTAATACTAAATTCTCAACTCTGAGTAAAAGAGGAGTTTTAAAAAAATCTCTTCTTGCCAGGTGGTGGTGGCGCAAGCCTTTAATCCCAGCACTCGGGAGGCAAAGGCAGGTGGATCTCTGTGAGTTCGAGACCAGCCTGGTCTACAAGAGCTAGTTCCAAGACAGGCTCCAAAGCTACAGAGAAACCCTGTTTTGAAAAACGAAGAGAGAGGGGGGAGCGAGGGAGGGAGGGAGGGAGGGAGAAGAGAGAGAGAGAGAGAGAGAGAGAGAGAGAGAGAGAGAGAGAGAATATCTCTTCTCAGTCAACCAATGGTGGTGCGCACCTTTCACCCCAGCACTTGAAGACAGAGGCAGGAGGATCTCTGAGTTTGAGGCCAGCCTGGTCTACAGAGTGAGTTCCAGGACAGCCAGGACTAAAGAAATTGTCTCAAAGGTAAAAAAAAAAAAAAAAAAAAAAAAAAAAGAAAAGAAAAAAAGAAAAAAGAAAAACCCATGTTTTCATTATCTGGGAAATTAAATCAAAGCACAGGTTCTATGTCACAGAATGTCACTAACATAAAGGATACATCATGTCATGTGATCTTTCTACTCTGGGTTCTCATGGGAATCAAAGAAACACATTAATTCTAGAGTGAACATGATTGTCACCTAACTAATAGAAGCTTTTTTTCCTGCTTATCATGTGATTTTGGGAAGTCCAAAAAAACAAAGGCAGTAATTACACTGTCAACAAATCCTTGTCACTTCCTTCCTTTCTTCCTTTTTTTTTGAAAGAATTTCATACACAGCCCAGACTGGCTATATGAAACTAAGGATGACTTTGAACTTCTGATTCCCATGCTCTCGTGCACTCTAGGGAAGTGTTCTACCAGCTGAACTACATCCTCACAGTCATGGTCACTTCCCTGGTGCTGGACCATGGGAAACACCTCTTTTATATATATATATATATTATTTATTTATTATGTATACAATATTCTGTCTGTGTATATCCCTACAGGCCAGAAGAGGGCACCAGACCTCATTACAGATGGTTGTGAGCCACCATGTGGCTGCTGGGAATTGAACTCAGGACCTTTGGAAGAACAGGTAATGCCCTTAACCTCTGAGCCATCTCTCCAGCTCCCGGGAAACACCTCTTGTAGTGTTCCAGTCTTGGAACACTGCCTATCTCTCTCTGTCCATCCTTTCAGCAGTAACAAACAGGTGGTACCATACCGTGATGAGGAGGAGGCTGAAGAAAAAGCTGGCCAGGAAAACAGTGACACCATAAAAATAGAGCACACTGCAGACAGATGTGTTGGTGGAAGGCAGGGGTTCAATCATGGCTGACGGGGGCGAGTGCATTAGGAGACACCTGGGAAGAGAACCAATGGGCAGGATGATACGACAATGACAACACAAGAGAAACAAAACCAAACCTGAATGTCTCAGTGAGGTCACTACTGCTGTGATAAACACATGACCATCAGCAAGCGGGGGATGAAAGGCTTTATTTGGTCTACTCTTCCACATCTTAGTCCATCACTGAAGTAAGTCAGGGCAGCAGCCTGGAGGCAGCAGCTGATGCAGAGGCCATGGAAAGGTGCTGCTTACCAGCTTGTTCCTCATGGCTTGCTCGGCCTGATTTGTTATAGAACCACGGGCCAACAGCTCACCGGTGGCCCCACTCACAATTGACTAGTCCCCCCAACATCAATCACTAATGAAGAAAATGTCCTATAGGCTTGCCTGCAGCCCCATCTTATGGAGGCCCTTTCTCAGTTGAGGCCATTAGTTTGTGTCAGGTTGACAGGAAACTACCCAGCACAGTGAGTAATGGGCTCTTACCTATAACACCCTGTTCCTTCCCACAGATGAAATACCTTGAGTCACTCTGGACTGTCTATTTCCTTGTGTTTCTTCAGCCTGACTACATCATATTATATCTAGAACCCATTTCCAAAACAAGTAATTTTTTTGAAACAGGGTATGATGTAGTCCAGGCTAGCCTCAAACTAGTAAGTAGTTCAGATTGGCTTCAAAACTCTGACCTCCTGTCTCCATCTCCTATGTGCTGAGGTCACAAGTATGCACCACCACACATACTATATGCAGCTCTGGGGAATCCAACCCAAGACTTTGTGTAAGCCCAGCAAACATTCTACTGCCTGGGCTAGCTACCTCCACAAGTAAAACAAATGGTTATGGTTAAAGAAGCTCCATTTTATGCTAGGTATTTATTTTGGTACCCACCAGTTGTCTGTTGATGACCCCAGTCCCTGGAAGATAAGTTCCCATTATAAGAAGGAACCAAACTGAAGCCATTTTGAATAAAAATTCCATCTTGAAAAGCAAAGTGAAATAAAGTTTAAGTTTCCAAGACCTCCCTGGGTAACTGACATCACTAGCATCCTGGCTAGCAAGGTGAGGCACAAATGGTGGGTACACTGCCCCACCACACTTGAGTAAAACAACCAACGAGAACAAGGCAAGTGAACCAAAGAACAGTGTCCCTAGGAAAGATCCCATCCAGGTTGGTGGGAAATATAAGTGCAACTTGGTACAGACATTTGTGGTTTTTCTGTTTAAATACTTGCTGATCACATAGCAGAGACAGTACAAAAAAAAAAAAAAGAAAGAAAAGAAAAAGAAAAAAACCAAGCATGCCACAAGGACACATGCTCAACTATGTTCATAGCAGCTTTGTTTGTCATAGCCAGAACCTGAAAACAACCTAAATGTTCCTCAATCGAAGGAGAATGGATAAGGAAAATGTGGTACATTTACACAATGGAGTATTACACAGCAGAAAAAAAAACAACAGCTTGAATTTTGCAGGAAAATATGTGGAGCTAGAAAACGTTATTTTTGAGTGAGGTAACCCATACACAGAAAGACAATTATCACATGTACTCACTCATAGGTGGTTTTTAATCATAAAGCAAAGAAAGCCAGCCTACAAACCACAATCCCAGAGAACTTAGACAACAATGCGGTCACTAAGAGAGACTTACATAGATCTAATCTAATCTACATGGGAAGTAGAAAGTAGAAAAAGACAAGATCTCCTGAGTAAATTGGGAGCATGGAGACCTTGAGGGAGGACTGAAGGGGGAAGGGGACGGCATGGAGGGGAACAGAGAAAAACGTAGAGCTCAATAAATATCAATAAAAAATAAAATTAAAAACAATACTTGCTGAAATGAATGCTCAGTGACACAGTCAGCTCCCAAGTCTGTACTGCTGGATCTTGCTTTGTATGAGTTCTTGTGTATTTGGGTTGTTTGGGTCTTCTTGGACCCTACCAGTACCCCTGACTCAGTGATAGCTACCCAAAAATGTACAGCCATTGCTTTGTTGTTGTTGTTTCTGTAACTTACTTATGCAGACACCCAAAGATTGTTATGAGGTGCTTTAACCACTTAACTTGGCAGAACAAAACATTTTTATTTGCTTACATAAGATAGTGAAGGTCTTCATGTGGTTTCCTCTTTAATAATCTTCCCCATAATCCTCCTGCATGGCAACCTAAAATTTGCTTCAGAGATTGTTCACCCTGCTAGCAATTAAACAATACATATTTTAATTATAGTGGGAATGAATCTATGGTCTTTTCCCAGAAGTCATAAACACCAAAGCAAAACATGTTGGCTAGAAAGTATGTAGAACAAATGAAAAGCTGAGTTAGTCCTTGCTCACCTGTGGCTCTGGCTAAAGTTGTGGAAGCATTCGTTGACATTGCCCAGACAAAACACAGGTGTCATCAGCAGCAGAGGTAGCAGGCTGATAGGAGAAAATGGATTATGCCATTATCCAGAAATGTTCATGCCCTTCTCCCTTTTGTAAAATAGTCTCCTCCTCTGACTAGATTACCCCCCCAACTCCCCATACCTGACCTACATGAAGAAAAACATCTCACATACCATAGCTATCCTTATTTTCTATTTCCCAAGGAACTTCATTGTAAAATGGACTTTATATCTAACTTGACCTCTTAATAGTTTCTTGAGAATCTTTGGAATTATAGCCAGATAAAAATCTGCTAGGTCAGGCAGTAGTGGAATGATGGCTCAGTGGTTAAGAGCATTGCCTGCTCTTCCAAAGGTCCTGAGTTCAATTCCCAGCAACCACATGGTGGCTCACAACCATCTGTAATGAGGTCTGGTGCCCTCTTCTCGCCTGCAGGCATACACACAGAATATTGTATACATAATAAATAAATAAATATTTTTTAAAAAAGAAAACAAATCAGAGTCTAAGCGATGTTGGGTGTGGTGGTGCAGGCTTGTAATCTCAGCATGCAGGAAATTGAGGCAGGAGGATCTTGATTTTGAGGGCAGTCTGAGCTACATAGCAAAACTTTGTCACAAAAAAGCAAAACAAAACAAAATTTACATGAAAAAATCTACATGAAAGAAAACAATGGAACTGCCACGAGGTGGTGGTGCACACCTTCAATCCCAGCACTCAGGAGGCAAGAGGCAGGATCTCTGTGAATTTGAGAGGTCAGCCTGGTCTACAGATTGAGTTCCAGGAGAGCCAGGGCTACACAGAGAAACCGTCTCAAAAAACAAACAAAACTATGGAACAGCTCTGCATGGTCTCCTTCACTCTGCAGTGCCAGATTAATTCCTGTCCTTACCTTTCCTGTGTGCTTACTCTTTAAACAGACAATTGTTTATCCACTTAAAATACAGCCACTGACCTAGAAGGGATTTGGGAGCAAAGTTATAAAGTCTAAAACCAATGTGACTGCTTCTTTGTGTGGATCTGGATTCTTTCTGGACTAGGATTCTCACACAATGTTATAAGGTGGACTGATCTTGAGAGCTGGGCTCAGCAGGTAAAGCTTGAGGAGTGGAGTGGGGTACAGTGGGATGCCCAGGACCCACATAAAAAACTGATAGCTCTTGAGGTCAGCCTGTTGTCCAGCATACTGGAAACAGAGATGTGAATCACCAGGATAAGGTAGCTTGGTCCGAAGAGCAGGTATGCTGATAAGTTCTGGGTTCCATGAGAAACTCTCTTGGTGTATAAGAGAGAGTGATAAATGAAAGGAGCTGACATCAAGCTTCCTCCATACGCAAGCACAGAAGTAGTCACCCGAAACGCAAGCACAGAAGTATTCACCCGAAACATAAGCATATATATATATATATATATATATATATATATACACTCACATATATACAAATGCAAGAAAGAGGTTTGTTCAAAGCCACAAATAATTAATGTTATAGAGTTGGAGCTAAAACCCAGCTCTCTAATATCAAACTAGGGAAAGGAAGAAAGTAATCAATAATTATGTTTGTTGCTTCCTATCATTTAATGCTCTATAAAGACACAGGAGTGACAGTGGAAATGAAGAGTAACAGGCATTTGTTCCTTTGTCACCTTACCAGCAAGAAAAAAATCTTACCTTGACAAAATGAATACTATGTGACTACTTTGACAAGTATGATTTATCACCTATGAAAAGATGAGAAGTGAAAAAATGTTAGGACCAGTGCCAAAGTCACCAGTAAACATGCACACACATTTCCAGTAGCCCCGTTGCTTTGTCAGTCATATTGTTTATAGAACCCATCAAAGTCAGTTCCCTTAATATAGATAAAACATGACAGTGTATAGATAAAACATGACAGTGTTTTATCTATATTACTACGCTAAAAAGAAACAACAACAATAATAAACCCAGAAGACTACAGAGAGTAATTTAATCCAAAGCTTGAGTGCTGAAACAAATTCTTTTAGGGATAAAGGCATATTTGAACTCATAGGATGTTTTTTTCTTTTAGCCCCAGAAAGGCACGGATGAATAAAGCCATGTATAAGTTGGCCAGCACAAAGTATTAACTGGCCAATATTGACATGAGTCAGAGGAGCCCTTGGATATAAGACTATGCTAGAGTACGGAACATTTAAAATCTGGAGACTTAGGAGACAGTTCAGTAGATAAAGTGGTTTTGAGCAAGCATAGGAACCTAAGTTCATATCCCTAGCACCCACACAAGAAACCAGGCATAAGCAGCACTTGTCAGCAACCCTAACACTGTAGAGGAGGCGAGGGAAGACAGACAGACCCTAGGGGCTGCACAGGCCAATCAGACTAGCACAAACGGCAAATACCAGGTTCAGTAAGAAATAGCTCAAAAACAAAATCCCAGCACTCGGTAGACAGAGGTGGGCCAGATCTCTGTGAATTCAAGGCCAGCCTTGTCTACAGAGCAAGTTCCAGGATAGCCAAGACTGTTACATAGAGAAACCTTGTCTTGAAAAACAAAACAAAACAAAACAAAGAAGGTGAAGATCAACAGAGGAAAGCAGCTGGTGTTGACTACTGATCTCTACACATTGATGCACAGACACACACACACACCACACACAGTGTGCTGCATTACATAGGGTGATGGAATATGTATTTATCATAGATGAGTCTTGGGTTCAAATCCATAACACTCCCAGACAGACAGATGAATACTCCCCACTTGCATCAGAGACTAAACAATCTGCAGCAGCATAACTGCTATCATGATAAGCATAACTTGGTATCATGATGGAAAGTTCATGGCCTATGGGTTTGCTTTTCACACTTGGCCAGTGGAGCCCCAGCTCAAGCCCAGGGCTTTGAGTGAAGTCGTGGGCAAAGCTCTGGGAGCTGCTGTGCTTTGAGGCACTCATCGCCCAAAGAGAAGAAAACAAACTCCCAGCTCTTTGCTTCCCTACAAACAAGCATAGAAAGGGGTAAGTAGCCACAGGCCCTTCCTAACTGGAGAGATCATGCAAGGTTAAGGTGCAGAAGACACCTATGCCTGTGGAATGCCCAGAGTGGGCAAGATTAAATGGCAGCAGAGAGAGTGGAGTTTTTGTTGTACACAGCAGCTACTATCTGCACACAGCTACTTACAGTAAAACTAAATAAAATGAAAATGTCAACTCCTGCCATGCATGATGGCATATGCCTCCAAGACCAGAATTTGAAAGGCAGAGGCAGTAGGATGGCTGCAAGTTAGAAGCCAGCCTAAGGTACATGGCAAGTTCTAATACTGCCCCAACCAGGGCTACAGAGTAAGAGACTCTGGTTCAAAGCCTGAGTTCCCCACGTCAGTTCCTTCATTTTGCAGTTACATGACAAGCGCTCAGTGGCCACTGTGGCCAGTAACTACGGATACAAACACACTTGCTACCAGGTGTGGTGGCTACTCCGTTAGTCCCAGCACTTGGAGGGCAAAGGCAAGCAGCTCCCTGTGAGTTCAAGGCCAGCCTGGTCTATATAGTAAAATCCTGCCTCCAAGAAGTTTCATTGAATGCTTTTGTAAAGACTGTAGTATCTTGTTTATGATGCTGCTTATGGGTACTTTTCATGTTTCATTTTCTTTTTTTTTTTTTTTACCATGTTCTCTGGGAAGTGGGGACCAGAGGAAAAAAGAGAGAACAATATTTGTTCCTACCCTTTCTTACCAGTGACTGTCTTGAACAAAGCTAAAAAAAAAAAAAAGGAAAAGCTGGGTGGTGGTGGTGCATGCAGAGCAGGTAGATCACTGTGAATTCAAGGCAACCCTAGTCTACAAGAGCGAGTTCTAGGACAGTCTCCAAAACTACAAAAAAAAGAAAAAGAAAAAAAGAAAAGGAAACAGAAGAAAAGAAAGAAAAAAGAAAGAAAGAAAGAAAGAAAGAAAGAGAAAGAAAGAAAGAAAGAAAGAAAGAAAGAAAGAAATGACATTTTCACAATCACAGCATTTTGGTGTTGAAGAGGCAGCATGGATTATAGAGATTAATACTGAACTTTACGATGAAAACTTGATGCCTAACTGTCTTGGCTACATACTGAGCTGTGGGCCAGCATGGGCTACATAGCAAGAGCCTTTTCAACAAACAAAACATGAGATGATATACCTATGGCTATAAATCAGACAGTAACCCAGCCAGGCAGTAGTGGCATGCTCCTTTAATTCCAGCACTCTGGAAGCAGAGGCAGGTGGATCTCTGTAAGTTCAAGGCCAGCCTGGTCAACAAGAGTGAGTTACAGGACAGGCTCCAAAGTTATACAGAGAAACCTTGTCTCAAAAAACAAAACAACAACAACAACAAAAAAACAGACAAGTGACCCAGAACAATGCATATACATCATTTTGTGAAAACAAATATTGAACTTAATATTTGAATATTAGTTGATAATGAATAATGTTTATGGGACTAGGGAGATTTCTCAGTGAATAAGAACATTGACTACTCTTCCGGAGGACCCTGGTTAAATTTCCAGCACCCACATGGCAGCTCCCAACTGTAACTCCAGTTCCAGGGGATCAACACCCTCGTACAGTTAGACATGCAAGCAAAACACCAATGTACATGAAATACAAAAAAGTAAAGAATAATGTTTGTTATTATTGTCAGTTGGAGACAGTGACTTCATCCCTTGTAAAGTCCTATTAAAGATCCTGTAACATTCCCACCCTGCCTCCTTAGGTGATACTTCTGTGCTGTTCACTAAGAAGACATGGAAAGCCCTAATGGAGGGACAGACAGACAGACAGGGGCAGAGTTACAAGACAGCCTCAGGCAGGCACAAATTCAGACTCACAACAGACAGGACAGAAGGCACAGAAATCGTGAAGTAGAGAATTCAAATCTGGACTCACTCTTGTTCAAATGACTCCAAAGGGAAGTGCTTTTGTTTCTACCCTTAATGCAACACTGATGCGTTGCTGATGACTCTGAGTCAATCACGAACACATTTAATCCACACGCTCTTCCACTTACTCAAACAACAAACAGTCACTGGGCTATTCCCTGTGTCCACTGGGAAGCAATCTGCAGGTCCTAGGAGAGGGTGGAGCAGCTTTCCAGACTGTTTATCATGCCCTTAACAGAATTTTACTTTAAAAAAAATAAAGTGATAAATATTACAGAAGTTAAGGTTAGAATATTTAGTAAGATGTGTAAGATGAAAATGGGCCTGCGTTTTGTAGCACAGTGGTGGAGTGTTTCCTAGCATTCTAGAGGTCCTGGGTCTAATCCCAGCACCACATAAACTGGGTTTAGTGGTCCACACCTAGAATCCCAGCATTTAGGAAGTAGAAGAAAGAAGATCAGAAGTTCAAGATCATCCTTGATTATGTAATCTGAGATAGCCTGGGCTACATGGGACCCTTTTTCAAAAACAAACCAACAACAATAACAAAAATATTAAGTCTAATGTGGTGCACGCTTTTAACCCCAAGTACTCGGGAGGCAGAGGCAGGTGGATCTTTTGAGTTCAAAGCCAACATAGTCTACAGAATGAATTCTACGACAGCCAGGGCTATACAGAGAAACCCTGTCTTGGAAAAAAAAATGTAAAGACATTTAGAAATAAAGACTGAGAAATCACTAATATATTACCCATCAGAATTAGCGATGTTCTCAAAGCATCAGAAACAAGAAACTCACTAGTCTATGAGCACACATACATAATCCCAGCACTTGGGAGGTACAGGCACAAGGGCCAGAAGTTGAAAGCCAGCTGCAGCTGGTTCAAAGCCAGCCTAAGCGCTTAAGCTACATGGAACATAGTCTCAAAAAGAAAAAACAACAACAACAAAAAAAAAAACCCCACTAGAGTAAAAAAGTAAGACACTCGGGGACTGGAGAGATGGATCAGAGGCTCTTCCAGAAGTCCTGAGTTCAATTCCGAGCAACCACATGGTGCCTCACAACCATCTATAATGAGATCTGGTGCCCTCTTCTGCCCTGCAGTGATACATGCAGACAGAACACTGTAGACATAATAAACAAACAAATCTTTTTTTAAAAAAAAGTAAGACACTCAATTTACTACACAATGAAGTGCTATTTATTCGGCAGTAAAAAGACGGCGTGGTTTGCACATGTGAAAACGACGGCTTTCACAGCACTGTGCTGCTCTGCTTTCCCCATCCTTCGGTCTCCTTCCCACCCCTTGTACTCACTCTCCTAGTCATGTTCAGTCTACTGCTCTCCCTGCTCTGGACTCTTCCAGCTGCCTTTGGCTGTTCTCTCCCTCATAATAAAATCTTCACCTTCAACCATAGTAAAAATAATATAAAAATAAAAATAACTAAAAGCACTGTTATAAGTGAAAGCAAACATACATATACATGCACACATACAGTATTATTGTTACATGAAGTATCCTGAAAAGCAGGTCTATAGAAAGGCACATACAGCCAGGCGGTGGTGGTGCATGCCTTTAATTCCAGCACTCGGGAGGCAGAAACAGGAGAATCTCTGTGAGTTCGAGGCCAGCCTGGTCTACAAAGCAAGTTCCAGGAATAAAGAAGAAATGCACATATATTTGAACGTGTAGAGCAGAGAGTATAAAGGACTTAATGGTAAATAGCACGAGAGATACCACTGGGGAAAGAAAACATCCTGAAATAATATGCTGATTACACAACTTGACAGATTACTAAAATGTGGATCCAAATACTCAGAAGAGATGGACTGTGTGCTATGTGCAATACACACACACACACACTAAGAACCCAGAAACACTGTAGGTTTGGCATTCTATCTTTTACTGTAGTACTGTGCAGTGAAAAGTGTTCTCTGGATGCTTCCTGGCTTCTGAATGTCACATAAGCATCCTTTTGCCCTTCTGCAAAACAATAGCTTCCACTCACACATACTGAAGCACAGCAGAGAACATTCTCCCTTGACACCTGTCACTCTAAAACTCATGTCAGCAGACACAGCACCTTCCCTAACTCTTCTTCATGACCTGTATTTTACTGACAGTGATGGGTGACACGGAGCCAACGCTTTCCCTTTGGCTGAATCAAGCTAAGCAAGAATGGCGGTAGCATCAACAATGTTCCTACATTAAAACATTTTGTGTGACGGGGCAGTGGTGACACACGCCTTTAATTCCAGCACTCAGGAGGCAGAGGCAGGCGGATCTCTGAGAGTTTGAGACCAGCCTGGTCTACAAGAGCTAGTTCCAGGACAGGCTCCAAAGCTACAGAGAAACCCTGTCTCGAAAAACCTTTTACGCGTCAAGGGAGGAGAGGAAGTGATAAAAACAGATGAAAACTATGGGAACATTATTCCCATCCGCCTCCACACACTCAGTCAGTGCTGAGAGCTTGCATGGCTTACTGGGAACCTCCAGAAGTCCATCTCTGCTTACCTGAGCAGTTGTGCTCCGTCCACTCTGGCTGTCTCTCATCCTCAGCTCTGTGTACAGATACCAGATGTAACTGACGGTGCAGAAGAGTGAGGCAATGAATAGTATCTAGGTGAAAGTCAAGACAGCCCATCAAATTTCCTCCATTATTCTCAAGATGAGATCTAGCTTACCTAAACCACCCATCTTCATCCTACCCTTTGGACTGTTCAGACCACAGATATCCACCTCCTCTACCTAACTGATCCACTTTTCTGAATATTTTTCTATTATATTTCTAATTTATCATCATCATCATCGTGTGTGTGTGTATGTGCATCACAGCTCATATGTGGTCAGAGGACAGCTGTGGGTTAGGTTCTCTCCCTCCCCCTTGACTTGGGTTCTAGGGATGGAACTACTCAGGTCACCAGGTTTATGTGGAAAATGCTTTCACCTTCTGAACCATTTCATGGGCTCTGTGCTCTTTTTGAAATCGAAAAGGTAGTTAGAATTTCAACTTTCAATAATAGTTAATATATTATTCCTTTTTCATTACTGTAACAAAAGATTAGAGGCAGGTTACTTTTGAGAGAAAGGGTATTGGCTCAAAGTTCTGGAGGTACAGGGTTTAGGGGTCTCATCTTGTGATGCTGTCTTGATGTTAGAATCCTGGGGTGGTGTTGATTCCCTCAGCAGAGGATGAAGAACATGCATGCTCATCTGTCCCTGTGTGTCTTTCATGATAAAGCCCCCAGAACCAACTCATGTGCTTTTAATAGTCTTACAGTTCTCATCATCGCCTGAAGATCCCCCTACTAAACAGAAGAGTAAGTCTCCAACCTTCCAATGCCATAGTTATGAATGTATGTATGTAACATGGAAAAGTCAGTGTCTATGCGTGTGTTCACACATACATATCTGCAAGATTTGAGTAATTAAAACTCTACACAAATTTGATGTGGACAAAATGTATTCAAGACACAGAAATGGCCTATGTTATTTTAACTAAACCTTTCATTCAAAACTTGGACTACACAGGCAAGATCATTTTAAAAAGAAAAAAGGGACCTCAGGTATCCCATTCTGGACTTGAACTTGCTATGTAATCAAAAATGGTCCTTTATTTGGTTTTCTTTTTTTTTTAATATTTTTTCTTGCAGGCCAGAAGAGGGCACCAGACCTCATTACAGATGGTTGTGAGCCACCATGTGGTTGCTGGGAATTGAACTCAGGACCTTTGGAAGAGCAGGCAATGCTCTTAACCACTGAGCCATCTCTCCAGCCCCTTTATTTGGTTTTCTTGAGGAAGGGTATCTCTATGTAGTTCTGGCTGTTCTAAAGCTCACTATATAGACCAGGTAGGCCTCTTGATTTCACACAGATCCTCCTGCCTCTGCCTCTTAAGGGCTGGGATTAAAGATGTGGCTACCACATCTTTAATGATATTCAAAAATGATCTTAAAACTCTTGATTCTCTTGTCTCCACCTCTCAGGTTTATGGAGTGTTGTGACTGAAGCCAGGGCATCAGACATACAAAAGCAAGTGTTCTATCAATTGATGCATCCCCAGCACTGATGTTTAAAAGAGCTTTCAGAGAAGCAGGTGCTAGACATGCTCACCAGGGAAAGTATTTACTGCCAACCCTGGTACTGGAGCTGAATTTGATCCACAGGACCCATAAAGCAGAGAGAATAGATTCTTGAAATTGTTCTATTATCTCTACACACACACACACACACACACACACACACACACACACACACATAACACACACAATCTGTGTGGCTGTGGCTTACTGGCTAAAGTTCTGACCAGCATCTGTCTCCAGTGGCTCTATGTTGTCTCTGTGACTCTGCCATTCTTTCTCTTAGCATTCAGTCCAGTCCTCCTCACCTACCTAAGTTCTGCCCTATCAACAGGCCAAGAAAGTTTCTTTATTCACTAATGGTAATCACAGCACACAGAAGGGACTACCACATCACTTCCCCTTTTCTGTTTAAATAAAAAGAAAGGCTTTAACTTTAACATAGTAAAATTACATATAACAAAACAGTTATCAAGCAAGAATTACAGTTACAATATTCATATCTACTTTATCTGTTGTCATAACTAAGGAAAACTATAACTTCTTCAACGTCATCAAAGACTCCAGAAGGGCATAATATTACCTAAGTAAACTGAAAGTACATTGTAAGCAACTTCCAAAACTCTAGAATTGACAGAGACATCTCGCTGCCTGGACAGTCACCCAAAGTTCTTTTGTAACATTGGGGCATCCATCTTCAGCCTAGAGGCCTCTAGTATCCAGCAGACTTTTTCACGAAGCAGGAAATTTCAAAGACAGTTCCACCTATACTGGCAGTTTGTTTGTCACATTTTTCTGTGTCCTGCAGAATATCTAGCAGACTCTTTCATGAAGCAGGAACCCCAAAGGATCATCTCACCTTTAGGAAAGTTTAGCAGTCATTTCTCTGTGGGTCTTGCATGTACAGTTAAGCAGTTCAGGCAAGAGAAGTTTCTTGCCCAAATGGCTAAGAAGCCTCTTTGATGCCCATCTTCCTCTAGAAGTAATTGGTACTGCCAGGAGCAGACGTGTCTCATTGTCATGAAAAGTCCTAATTTATTAAAATATTTTAAATGCCATATTCTGAAAGTCTCTGAATTATTTGAAGAATACCTATTTAACTGAAATGCATCTCTATACATCTAGAAAATCTAACTAACATGAATATAAGCTTGACTATTATAGATGATTATCTATTNTTTTGGTTTTTCGAGACAGGGTTTCTCTGTGGCTTTGGAGCCTGTCCTGGAACTAGCTCTGTAGACCAGGCTGGTCTCGAACTCACAGAGATCCGCCAGCCTCTGCCTCCCGAGTGCTGGGATTAAAGGCGTGCGCCACTATAGCCCGGCTTATACCTTACATTTTTAAATGAGCTACACAAACACAATACCTTAATCAAGAACAGAAATACATATACAAATAACAAAATTGACCTTAAATAATAATCAATAAACCAAGATCCATACCAATGCAAATTATTCATATCATATCTCCCTTTAATGTAAACAAACATTTATAGACAATATGGGAATATGGGCATAATTTTTTTCTCTCCAAACTGCTTCCTGCTGTTTTTTGGGCAAAGTAATTTTTTGAGGGCATTTTTGAAGTGTTCATGGCAACCTTTTAGGGCATCTTGGTCCATCAAACCATATTAGCCTGGAATGAATCCACAGGTTCTCATCCTCTGTGGAGACAAAAGAAAAACCTCTTTTCCAAAGCACCATATCCTTAGACCCAAATTCTTAAGTCAAGATACCTTTATAATCCACATTCTGGTTTAGCTTAGCAGCCCATACAATGAAATGTCACTCTGTACTTGGCTCCTTCACAGTCAAAAATTTCAAAGAAAACACAATATACATAATCCAGACTCTCTGTGTATAGTCCATCTTTACGTGGCTTATTTTTCTTTACTCCCTTTAATCTATGACAGTCTTTACTCTGTCTCTGTCTCTCTCTCTCTTTGGTTTTTCGAGACAGGGTTTCTCTGTGGCTTTGGTTCCTGTCCTGGAACTAGCTCTTGTAGACCAGGCTGGTCTCGAACCCACAGAGATCCGCCTGCCTCTGCCTCCCAAGTGCTGGGATTAAAGGCATGTACCACCACCACCCGGCTTGTACTCGGTCTCTTTAAAGACTTTTTTCTTTATGGTACCTGGAGGGACAGCTGTGGGGGCTTATATTTTTGGTTGAGTCTCGCCTTTAATGGCTGAGCCACCCCTCCAGGCCTAAAGACTTTTTTTTAAAACAATTTACTTCTTTCCAACTCTCTGTACTTTTTCTTCTCTCTCCCAAACCTATGTACATCTATACAACATTTTTTAATCTGGATTTTTCTTTATTGCATATCTATAATTATTTACTGTCCAGGAGTGCTTTTTATAATGCTAAGCACTTCTTAAAACTTAAGCTGTGCCATTACTATGACATATACGGTACTTCCTGCTTGCTCAGCACAGTCCAGCATGGCAGAGCTGCTCACCACCTCTGAGACATGCACAGTGCCCCATCTCTAGGCACACAGCCTGTCCATGCCGTTATTAAGAAAGCTGCAGCAGTCTGCTCACAAGCCCCACTCAAATGCTCCATCTCCCGAAAGAGCCAGGGTGGCGCTGGCAGCAAAGCCCAGAAAGCTGGCATTTTAAAATGGCTGTGGCTTTTTTCCTGCTATGACTGAATCAGGAAAATCTCTCTTAAAGGAGCTGCGGCATGCTGCCAGCAAACAGCAAGAAGCTGTGTTAAACTCTGTATTTTTGTGTCCAGAATTCCTTTTCAAACTCTCTCAGGTTTTAAGTGGATTTAGCTGGCCATGTGAGCTTTGGTTCTGTTCCCAGCACCTGCAGCAGACTACTCAAAACTGCCTGTAGCTCCAGCTCTAAGGAGATCTGATACCCTCTTCTGGACTGCATAAGCACCCTCATGCATGTGTACATAGACACATATTCATAAATAAAATAAAATGAATAGTTTTCCTTTAAAGGAACCAAAGAGCTAACTCATACAATAAAAAAGAAACCACATAATATCATGTAAGGGATGAATTCCTGCTCCTACAGAGTTAAGGTAACAGGATTTACTCTTCATCCTCATGTAAGCAAAAGCTGGAGCTGGGCAGACAGTTCACTGTATGAAGCACTTACCACACCAATGAGGGAAATTCAAATCCCCAGCACCCACAGATAAAAGTCAGGCATAGGCCAGAAAGATGGCTCAGCAGACAGAGGCATTGGTTGCCAAGCTTGAAAATCTGAGTTCAATCCTTGAATCCTTGGGATTCTCCCTCCTGCCCCCATCTCTTATTCACACACACACTATATATATATAATTGTGCATATATATTTATAGAATTATATAAATATATTTATAATTGTATAAATAGAAGTATTTTTGTATATAGTTATATATTACATATGAATATATTGTATATGTTTATAATTATATATACATTATTTTATATATATACAATTAAAAAAAGAAGTCAGACTCTGCTGCATGTGTTTGTGCTTCCAACACTGGAGGGCAAGGACAGGTGAATCCTAGAACCTTATTGGCCAGTCTGCCTAGTCACAGTGATGAGCTTCAGAGAAAATAAGAAACCCCGTCTCAAGAAATATGGCATGGCCCTTCCCACGGCCGCGGAACAATATGGCGCCGCAGAAAGACAAGAAGCCTAAGAAGTCGACCTGGAGGTTCCATTTGGACCTCACTCATCCAGTGGAAGATGGAATTTTTGATTCTGGAAACTTCGAACAGTTTCTCCGGGTGAAGTTTAAAGTCAATGGGAAAACTGGAAATCTTGGAAATGTTGTTCACATTGAACGCTTGAAGAATAAAATCACAGTTGTTTCTGAGAAACAGTTCTCTAAAAGGTATTTGAAATATCTTACCAAGAAATACCTTAAGAAGAATAATCTCCTTGACTGGCTTCGTGTGGTTGCATCTGACAAGGAGACCTACGAACTTTGCTATTTTCAGATTAGTCAGGATGAAGATGGCTCAGAGTCTGAAGATTAGATGGCCTTTGTATGCTTTAAAGAAAAACTAAAATTGGACTTTTTCGGGAAATAAAAACAATTGCACTCTTAAAAAAAAAGAAAGAAAGAAATATGGCATGAAGCTATAAAGAAAGACAGCCATCATCTTCCTCTAGCCTCCACATACATGTGCATGAATGCATGCACATACCATATGTGCATATGCACAGACACGCACACAGATGTAATTAACCTAAGTGACTTTGGGAAACAGTATTTTGCCCATATATTAAAAGGCAAAAAGGGACTGGAGAGATGGCTCAGTGGTTAAGAGCACTGACTGCTCTTCCAGAGGACCCAGGTTCAATTCCCAGCATCCAGATGGCAGCTCACACCTGTCTGTAATTCCAGTTCCAGGGAATCTGACACCAATGGACATAAAATAAATTTCTTTTTAAAAAAAGGCAAAAAGAACTGTAACAACACAAAAAGACAATTACTACACACAGAGCTTAGAGAGCCAGACCCGAGTGTGGTCTAGAGTAGTGGTTGATAGGGGCAAGGGGGAAGGGAGTATCTGTCCACCAATTCACTTTGGAGAGTGATGGGATAGGCCGCACAGGATTTGGGTAAGATTGTAATGTCTAAAATTAATTGGGGTAGCGTGTACTTGGGGTCTATACCTTATGAAAAGGTTAGTTGATGACAACCAAAAGAAGGGATGAAAATAGAGCTCTATTGCAGTAGGATGGTGCTATTTGGTGAGTCAAACCCACAGAAATAAAGGTTAAAATGTATCCCCCACCACCAAAAAAAAAAAAAGAGATAAACTTAATATTACTATAAACATGCTGTGTCTTTCATTCTTTTCTTAGCTTCTTTAAAAGCACATTATAAGCCGGGTTGTGGTAGCACACACCTTTAATTCCAGCACTTGGGAACCAGAACTCACTCTGTAGACCAGGCTGGCTTCAAACTCACAGAGATCTACCTACCTCTGCCCAGTTACCACTGTCTTTTTTTTTTTTTTAAAGTCTGTGGTTGTATTTTGTTTGTGCTATAACAAATAAAGCTTGCCTGAAGATCAAAGCAAAGAACTAAGCCACTAGTTAGCCATAGGGGCCGGGCAGTGGTGGCACACACCTTTAATGCCAGCACTACAGAGGTTATGGCTGGGAGGAGAGAGGAGCACATACAGCATTCAATCTGAGGATTCGTGGAGACAGGCTCTTGTCCACTTTGGTCTGAGGATTGGGTAGAGATAAAAGGTCTCTCCTTTACTTCTCTGATCTTTCAGCATCTACCGCCATATCTGGCTCAGGGTTTTTATCATTTAGAACAACTGGAATTCATGCTACACATGTCTCCAGTAAAATGTGCAATATGATCTAGTCGACGGTTTTTCCCTTTTGCTGACCTAGAGAATGATCTTCTGTGATAAAAAAATAAATAAATAAACAACAAAACAGACTGCCAACGGTTACCAGGTGTCAGGCCTGTCACCCCAGCACGTGGAAAGACAGGACAATCATGAGTTAAGGTCATCCTAGGCTGTACCATGAGGAAACACGCACACACTTAGATTAACAAAGGAAACAGTCTTTCACAACAGCACATGACCACTGTTCTGCTGGAACCTCCAGATCATTCCTGCTAGATACTTCCCTCCCTCTCTCTCTCTCTCTTCAAATCCCACCCTCTCAGAGAAACTGCAAGAAAGAAAAGGTGCCAAAAACACAGTCCCACATTCTTGATGGTTAGGGCAGCTCCTCCCCTAAAGTTGCCAGCAGTCTAAGGTCCCGCCCAAGCATTCCAGCTTTTGACCAGACTTGGGCACAAACCTAGCTTGTGACACACTTTATCACCTCTCACCTACAGGCTATATAAGCTTTCTGCTTTAGTTCTGGCATGTAACTTCTGCCTTGATTTCTGGAGTTGCTTTGCTCAAATAAACCTGTTCTTTCACTTTTTCAGTTCGGCTAGTGATCTGGCTTTCTGCGTGGGTGGAGAAACCTTTATTAGGGTATGGAAAACCTATTAACTACTAGTTTTGGCTAACACACAAGGAGAAACAATCTCAAACAGAGAACTGTGGCCCAAGGTTTATGGCCTTACCCTTACCCTTAAATCTCTTTAAGGTCTTGGCCTCTGGTCACACTTTGAACAATTTAAACAAAGACAGTAGACTCCAAGTCAGGCCACTTAAGCAGATGTGAGACTAACACAGCAAAGATATTGTCAGGGTTACTTAAGTACACCAAGAAGTATTGTTCTTGGGCTGGAGAGATGGCTCAGAGGTTAAGAGCATTGCCTGCTCTTCCAAATGTCCTGAGTTCAATTCCCAGCAACCACATGGTGGCTTACAACCATCTGTAATGAGGTCTGGTACCCTCTTCTGGCCTGCAAGCATACACACAGAAAGAATATTGTATACATAATAAATAATAAATAAATATTTAAAAAAAGAAGTGTCGTTCTTTTCAAATAGGGTCATCTTGCCTGCAGGAACTATGCTTCTCCTGTTAAAGACTTAATGACAATAATAACCTTGCACTGGCCCTCTGAGCTGCCTATTGGAAGCCTGTTCTTGGATATAAAAGGGCCTAATGGGCTGGCTGTAAATCAGGGCTATCTCCTTTTGTTATAGAAATAGTACCTAATCAGAGGTCAATCTTGGTAAATAAACATTAGCAGAAACTTTCTCAAGTTCAGCGAGAGAACTCAAAAGAATGGAGTGGAGAAGACGTGAAGACACTGGATGCCCCTTTCTATACACACACTCTCCAAATAGTACAAACACACACATGCAAACATGAGCATGCACGCACACACCACACACACACTCACACACGCCATAAGTTTTTGTGCACACATAAACGTACAGACATGCATGCACACTTATGCAAACACACACACCACACACACAGGCAAACACACATCCAAAAGTGGGAAGAGGATGAGGAGGAAAATAAACAGTATGAAGAAGAAGAGAAACAGGTAAGCCAGTATGGTGGTTTATGCCTGTAATCCCAACACTTGAGAGGGTGAGGCAGAAGGATTGCTGTGAGTGCAAAAAATTACCTGGGATAAATACTGAGTTTCATTCTAACCCGTGTTAGAGTGAGAAAATAAAGAATAGGTAATTTCACTTAAGGACAGTAGAGGGAGCCAGGATATCATGAAACAGATTCCTGAATGGACTCAGGCACAATAAACCATCTTCTTTCATGTTCTTATAAGGAAAAGGAGAGGAATCTGATCAGGCTTGGGGGAAAAATTATTGATTAATTTTAAAAAATCAAAAACTTGGCTGTGCGGTGGTGATGCATACCTTTAATCCCAGCACTTGGGAGGCAGTGCTAGGCAGATCTCTGAGTTCAAGGCCAGCCCGGTCTACATAGGGACAGCCAGGAGAAACCCTATTTTGAAAAATAATAATAATAATAATAATAAACTTAAAAACCTAAAAAAAATTCTAAAAGCCTGAAAGGCAGTGTCATATTGTTTACTATTAACATTATTGTAGTTAATCTTTTTCTTGTTTTTGTTGTTGCTGCTGTTGTTCGTTTATTTGAAACAGGGTTTCTTGGACTCAAGAGAGATTCTCCTGACTCTGCCTCAGAGTGCTGAGATTAAAGGCATGTGACTCCTCCCACCCCCAGCAATGTTTACATTTTCGACATCAAAGAGAAGTAATGCAAGTCTATTATTCTACTTTGTCTTAAGAGACTCAGAAATCATCTCTTCTTCTGAATCAGGCAAGGGCCCATTTAATCACTATCACTTGGGGAAGGGAAGCAGGAGAGCCTCCTGCTCAAATCTGCATTTGGACTTTCAGTCCTTCAAATTAAACAGAGTGTAGGCTAACATTTCTCTGGATCTTATAAGAAGAGTAAAGCTTTTTATTTATTTATTTTTATTTTATGTGCATTGGTGTTTTGCCCGCATCCATGTCTATATCACTTTGAGCTGGATCAACAGACAATTGTGAGCTGACATTTAGGTGCTGGTAACTGAACCTGGGGCCCCTAAAAGAGCAGCCAGATCTCAACCACTGAGCCATTTCTACAGCCCCAGTAAAGCTTTTTTTTTTAATATTTTATTTATTTATTTATTTATTATGCATACAATATTCTGTCTGTGTGTATGTCTGCAGGCCAGAAGAGGGCACCAGACCTCATTACAGATGGTTGTGAGCCACCATGTGGTTGCCAGGAATTGAACTCAGGACCTTTGGAAGAGCAGGCAATGCTCTTAACCACTGAGCCATCTCTCCAGCCCCCCCAGTAAAGCTTTTTAAATGGCTCTTAAAAACGCCCATTAAGCGGCAGATGCTACTTTTCACTTAATATTAAATGAACAAATGCTAGACTAAGGAGATGAGGGATGAGCTATTACCCAAAACTTCCCCCACACCCAATACAGTATGTGCAAACAGCAAATTCCAGAGTCTTGGTTTTGTTTATCTTTCGTTGGTTTTGTTTTTGAGGCAGGGTCTCCTGTCACTTAGGCTGACCTTAAGATCACTATATCGGTGAGCATGACCCTGAACTATTATTCCTCCTGCCTCTACCTCCACAATGCTGGCTACATACAGGACCCATGAAACCCAGTTCATAACCCTGATATTCACTCAGAACTAAAAGATCTGAAATGTCACGTTGGTGGCACAGACCTGAAATCCTCACCCCTGAAAGTTGAGACAGGAGGACTGCCACACCTTTGAGGCTAGTCTGAGTCTCACAGTAAGGTCTATGTCAGCAAGGTAATGAGGTCCTGTCAAACAAATCTTGATATTCTTACTAGCTTATTTACAAGATGAATGCACCTAAAATTGATTCTTAGTAGAAATAAATAAATAAATAAATGGTCAAGGTTATTACAGGAACTAGTTTCCAATTAAGAATAAATTTATTCCAAGGCACTCCCCCCTCCATCCAGGTCCACAGCAAGAAATCCGGACTGCTCTTCAGACTCAAAAGGGAGGGGGAATGGAGTGGGGGGAGGGGGAGAGGAGTGGAGAGAGAGAGAGAGAGAGAGAGAGGAGTGGGAGGAGGAGGAGGGAAATGGGAGGTGGGGAGGAGGCAGAAATTGTTTCAACAAAAAAAAATTTTAAAAAAAGAATAAATTTATTCTTAAGTTTTTGTTAGTTATTTCAATAATCTGAGTATCATGTTTTCAATATTGAAAAAATTATTTGTATCCCTTGATATTTAAACAACTGGAGGATATTAAACAATTGGATCACCCAATGATCATGTTACCTAACCCCTCACAGGTAGAGGGCATAAGGTCCTTATATTCACAATCACTGGAGAAATTAGGAATGTTACACACACAGGGTTATTGTCTCAATAGAGGCAATGGATACCTGATTTCCACCCTGAAGGCTGGATCTGGATGTAGTTCATAGTTTGGTGACCCCTGCCGACTGTAGGGCCAGGTCATATCTGAATCCCCCCAGACTATTATGTTTATCCCAGACTCTTCTTAGACCTTTCTTTATCTTGAGCATTGTTTCAAGGCAATAAAACCAATCTATATGGGAAATGTCACTTATACTTTATAACAACTTAGGTAACATCTATGTTATCTGTAGGACCAGGCCCCTCCCAACTCCCGCTATTTCTCATAGACCCTTATCTTGAGCATTGTTGTGGTAGTTTGAACATAACTGACCCCCATAATCTCATAAGGAATGGCACTCTAAGGAGGTGTAGATTTGTTGGAATGGGTATGCCCTTGTTAGAGGAAGTATGTCACTGTGAGGGTGGGCTGTGGGTTTCCTATGCTCAGGATACTGCCCAGTGTCTCAGTTGACTTCCTGTTGCCCACAAGATGTAGGGCTCTCAGCTACTAGCACAATGTCTGCCTGCACGCTGTCACATACCACCATGGTGATAACAGACTGAACCTCTGAAACCGTGAGCAAAATCACCCAAATTAAATGCATTCCTTTATAAAAATTGCCACGG
Source organism: Alexandromys fortis (assembly GCF_014885135.2). Lineage (NCBI taxonomy): Eukaryota > Metazoa > Chordata > Mammalia > Rodentia > Cricetidae > Alexandromys > Alexandromys fortis. Next base: position 6,896,235 of record NW_026067985.1, on the reverse strand, counting down.
TCAAAAGGAGAGATGGCTCAGCAGTTGAAGGCATTGGCTGCTCTTCAAGAGAACTGATGTTCAATTCCCAGTACATACATGGCAACTCAGAAGGATCTCTAACACCAGGATCCAACACCCTCACATAGACATACATGCAGGCAAAACATTAACAAAATAAAATAAAAAAAACAGATAAATAAATAAAAGAGTTGCCATGGTCATGGTGTTTCTTCACAACAATAAAAATGCTAAGTTTCTGAGTCAGAGAACCTGTCTTTTAAGGAAGAGGTCATATGGACTCTGTAAAAGAATTTCAGTGTAAATATGTCTTAAGCTTAGTTGAGCACATAGGACTGAGTTAATTATCATTAGAAAATTCTTTTTCAAGATGGTGCCATGCTTAAACACGGCTAAAGTAAACTGCCTGAGATGAGGCCGTAGACGTTTGCCGCCACACCTGTTGCTGAGGCGTGAACAGGATTACCTTCTTGCCTGTCAAGGAGCAGGCTGGCCCTGCGATCTGCAGAGACCTGCACACAAACTATTCTAAATTGTAGGGCTTAGAGTTAGGAGAGGTAAGCCAAAGGGGTCAGACAGGCGCTAGAACAAGCAAAGATCATTAACTCTTCAGCTTTTGTCTAACGTCACTGCTACCCTTCTTAGGTAGCATTTCTCCTCTTGTAAGAAAACTATGACTCAGAGATTTTAGAATGACTAGAAAGTGCATGGCTACTTGTCATCATGAAGGTTTTTTTTTTAAAAAAAAAAAAAAAAAAACTTAATTTCTGCTGTTTTGAGATGGGGCTTCTCCATGTAGCCATAGCTGTCCTGGACCTTACTCTGTAGACCAGGGTGGCCTCGACCTCAGAGATCTGCCTGCCTCTGCCTCTCGAGGCTATGTAGCTGAAGACTCTAAACCTTAACTCTAACCAACAAACTTCATGTCATTTGCAACCCAAACTGACATGTCTACAGTATGTGACAGGCATGTTCTTTCAGGAAATAGAAACTGGACATTTCAGTCCAGTACACCTAAGAATAAAGACACGCCGGAAGGCATTTCTGATGTTATCACTGTTCCCTGCTCCTGTTTCTGCCAAACAGAAGTCTGAGCAGAGCAGTACTCTGAGGCCCTTTGGGAAAAGACACAGAATTTGTTCCTGACTCCAGCTTGAACAAGCAAGCAGCTATCTAGTGAGAACCCTTCAGTATCACAGACCATGAGACAGTGGACGCTGCGGGTAAGGACAAGGACTCACTCATATGTGACGTTGACATGATCAAACCTGTTTACTGATTGGCTAGGCTGACAAAAGAAATAACCCTTTAAAAACCCCAAATATTCTATTAAGCAAAAACAAAGATTATTCCTGATGCTTGGTTATCTGAGCCATTTTGCTTCCTAGTAAGATCTGGAACGGAAGCCCAGGTCTGAGTAAATGTCAATTTCTTCTATTCCAGCTCGGGTGAAGTGGCCTCAGGTACTCCAGCTTGGCCAAGCATGTACCCTCACAGCTCTAAGCTCCATTACAGCCTTCCACTACGGGAGTCAAGTTCAGGAAGAGCAGTCACATGATTGAGCTATGCAAACACAAGATGAACAAGTCTATTTTCGTTTTTCTTTCCTTTTACTCGTTTTTTATAAAAAGAAAACAAACTTTTTTCATTATACATACCAATCCAAGTTCCCATTCCCTATCCTCTTCCCATTTCCTCCACATACCCTCCAGCCCCACCCCCATCGAATCATAAAGAGGGTAAGGCACATTGCTTTGTGGAAAGCCCAAGGCCCTCCCTACTATATCTAGGCTGAGCAAGGTTTCCATCCGAAGAGAATAGGTTCTCAAAAAGCCAGTACATGCAGTAGGGATAAATCCTGGTGTTGCTGCCAGTGGCCCCTCAGTCTGTCCCAGCCATGTAAGTGACAACCACATTCAGAAGGACCAGTTTAGTCTTATGCTTGTTCCTTCCCAGTTTGACTGGTGTTGATGAGCTCCCATTAGCTCAGGCAAACTGGTCTTGACCTCTTTGCTTCTATTTTCACTCCTCCTACTCTTCAATTGGACGTTGGGAGCTTAGCCCAGTGCTCTGATGCAGGTCTCAACCCTTGTTCGTCCAGGCAGAGAAGGAAAATCAAGGAAGAAACTTCTTGAAGCTTCAGCAGTCTAGCCCAAGAACAACATTCATTGGCTGATAATGAAGCCGGTCTAAGAACACACAGAAAGGTGTCCACAATAATAATGGGTTTCTGATAGGGCTAAGTTTACTATTTATTTTTTAGAGATTTATTTTTATTTTATGTGTATGTGTGTTTTTTGCCTTCACTCTGCATGCATCACATTTGTGCTTGATCCCTGAGAAGCCAAAACAGAGTATCAGACCCCCTGGAGCAGTAGTTATAGGTTGAGAGCCACCGTGTGTTGAGAATGGAACCTGGTCCTCTGCAAGAATAAGTGCTCTCCCCACTGAGTTGTCTCTCCAGCACTTTTTTAAAAAGGGTTTATTTATTCATTATGCATACAGTGTCCTGCCTAGAAGAGGGCACCAGATCTTATTACCGGTGGCTGTGAGCCACCATGTGGTTGCTGGGAATTGAACTCAGGACCTCTGAAAGAGCAGCCAGTGCTCTTAACCGCTGAGCCATCTCTCCAGCCTAAGAACTACTATCTTTGAGGTTATATTTTTACCAAGTTTCTCTTTCTCTTTTCTTTTCTTTTTTCGAGACAGGGTTTCTCTGTAGTTTTGGAACCTGTCCTGGAACTAGCTCTTGTAGACCAGGCTGGCCTCGAACTCACAGAGATCCGCCTGCCTCTGGCTCTGCCTCCGAGTGCTGGGATTAAAGGCGTACGCCACCACTGAGTAGCAAGTTTCTCTTTTTCAAATGACGTTTTTTTTTCTTTTTTTTTTTTTTTCCGAGACAGGGTTTCTCTGTGGCTTTGGAGCCTGTCCTGGAACTAGCTCTTGTAGACCAGGCTGGTCTCGAACTCACAGAGATCCACCTGCCTCTGCCTCCTGAGTGCTGGGATTAAAGGAATGCGCCACCATCGCCAGGCTGACATTTATCTTAAAAATAATATTTTTTTTCCTTTTTGGCTTTTTGAGACAGGTTTCTCTATGCAATGGCCCTGGTTGTCCTGAAACTCACTTTGTAAACCAAGCTGGCCTCAAATTCATAGAAATCCACCTGCCTCTGCCTTTCTAGTGCTGGGATTAAAGACATGCACCACTGCCCAGCTTTTAAAAATGTTCTTAATTCACCAAAACAAGAAGTAGATGACTATATCACCTCCAAGTGATTTTATTTTATTTTTATTTGTGTGGGGTGATTTTCTTTTCGTTTTTTCGAGACATGGTATCTCTGTAGCTTTTGGAGCTTATTCTAGAACGCTCTCTGCAGACGAGGCTGGTCTCAATCTGACAGAAATCCTCCTGCCTCTGCCTCCCTAGTGCTGGGATTAAAGGTGTATGCCACCACTGCCTGGAGGGATTTTATTGTTATTCATCTGCACAATTATGAAGTCTAGGAACCACCAAGTTCTTTGGCAGGTCACATAGCGTTCCTAGAAAAGCAGCACTTTCAACAGTGGAAATCGAGTTACATTTGGCAGGCAGATCTCTGGGAGTGGGAGGTCATCCTGGCCTACAAAGCAAGTTCTAGGACAGCCAGAGCTGCTACACAGAGAAAACCTGTTTTGAAAAAAAAAAAAGATAACAAGCAAACAAACAAATGGCTCCCATAGGCCCATAGGGAGTGGTACTATTAGGAGGTGTGGCCTTGTTGGTGGAAGTGTGTCACTTGGGGATGGGCTTTGAGGTTTCAAATGCTCAAGTCTTTAATACCAGCATTTGGTAAGCAGAGGCAGGTGGATCTGAGTTCCAGGGAGGTTTGGTCTACAGAGGAAGTTCAAGGATGGCCAGAGCAACACAGTCAAAAAATGCTCAAGCCAGGCCCAGTGTCTCTCTCTTCCTGCTGCCTATGAATCTGGATGTAGAACTCTCAGCTACTTCTCCAGCACCATGTCTGCCTGCACACCACCATGTCCTGCCATGCTGATAATGGACTGAACCTCTAAACTGTAAGCTACCCCAATTGAACACTTTCTTTTAGAGGTGTTCTTGTTGTCTCATCACAGCACTAAGACAATGGGCAAGAATGGAAGGAGGAAGGAAAGGAAGAAATTCAGGTAAATGTCAACATTATATCTCCCTGGCATTATGAGAACAAGCTGTCTTCGAGCTCATGCTGCTGCTGCAACCATGTTCTTTTAAGAAACCCATCAAGGTAGAAAAGACCCAACTCCTGAATATGGTTCTCTGACTTCTACATATGCAACACTGCATATGCACATGAGAGCATGTGCACACACGCACACACACACATAGAACATGATCTAGAAATATTATAAAAAATGAAGACCAGAAGGTGGGTTGTGGATGGAAGTCAGAGATGGAGAAGTGAACTGTCCAGAAGTTAGTCTCTCAACCTACATGGTCTCATCAAGTGTGTGCCTGGATGTAATAGGTAATGTTGCTAACTTGTTGGATGTAGAATCATATAGGAGCTGGTGAAGTGTACTTATCTGAGTAGGGAAGACTCATCCTGCATGTGTGTGTCACTGTCCCATGGGCAAGGATGGAAGAAAGAGGGGGAGGGAGAAAGCCAGTATTGATTAGCAGCATTGTCCCGCCCTGACATGGTGTCATCTAGATCATGTTCCTGCTGCCATCACATTCTGCATAAATGTATGGAGCCAATGTTGCACATCAGGACTGTTTATCATGAGCTAGTGTGGGTCTCGACAGAATTATAACTTACAGCAATGGATAATTCAGATGTCAACCCACCTGAGAAATTACTCTCAGATGGGGGAACCCTGCCTGGTAAAGCCAGCAGGGCCACTGACTCAAAAAACTGTGGCTTTCATCTGTAATTTTGCTTTTGCAATAACAGCTGTGGTATCTCCCCATTACCATGCATTTTCATATAATATGCACATGTAGACCTAGGACAGAGAGGGCCTGAGGAAACAAGCTCCACCAGGAGCAGAAGAAATGAGCAAATCTAGTCCCAGGAACCAACCCAGCCCCAGAACACTGGCAGATCAGGACTGAAGGAGGGACCAGATCCAGAGTCAGCGATCTCCACCAGAACAGGTGCAACTCCAAGCCAAGGACTTCTGCAAAAGGAGATCCAGGTCAGGATTTACAGAAACAGATCAAAGCCAGTGTCCTAGGCCAAAGTAGGCCAGAGACAGCAAACTTCAAGGGAGCAGAGCAAGTACAGGAGCACTGAGCTACCTCTGGAACAGGAGTAACCAATGGGGTAACTAGAACTGTGACTCTGACTGTACCATGAGGAACAACTATCTGAGCTTTGGAATCACTGGCACCAAGAAGATTATTCAACAGAATCTCAGACAGCCCCAACCACACCTATTAGAGGGAAATATGAGTAGAAAAGGTAAGACCACATGCTACACCACAAAGAGCAACCAGTAAAAACCTAAAGACCCTACAGCAGCAAGACCTGAACAGCCAAATATGGATGAACCAGAAAAAAATGAGCTAAGAAATAACTTCAAGAGAATGTTTAAAATTCTTAAAGATGAAAAGAGAAATTCCCTTAAAGAAATTGAGGAAAAGACAAACAAAAAATTGGAAAATATTAGCAAATCACTTAAAGAAAACCAAGAAAAAGAAATCAAACATATAAAAGAAACTATCCAGGATTTGAAAACTGAAATAGAAACAATAAAGAAAACACAAGCCAAAGAAATTACAGAAACAGAAAATGTGAGAAAAAGATCAGGAACCACAAATGCAAGCATGAACAGCAGAATATAAGAAATGGAAGAGAGAATCTCAAGTGCTGAACATACAATAGAGGAAATAGACTCATCACTTAAAGAAAACACTAAGTCTAACAAAAGCTGAACCCACAACATCCATGAAATATGGGACACCATGAAAAGGCCAAATCTTAGAATAATAGGTATAAAAGAAGGAGAAGTTCAACTCAAAGGCACAGAAAATTTATCAAAATCATAGAAGAAAACTTTCCCTACCTAAAGAAAGATTCTATGAAGATACAAGAAACTTACAAAACATCAAATAGACTAGCTGCAAAAAAAAAAGTCCTCTCACCACATAATCATGAAAACACTAAACATACAGAGTAAAGAAAGAATATTAAGAACTGCAAAGGAAAAAGGCCAAGTAACATATAAAGGTAGACCTATCAGAATTACACCTGACTTCTCAGTGGAGACAATGAAAGCCAGAAGGTCGTGGTTAAGCGTTATGCAGACATTAAGAGACCACAGATGCCAACCCAGACTACTATACCCAGCAAAACTGTCAATCACCATAGAAGGACAAAACAAGAGATTCCATGACAAATCTAGATTTCACTAATACCTAAACTAACAAAATCAGAAATGAAAAGGGGGACATAACAACAGACACGGAGGAAATACAGAGGATCATCAGGTCATATTTTGAAAACCTGTCCACAAAATTGGAAAACGTAAAGGAAATGAACAACTTTCTGGATAAATATCACTTACCAAAATTAAATCAAGACCAGATAAGCAAATTAAACAGACTTATAACTGCTGAAGAAATAGAAACAGTCATCAAAAGTCTCCCAACCAAAAAAAGCCCAGGACCAGATGGTTTCAGCTCAGAATTCTACAAGACTTTCAAAGAAGAACTAATACCAATACTCCTCAAATTATTCCCACAATAGAAACAGAAGGAACATTGCCAGACTCTTTTTATGAGGCTACAATTACACTGATACCCAAACCACAGAAAGACATTACTAAGAAAGAGAATTACAGACCAATTTCACTCATAAACATTGATGCTAAAATACTGGCAAATCCAAGAACTCATCAGAACCATCATCTACTATTATCAAGTAGGCTTCATCCCCACAGATGCAGGAATGGTTCAACATATGAAAATCTGTCAACGTAATCCACCATATGAACAAGCTGAAAAATAAAAACCACATGATCATCTCATTAGATGCCGAAAAAGCTTTTGACAAAATACAACATCCCTTCATGATAAAGGCCTTGGAGAGAGCAGGGATACAAGAAACATATCTAAACATAATTAAGGCAATATACAGTAAGCCACCAGCCAACATCAAACTAAATGGAGAGAAACTCCCAGCAATTCCACTGAAATAAGGAACAAGACAAGTTTGTACACTCTCTCCATATCTATTCAATATAGTTCTTGAGGTCCTAGCTAGAGCAATAAGACACCAAAGAGAGATCCAAGGGGATACAAAATGGAAAAGAAGAAGTCAAACTCTCACTGTTTGCTAATGATATGATAGTTTACATAAGTGATCCCAAAAATTCTACGAAGGAAATTCTACAACTCATAAACACTTTCAGCAATGTAGCAGGATACAAGCTTAACTCAAAAAAATCAGTAGCCCTCCTGTACACAAATGATAAAAAGGCCGGGGAAGCTGGGCAGTGGTGGCACACGCCTTTAATCCCAGCAATCAGGGGGCAGAGGCAGGTGGATCTCTGTGAGTTTGTGGCCAGCCTAGTCTACAAGAGCTAGCTTCAGGACAGGCTCCAAAGCTGCTGAGAAACCCTGTCTCAAAAAAAAAAAAAAAACCACAAAAGGGGGGGGGCTGGGGAAGAAATCAGAGAATCAACACCCTTCACAATAGCCACAAATAGCATAAAATATCTCAGAGTAACTCTAACCAAACAAGTAGAAGACTTGTATGACAAGAATTTTAAATATTTGAAGAAAGAAATTAAAGAAGACACCAGTAGTTGGAAAGATATCCCATGCCTTTAGGTAGGCAGAATTAACATAGTAAAAATGGCAATCTTATCAAAAGCAATCTACAGATTCAATGCAATACCCATCAAAATCCCAGCAAAATTCTTCAAAGACCTCAAAAGAATGGCACTCGACTTCATATGGAAAAGAAAAAACCCAGGATAGCCAAAACAATCCTGTACAATAAAAGAACTTCTGGAGGCATCACAATCCCTGACTTAATATCTTCACTAACCCCACATCAGACAGAGGTCTGATCTGCAAAATATACAAAGAACTCAAGAAATTGGTCACAGAGAACTCTCAACAGAGGAATCTAAAATTGCTGAAAGACACTTAAAGAAATGTTCAACATCCTTAGTCATCAGAGAAATTCAAATCAAAACAAATCTCAGATTCTATCTTACACCTGTAAGAATGGCCAAGATAAAAAACACTGATGAAGGGCTGGAGAGATGGCTCAGTGGTTAAGAGCATTGCCTGCTCTTCCAAAGGTCCTGAGTTCAATTCCCAGCAACCACATGGTGGCTCACAACCATCTGTGATGGGGTCTGGTGCCCTCTTCTGGTCTGCAGGCATACACACAGACAGAATATTGTTTACATAATAAATAAATAAATATAGAAAAAAAAAGAAATGGCTATCTTTGTTTTAAAAAAAAAAAACACTGATGACAACTTATGCTGGAGAGGTTGTGGAGAAAAGGGAACACTTCTGCATTGCTGGTGGGAATGCAAACTGGTACAACCCCTTTGGATGTCAGTGTGGAGATTTCTCAGAAAATTAGGAACCAACCTTCCTCAAGACCCAGTAATACCACTTTTGGGTATATATCCAAAGGATGCTCAATCGTGCCACAAGGACATGTGCTCAACCATGTTCATAGCAGATTTGTCTGTCATAGCCAGAACCTGGAAACAACCTAAATGCCCCTTGATCGAAAAATGGATAAGGAAAATGTTGTACATTTACACAATGGAATACTACTACACAGCAGAAAAAAATAACAACATCTTGAATTTTGCAGGAAATTGGATGGAGCTAGAAGACATTATTTTGAGTGAAATAACCCAGACACAGAAAGACAATTATCACATGTACTCACTCATAGGTGGTTTTAAAACATAAAGCAAAGAAAGCCAGCCTACAAACCATAGTCCCAGAGAAGTTAGACAACAATGTGGACACTAAGCGAGACTTACATAGATATAATCTACATGGGAGGCAGAAAGTAGAAAAAGACAAGATCTCCTGAGTAAATTGGGAGCATGGGGACCTTGGGTGAGGGTTGAAGTGGGGAGGGGAGAGGCAGAGAAGGGAGTAGAGAAAAAAATGTAGAGCTCAATAAATATCAATAAAAAATGTATAAAAAGAATTTTAAGAAAATGGTTGACAGACAAACCTCTATGGGTTAAGCAATGACCTTTAACAATAGAGAAAATGCAGGCTTTAAAATAGCTGGTGGATTGAAATACAAACAAAATAAAATAGCTGGTGGAAGAGCAACAAGATGCTCAGCATATTAAAGAATCAACTAGCCCTTGGAATTATCCCATATTTGGTATTAAAAAGAAATATGGAAAATGGTAACAGACCTAAGAGCTGTTAATAAGGTGATTCAGCCAATGGGCTCTCTACAGTCTGGCATTCCTTTGCCTTCTCTGTTGCCGAAAAATGGCCCTTATATTAATTGATTTAAAAGACTGCTTCTTCACTATACCTTTACAAGAAAAAAACAAAAATTTGCCTTCACAGTGCCTACTTGTAATAATTCTCAGCCTGCTAAATGATATCAATGAGAGATTCTCCCACAGGAAATGTTAAATAGCCCCACCCTGTGCCAATATTTTATAAGTCAGTCATTTGAAATGATATGTAAGTATTTTCCTGAATCTATAGTTTACCATTACATGAATGCGATTTTGATATATCTGATTCAAATGTAAATACTACAGAGAGAATGCGTGAAGAAGTAAAGAAAATTTTGCCTTGCTGGGGATTACAAATTGCTCTTGAAAAATACAAAGAAGAGATTCTATTCAATATGTAGACTATAAAATAGGTTTACAAAAAATTAGATCCTAAAGGTGAAAATTAGGAGAGATTGACTGCAGACTCTTAATGACTTCCAAACATTGCTAAGGGACATTTCCCATCTACAGTGCACTATTGGGATAGATTCTGATGACCTGATTAATTTAAACAAAACCTTAGATGGTAACAATGACTTAAAGAGACCCAGAGAATTATCAGCTGAGGTTCAGAGAGAGAACTGACTTTGATTGAAGAAATTACAGAAGGCACACGTGGATCATGTGAAACCGAATCTTAACTGCATTCTGGTCATATCAACCTCTAAACATTCTCCTATATGAATTTTAATGCAGAGGAAAGATATTATCTTAGAAGGATCCTTTTATCACATAAACCAAGTGAAACTTATAAACGTATGTGGAAAATGTCTCTGAGTTAAATATAAAAGGAAAATTGAGACTTTGCCAATTAGCAGGAATAGACCTAGCAGAAATTATAGTACCTTTTACCAGTGATGAAATTGACAAATTATGGGAAGAAAGTGAACACTGGCAGAGAGCTTCTAGTAACTTTTTGGGAGACACTGACAACAACTATCCCAAAAGCGAGAGAATTTGACTTATTAAGAGAACTAACTGGACCCTTTCTCACATTTTACAGGACACACCAATAACTGGAGCCCCTACATTCTATACTAAATCAAATAAATCAGGAAAGGTAGGTTACAAATCATAAAATTTAAAGTGGAAAAAGCGCCTTATGATTCTGTCCAAAAGGCAGAATTATATGCTATTCTCATGGTACTAAGGGATTTTAAAGAATCTCTCAACATAGTTACGGATTTGTAATATGAAGAAAGAGTTGTTTAGCATATTGAGACTGCTGACTTTATACCAGGTGATACAGAATTGACTTCATTATTCATTCAGGTACAAGATATAATCAGAAATAGACATCAACCCATATCTGATCCCATACGGGTCTGCCAGGTCCTCTAGCACGAGGTAATGCAGAAATTAATCAATTATTGATTGGAAATGTGCTGAAGGCCTCAGAATTTCATAAAAACATCATGTCAATAGCAAAGGTTTTTTTAAAAAAAAAGACTTCTCCATCACATGGCAACAAGACAAGGAAATTATAACGAAATGTCCTATTTGTTCTTTTTACAAACAAACACCACAACCTGCAGGAAGTAACCCAAAGGGTACTCAGAGAAATAAAATCTGACAGATGGATGCATTCCATTTTGTAGAATTTGGAAAACAAAAATATGTATAGTACAACATTTATATCAATTTAGGTTTTCAATGGGCAACTGCTTTGAGTTTGGAAAAGGCTAATTCAGTAATCACATATTTGCTAGAAGTTATGGTCATCATGGGTATACCTGTACAAATAAAGACAGACAATGCTCCAGCATATGTCTTTAAGAAAATGAAACAGTGTTTTGCTTATTATAATATAAAGCATATTACATCTATAACACACAATACTACAGAGTAGGCAGTTTTAGAAAGACCAAATCAAACTCTAAAGGATATGTCAAACAGAAAGGGATGATGAAGACCCCAGAAATAGATTGCACAATACTTTGTTAACTTTGAATTTTCTAACTGCTAATGAGAAAGGAACAACAGCTGCAGAGAGACATTGGATAGTAGAAAAAACTACGGAATTAAATCATCCAATATAAAGATGTATTGACCTCAGAATGGAAACCAGGACATGTATATGTTGGCAAAGGGGTTTTACTTTAGTTTCTATAAGAGAAAAAAAGTTATGGATACCACCAAACATAAAGATTTGATTTGAACAAGAGACACTGCTTAAATTTAAGAGATGATAGTTCATCAAACATCTTGGCCTTTTAACCTGTACTACCCTATAAAACTAACAAATGGTTTTCATTTTATCAGATATAACTTGCTGAAAGAGAATCTCCCCAAAGTTGGGGAAGGGTTTTGTTTTCTGTCTTTTTTTAAAAAGATTTCTTTATTAATTATGTATATACACACCTACCAGAAGAGGGATTCAGACCCCATTACAGATAGTTATGAGCTACCATGTGGTTGCTGGGGATTGAACTTAGGATCTCGGGAAGAGCAGTCAGTGCTCTTAACCTCTGAGCCATCTCTCCAGCCCCCGTTTTCTGTCTTTTCAAGAGAATAAAGGTATCCAGCTACGGAATCTGAAGACTACTGGACAAACCAGACATCTGAAGAAAAGGGATAAATCATCAAGAAAAAAAAATGTTTCAAGAAAAAGAGTAAGTTGGCCTATTGGTATATCACATTTCCAACAGGATAAAACTTTATAAATCTTCCCAAATGTTTGTTTCTGCTGTTTTCTATAGACATATAACACAAATGGTCTTTTTGTAGTCTCAGTCCAGTTAAAGATTAAAGCTGGCTTTGAAGTTGGAGTGTGGTTCTCTCCTTCTCTAAAACCAAGTATGCTTTATTAAAGTGAAATCCAAAATCTCCATCTCATATCAGAAGAGCCACCTGATATGGAACAGAAGAAAAGCAAAATTTTAAGAACTACTTTATTGCTACTAATCTCACAATCCTTTGGTTTTATATTGACTCTTTAACAGCTTTTCTTAAGGTATAAGATTATATATACATATACATTTATATATATTTGTTATGACATTAATGGTCATATAGAATACTACCTAACTCTAGAAAAAGATTGCGTCTACCTTCCTGTACATGATTATTTCGGGTTTCAGTCTCTATCAGTTTTCTGCATTGAACCATGAGCATGCCTAACCATGACCTTTGACTCCTCTAGGAGTATGTTAACACCACTAAGCTGAAAAACAGCACCTAAAGATCAGCTTTTGGAATACAAACTGGTCAGAACAATTTCAAGGTGGCTAGCTAAGATGATCAAGATTAACAGACTACTCTAGCCAGGACTAGGCAAGTCCTGCACTTTCGCATTATGCAGAGACTGGAGAACAAATAATAAAGCTACCTCTCTTAGAATTTTACAATTAACCAAAAATTTTCAGGATCCCCTAAAGATGCTTCCCCAGACAGCAGGAAGTAAATTTAAGAATATGGCACCCACATTCCCAAGCAGTGGGGTGGGTGGTTTTTGGTCATTCATTGGGTTATGAATATTTGTCACTGTTTAGGGGGGTTGGTTACCAGTTGTTAATGTTATTATTGTTTATGATCAGGAGGAAATTTGAACAAAGGAGATTAGATGCAGAGTTCTTGTTTTGAAAAGAAAAACAAGATACAGATATAATAGAATAAAAGGGTAGAATCGACTTTGAAAAGAAAAAATGGGCTGGGCGGTGGTGGCGCATGCCTTTAATCCCAGCATTCGGGAGGCAGAGACAGCCGGATCTCTGTGAGTTCGAGGCCAGCCTGGTCTAGAAGAGCTAGTTCCAGGACAGGAACCAAAAAAGCTACGGAGACACCCTGTTTCAAAAAATCCAAAAAAAAAAAAAAAAGGGTAATATAGATAAGATAAAAAGACGGATTATTGAATCTACTTTTAGAAAGCAACTACTAGTTTTAAATGTTTTATATTGGACTGAACTTGATATACTGTATACTAATTTTGTATATTGATAGAAATTAGAGATTAATTTTTTTTAAAGATTTATTTATTATGTATACAACATTCTGCCTCTATGTATGCACGCACGCCAGAAGAGGGCGCCAGATCTCAGTATAGATGGTTGTGAGCCACCATGTGGTTGCTGGGAATTGAACTCAGGACCTCTGGAAGAGCAGCCCGTGCTCTTAACCTCTGAGCCATCTCTCCAGCCCCCTAGAGATTAATTTTGTTAAAACAGACTGCACATATGTTTCTAATTCAAGGTATTGTACCTATAGAGCTCATTTAACAATGTAATGCAATTTTCTAGTCCTTGGAAGTTATTATTACCAACTATTTAGGATAATAAGAAATGCAGGTTAGTAATTAGTCACTGGCTACAATCAAACTTGTAGTCATATTAAGTATGCTTTCAAGGTCAAACAAAGATATATATTAAATAGACAGGTCATCTTCAACCACTTCACAGATCTACAGAATATGGCATTTAAGATATTTTAATAACATTGATTATTTTTTCTTTTTTTAAGACAATGAGACATGTCTGATCCTGGCAGCACCAATCTACTTCAGAGAAGATGATGGACATCGAAGAAACTCCACATGGAATTTACTTTCTTTGTGGCAAAAGTAAGTCACTGGGCAAGAAAAATGTCCTTTCCTCAATTGCTGACAGTATGCTGTCCTAATGGGACAAGCAGAACACAAAAGAAGAGTGACTGCCAACCCTTGCTCAGACAAGCTGGTCCTTCAAAAACCCTGCTTCATAGAAAAGTCTTTCAGATATTCTAGGCTTATAGGCCAAAGATGGATGCCCCAACATTGCAGAGGAACACTGGGTGACTGTTCAGGCAGCCAGATGTTTCTGTCATTGCTCACATTTTTTAGAAGTCTCTTGCTTACACTTCCTGCTTACTCATTTAATATTATTTACTTCTTGGGTCTCTGAGGGAGTTGAAGACTAGATAGTTTTAGTTATAGTTTTAATTGTTTATGAATCTCAGAAAAGAAATTCGCTAAAGAAATATAAAGTATATAAAATTGAGAGATATCAAAAGATAATTTTGGACGATAATGCAAGTTATGATACAAAGTAAATTAGGTACAAGATTTTGGACTAACCAAGATAGGATAGATATGGAGTATTTTCTCTAAATTTTTCAAATGCCATTGTTAATGTATTTATTGCCTGTATATACTGTATACAATTATTGTACCTAATGTATATAGTTTTTCTTATATTAGTTATAGCCTTTTTATTTTAGAGAAAAAGTGGAAATATAGTGATATTTTATTTATGTTTTATAAATAAAGCTTTCCTGAGGACCAGAATGTAAAACTAAGGCACTAAAGGACAGGCAATGGTGGCACACAGATTTAATCACAAGATTTGAGAGACAGAGGCAGATGGAGCTCTGTGATTTCAAAGCTACCCTGAGCTACACAAGATCAATGCAGAAACAGATCCAGGTGGTGGTGGCTCACATTGTGTCACATGCCTTTAATTCCTGCACTAGAGAGGAATATAAGGCAGGATGAGGCAGAAACTTGCTCTTTTCAGTTAGAGGATTTCTCAGAGGTAGGAACTATCTACCTCCCTTTGATTTCGCTGCTTTGCTTTTTCTGATCTTTGGGTTGAACCCCAATCATCTTTCTCTGGGTTTTTATTATTTGTGCTACATATCAAAGTGTAACAGTGGATGATGTATCTGTATTTCCATAATGGATCATCTCTGATCGGAATGGTACTTATCTGAATCCACCATCCTTGCACAGTGTTGGTGGAGTCTAAGAATGCTCACCTCTCCAACTGTCTGCAGGTTATAGCAGATGCTGTCCTTGTGGGGTGCTGAAGTTCCATAGAGAAGTGCTTTTATAAGCCAGCAAATTCCCAGGAGCAGGTCAGAAAAGCTCAGATAAAAGAGTGGTTTTATCTGTCAAAAATCACAAAATCTTAATTCAGTAAGTGATGTAGCTAGGAAAAAAATATAAGTTACCTTTATGTTTTATGCTTTGAGTTGAAAATTGGTGTCATAAGCCGGGCGATGGTGGCGCACGCCTTTAATCCCAGCACTCGGGAGGCAGAGGCAGGCGGATCTCTGTGAGTTCGAGACCAGCCTGGTCTACAAGAGCTAGTTCCAGGACAGGCTCCAAAGCCACAGAGAAACCCTGTCTCGAACAAAACCAAAAAAAAAAAAAAAAAAAAAGAAAAGAAAATTGGTGTCATTCTGCCAAGGCCTCTGCAACTGTTTATCTATTGATAATGTAAAGAAAGATTCTCGACAGGAAGGGATCTCTAACCAGATCTTCAAAGTCCTGGAGTAAGAGAGCTTGTGAATAGCTCAGCACTCTCACTCAGAGGGACACTCCTTCCTTAGCCACAGGGGCCAAAGCTAGAATGGAGAGATGAAAGATTTACAGTAGAGCTGTAGCAAAAGCACTATGGATGCACAGCCGACATATTCTAAAGTTAGATAATGATGTCATGAGCTACATATTTACACATGTAGTCGAGGACTTAAAAGTGAGAGAAATCCAGTATGATCGATATGCTTTCTTCTGCCTTCTGACTATACTGATGAAGTCTCCATATTTTCTTGGTTTTGTACATATCTGTGTGAGTGTGGCATGTATTACATGTGCTCTGTGCATGGACATGAAGACAGAGGAGGGCTGCTCTACCACTCTCCATGTTCCTCTGAGACAGGGTCTTCCACTGAATCTATGAGAGACTGATAGCCAGCAACTCCAGTGGTCCTCCTCTCCACCTACACAGCATTGTGCACAGCCAAGCACATGGCCAAGCACACCCTTTACCTGAGTGCTAGGATCTGACCTCAAGGCTTCATTCTTGCATGTGCTCTTATTCACTGAGTCCCTGACTGCTTATGTTTTGCTATCTTTGTGCCTCCATGGTCCCAATTACTTTTTTTTTCACTCTATTTTATTATTTAGTTAATTTTTGAGACAGGATCTTACTCTGTAGACCAGGCTGGCTTCCACCTGCCTCTGCCTCGAGTGCAGGGATTAAAGGCATGCACCACCACACCCAGTTCTTTTCTGATTATTCTACAGAAGAAATATGTTTATTGAGATACAGCAGAGAAAATCTAAGAAATATGTAGTAATCATGGATGTAAGATACTATAAAATGGCAGTTCTCTCTAAATGGATGTATAAATTAAATGCATCTTATTCTCTACTGATTTTCCCATGGAACTTAACAAGCTGACTTACAATCTGAAACATGTATTAACCACGTGAGGCAGAACAGGCTGGTGATCACCGTGCTCAGCAGACAGACGCAGAGAACCAAGAATCTGAAGCTACCTGGACTACAGCAAGACTATCTGGGATTCATAACAAGATTATCAAAGAAATATTTAGGGTTTAAAGCACCGAGAGAATATACCTAGACTATAAAAAATATTGTATTTGCTCACTTCAGAGAGACTTGGTCTTCTGAAAAGCCTGGCTCTGCTACTTGGTGTGTAACTTAATCTTGGGCCTCTGGAGTTTCCTCAAGTGTGAACTGTGCCAAACCACAATCTTGATGGTTTTCCAGATCCAACAGCACTCCAGCATACACATTAAACCACACTGTGGCTAATTCTGAGCCATTCAGTCTGATTACAGCAATAATTTCTCCCTGTCCTTTAAAGTCTTTATTGAGCTAGCACTTCATGAGTGCAGTGGGGGGTGGGGGGAGGCACCAGCACACATGTTGGCATGTATGTGTCTTATTCTGAGATGGAGTCTCACTGTGTCCAGCAGGAAGGTCTTAAATTTGAACATTTTGGTGTGATTATTTTTATAAAGGATATATATTTTTTTTTCAAAATGAAACTATAATTGTTGAGGAGGATGGAACCAGCAAACAAGTATGTTTCAAGCAAACAAGACTTGGAACTGCCTCTTGACCACTCCAGTGTTCTAACAAGTCATGATCAGAAAGCTCACCTAACCTGGCTGTGGTGGTGCACACCTTTAATGCCAGCACTGGGGAGGCAGAGGCAAGTGGCTCTGAGTTTGAGGACAGCCTGGTTTATAGTGAGCTCCAGGACATGTAGGGCTATATAGAGAGACCCTATCTTGAAAAAAAAATAAGAAAAGAAAAAAAAGAATCATAGAAAAGGAAAAGAAAAAGAAAGAAAGCTGCTCACCTGAAGGGAGGGCCTTACCACACTTAGCACCAAGACAGGCCCCAGGCTTCAGACAGCAGCTTCCTTAACCTTAACAATTCACAGTACAAAGAGGGTCACACTTAATAGCTAATCTCTAGAAACTGAAGGTACAGCTTGCAGTCCTGGCCAGAGGACTGCCCATCTATTATAATTAGGGACGTATTAGTAAATCACAGAATTCTCCACTGTGCACAGTTGGTGCTTTCCTGGCACTTACTTTAGAGGCTAAATCACCACAGTTCAAACTTAATGGAAAGACACTCTCACCTTTGCAGACATCTGTGGGTTCTGGGACACAGCATAAGTGATCAGCGAACTTGAACCTATAACACTGAGAGACACAGACAATTAGCTATTACAATACAGTGATAAGACTCTGGCTTTATTATTTATTTGCATAACTGATATAAAATATACCACACATATTTTTAAATTTAGAGTATTTCATGATTTTCATGCTCTCCTTGTCTAGATGCATGCCAATCTTTTCATTATCATTCCAATTTCTCTCACTATGTAACCTCTGATGGCCTGGAACCCACTCTGTACACCAGGCTGGCCTCAAATTCACAGTGATCCTCCTGCCTCAGTCCCCTAAGTGCTGGGATTAGATACGAGCAGCCATGTCCACTTTCCTCACAGCATTTAACACATGCAGTGCTGAGGTGTGTGCTGATGCTGGTCTGCACCAGTCCTGCTGACAGGCTGCCCACTCATTTCAGATGAGTGCCTCCCTCCTTTTTGTTACTCCAATTCTTGCTTCCACTGGGAATGGGAGTAGGTGTGGTGACCCAGCAGAGGAGGGCAGCCAGAGGTCAGTGTCAGTGTCTTCCTCTATCACTCTCCACCTTATTTTTTTGAGACATGCTCTCTCATTGAACCTGGAGCTCCCAGATTCTGCTGGACCAGCTAGCCAGCAGCCCCCCAAGAGCTTCTGTCTCTGTCTTTCATGTTTGAGAAAACAGGCAGGTAACAACACAGCTGGCTTTTCATGAGAGTGCTAGGGATCCCAACTCAGCTTCTCATGCTTAGGAAGCAAGAACTTTATCCACTAAGCCATCTTCCTAGCTCCTGAACCTTTTACTGGTGAGAAAATATCAACATAGGAAAGAATTTCTAACTAAAAAGTCAAATGTAACCCTCAGGAGCTAGACATAGAAAGCTGCACAGCTCTCTAGTCTGCCAAGTCATGTGATATGAGACTCAAAAAACATACCTCAGAGTAGCTGTGACAAACTGTATCCACTGTATTGCAGGAAAAAACTAAACAAGAGAGAGGTGAGAGAGGGAGAGAGAGAGAGAGAGGTCAATATCCTACATTTAATGTTCAACCTGACTTCCGTTCCGGTGTTTATTAACCCTCAAATCCACTCCAGGTCTGGGAAGGAGTGAAATCTGAGCAGACCTGTGGGAAGGCAGGACCTTGTTGCTCCCAACCCAACTCCTTAAACAGTGAAATTTTAAAGGAAACAGCAATGAACGGGAAGTGACTGACTGCGAAAGCAAAGTTGAGAAAACTACAAGAACAAGATGACAGAGAGAAAGGAAAGGCTAAGGTCTAAGGGAGGACAAACAGATGGCAGGAAGAGAATGCTAACTGAAGCTGACTGACAAAGTTAAAGAGAGACAAGGAGGAAATGATGACGAGGGAAAAGATTATTAGTATGGAGAGAGCCACTGTGAATAAGACATGGAACAGACTGGAAGAAAGGAGCAAAAAGTGGGGGAGGACGACCAGTTTTGACCTTACAGGGTCCCATCTGACTTCCAGACCGCTAATCTCCAGTGGAAGGTCCATAAGGACTTCAGACCCAGCAACTCTCCAGTCCAGGCCCTTCTCAGCCAGGCTCCGAACAAGTAACTCCACCCCTGTCTCAGCTGGGCTCCACCCCATCTAATCCTGCCCTGAATCTTAAGGGCAGGAGGTGGAAGGGCCAAGGAGAAGGACAAAAACAGAAAAAGCAGGTGACATAAGAAGAGGAGAGGGAGGAGGGGGGAAAAGGGAGACGGGGAGGGAAATGGGAGGCGGGGAGGAGGCGGAAATCTTTTTTTTTTTCAATAAAAAAATTATATTTAAAAAAAAAAAGAAACCAGGTTGTAAGAAACATTAGAAATTTTAAGAAGGAGCAAGAAGCAGGAGCAATACAAGGCAGAGAGAGTATATTTCATAGTAAAAAGATAAAATTTCAAAAAAGAAATAGAATAGGAAAAAAGAAAAAGGAAAAATGGAGTAAAACAGAGGCCTGTTAAAACTTACCCATTTAGGGACAGAATGACGAAAAAGGTGGCACACTTGATTAACAAAGTTTTAGTTATAGTGAAAATCAAGAAGAGAATAGTTTTTTTTTTTTTCTTGGAGACAGGGTTTCTTTCTATAGACCTGTCTGTCATTGAACTCACTCTGAAGAGTAGGCTGGCCTCGAACTCACAGATATCCTCCTGCCTGTGCCTCTTGAGTGCTGAGATTAAAGGCATGTGCCACTGCCACCACCACTGTCCAGTGAGAGAAGACATTATATTTGTTATATTCAATATTAACATATTAAATACTATTTTATATCATGCCATTTACTTAACATGTGTAATCAATTTTGTATAAATCAATGTGTTATAGGAGACACAAAGATAAAAAAAGAATCTAGATAGAGCTTTCCAGCAGCTTATAACACAGGGGGAAATGTTTGAGTGCCAAGAAACAGTCTGAACAGGACAACGATGTATAGAACAGCACGTGGACAGTATTTGGGAGGATTCTGACAGAGCCTGGGAGAGAGAAATCACAAGAACGCTCACTGCTTTAACTATACTTTCATGTGCTCAGCAAACACCTCTTGTGTCTAAGGGCTGGGCCTGAGCCTAACGCCTGCCAAATGTCACACAAACATGCTGACCACTGAGCTACATCCTAGCTCTTGCATATTGTAACAAACACTTGCATGGCTGAAACTATTTAAATATATGGTGTTCATATTAGAGTGAGAGTATAGTCTAGCATGGAAAACCAGACATTTTAAGTGGACGATTTCACAGAATAACTTGTCTTAAACAAGTAAAGACCGGTAGTGAAGAAAGAGTCTTGGGAACATTTAGAGGTCTTTGATCATGTCTCCCTACTGAGGGGGAAGAGACTAAGGACAGCGTCACTGCATGATAAGAAAATGCTCTTGAACAAAAGACACTTCTGTTACTCAAGACAAATCTCAGATTGTTCAGAGAACTTTTCCCTTTGGCATATTGCTAAAGTATCTGTGCCACCTTTCTGTACACAAGCCTGTGTGCCTGTGTGTGCTTCTATGTGTGCTTGTACACTTTCTCCTTGGAGTTCCTTTGTAAATAGAACTATGCCTTCTTTTGCTACAAGGCTAACCCAAATTCAATGATATCAGTCATATTCCGTTTTTGCCTCTGTATTTAAGTTCTGCTGTTGACTTGTGTTTGTCTTTGTGTGTGGTTCTAAGATTGAACCCAGGAGTTTGTACATGACAGACAGCTGCCCCAGCCAAGCCCCATTCTTTTTCCTAAGAAGCTCTATAACAAGTTTAGGTGCATGTATGTTCAATGACCATGATAGGTACTGCATGTTACATATCCATCTACATAACAGGAAGTCATTAAACTAACAAATGTCCATGATGTTTTGTTGCTGTTAGTGTTTTTGTCCTTGTTTTGAAATAAGACCTCATTGTGACTGCAGTCCTGCCTTGCCTGAATTTGTTATGTAGCCTAGGATGACCTTGAATTTGTAACAATCCTGCCTCCAGAGTGCTGAAATTACAGATTTGAGCCACAATACCTAGCCTGAAAGCTTTATAGTGGTAATGATGGCCAAATTGTAAGTGATTTCTATGTATAAATATCTATGCTATGGTAATTTGAATGTAACTAGTTCCCATAATCTTATAGGATGCAGAATGTGGTGGTTCAAGAGAAAATGGTCCCCCAAGGTAGTAGTACTATTAGGAGGTGTGGCCTTGCTGAAGTAGTTGTGGCCTGGTTAGAGGAAGTGTGTCACTGTGGGAGTGGGCTTTGAGTTCTCCTATGCTCAAACTACTCCTAGTGTTACAGACTACTTCCTGATGCCTTCTAATCAAGATGTAGCTAGCACCATGTCCGCCTGCATGCTACATGTCCTGCCACAATCCTAATAGATGAAACCTCTGAACTGTGAGTCACCATCTCAATTAAATGTTTCCTTTATAGGAGCTGCTGTGGTCATGGTGTCTCTTCACAGCAACAGAAACCCTAACAAACACATACGTTAACATTTTAGTCTTTTCCACATTTTTTTGTTTTTGTTTTTCAAGACAGGGTTTCTCTGTATAGTTCTGGCTATCCTGAAACTCACTCTGTAAACCAGGCTGGCCTTGAATTTACAGAGATCTGCCTGCTTCTGACTTCTGCGTGCTGGGATTAAAGGTGTGTATTACCACTGCCTGTACAGCGTAAGTGAATGCAGACAGGTTGTAAAAATATATACAGCTTTAATGGAGAAATAGACTTACAGAACCACCGTTCCCGCGGAGACCAGGAAAGCAGAAGGGGCAGCTGGGAGCACACTCGCCAAATTTATAGGCTAACATTAGCCCAAGGTGAACACACCCCCTAAGAGGCGGGACTTATCCCTACATCTCCCCTTTTTGTCTAAATAACACAGAACTAAACCAAATACAACTATATACAATAATAACAAATAACAAATACAACAAACAATATTGAGAATCAAAAGTTTTACGAAACATTCTATCTCAAGGAGTCTAAATAATGTAGAGAGTAACTACAATTATATAATCTTCAACTCCGTCAAAGATCTGAGAAGGGAATAAATATTACTTAACAAACGAGATATATCCAAAATGTGCAACAATTGACAGAGACAACTGACTACCTGGGCAATCACCCAAAGTCTCGTTTGCAATGTTGAGTCAACCAACTTTGGCTAAGGCCTAACATAACTGACATACCATTATTAAAGGCAAGGAACTTTCTTAGAACTATCCTACCCTGTCTTGGCAGGATAAGACAATCCTGTTTCATTGTCAGAAGTTGAGGTATGGGCTTTTCTTAACCCAAAGGCCAGTTCTGCCAAGAAGACAAGCTCCCAGTGGAGTGTCTTTGGTGCTCAACGTTCTCTCGGGAATAGAGCGGTGTTGCCAGGAGCAATTGTGTCTCACTATCACGAAACTCTGAGTTATATTAAAGGCCATATTCTACAGCTCTCCAAAGAGGTTGAAGATTATCTATCTATACTGAGTATAATCTCTATATATCTAAAGAACCTGATTAGTCTAATTATAAATGACAAACTTAGATGACTATTAATCTATATAATTCTCAATATCTATCTAACTTAAAGACTAAGACAATAAACAACTGTGTAACAAATGAGGATAATGACCTCCAAATATAAACACTGTACAAATATACATTGCAACATGGTAAATATATATCAATACACAAACATTATATAAGTATCTTAATCAGAGGTAGAAATGTACACTGCAATATGGTAAATATATACAATATATATATCAATACAATATATGTCAATACATAAAAATGTTTTAAACAGAGATAGAAACATGCATGCATACAATAGTCAATATAATTTAACTTTGTATCAATATACAAGAATCGATACCAATATATTTGTCTAAAAACAGTAACTCACAATTATAAATCTATTATCCCATCATCCCTCTTTTTTTTTTAACTTAAAAATTTCCTCCTCCTCCCATTTTCCTCCCTTTCTCCTCATCTCCCCCCATTCCCATCCCCCTCCCTCTCCAGTCCAAAGAGCAGTCAGGGTTCCCTGTCCTGTGGGAAGTCCAAGGTCCTCCCCCTCCATCCAGGTCTAAGAAGGTGAGCATCCAAAAAGACAAGGCTCCCACAAAGCCAAAACGTGCAGTAGGATCAAAACCCAGTGCCATTCTTCTTGGCTTCTCAGCCCTCCTTGTCCAACACATTCAGAGAGTCCAGTTTGATCACATGCTCCATCAGTCCCAGTCCAGCTTGCTTTGGTGGGCTCCCATTAGATCAGCCCCACCCTCTCAGTGGGTGGGCGCACCCCTTGCGGTCCTGACTTCCTTGCCCATGTTCTCCCTCCTTCTGCTCCTCATTTGGACCTTGGGAGCTCGGTCCAGTGCTCCAATGTGGGTCTCTGTCTCTAGCTTCATCCATCGCCAGGTGTCCATGGAGATGTCCCCAGCTAGATCCTTGGGCAGCTGAGGAGAGAGAGCCTGAAATGGCCCTATCCTATAGCCACACTGATGAATATCCTGCATATCACCAGGGAGGTATTTTTAAGTCATACCAGGCTAACATGTTCTCTTTGGACAGAATAACTATACTGAGTGTATCTGGAATTTGGGCAGAGTAGCCTGTGAGAAATTTCATGATATAAAAATAACAACCTTTGCCAGGCATGGTGACATACACCTTAAACCCAGCACTCTGGAGGCAGAGGAAGGCAGGTATCTGTGAGTTCAAAGCTAGCCTGGTCTACACAGTGAGTTCCAGGACAGCCAGGGCTACCTATAAAGATCCTGTCTCAAAAAACAACAACACTTTATATTATATTACAATGAAGGTCATTTCTTGCACAAACTCTGGCCAGCATCTACATTCATGTTCTTCAGTAACACTGGTGAGAAGTAGAATTCTTCAGCCACCTCCTTTCCACAGGCTAAAGCAGGCTTGTTTCCAAGAGCTTCTGCCACTAGTGAAAACAGCGTGATCTGTTTGTGTCTTTGACACGGTGCATAGACAAGTCAGTCTCCAGGCCTGGCTATAGCTCAGTGCTCTCCTAGGAGACATCAGCCTAACCAGGACCCATACAATTTGGTCAGCACATGATTTGTGATTCTTGAAGAATTCACTGGGGTCACATG
Source organism: Alexandromys fortis (assembly GCF_014885135.2). NCBI lineage: Eukaryota > Metazoa > Chordata > Mammalia > Rodentia > Cricetidae > Alexandromys > Alexandromys fortis. Next base: position 6,871,748 of record NW_026067985.1, on the reverse strand, counting down.
AATCTTTTTTTTTTTTTTTGTAGCCAGAAAATAACTTTATTTTCCAGTTCCAGGTAAGAACTTTTGGAACTGTTTCTTGGTGCCAGCAGCCTTGGTGACCTTGAGCACATTGAAACACGCAGTCTTGCTTAGGGGCCTGCACTCTCCCCCAGTGACGATGTCGCCGATCTGTACATCCCTGAAACAGGGGGACAGGTGCACCGACATGTTCTTGTGGCATTTCTCAAAGCGATTGTACTTTCGGATGTAATAAAGATAGTCCCGGCGGATGACAATGGTCCTCTGCATCTTCATCTTGGTCACGACACCGGACAGGATCCGACCTTGGATGGAGATGTTGCCAGTGAACGGGCATTTATTGTCAATGTAGATGCCCTCGATGGCCTCTTTGGGCATCTTGAAGCCTAGACCGATGTTCTTGTAGTACCGAGGGAGTTTTTCCTTGCCAGTTTCTTCAAGCAGAACATGCTTCTTGTTTTGGAAGATCGTGGGCTGCTTTTGGTACGCTCGTTCGGTCTGAATGTCCGCCATCTTCTCGGCAGCCTAAGGAAAAGAGAGGCGGGCCAACTCCCGGGTTTCCTTCTTCACCATGAATCTTTACAGTATGGGGATTCTGGGTCACCTGACCTGTGAGCAAAACTAAACTATCTATCTGTGTGCATTTTCACTTCCTGGTTCTGATTCCACATAAATGAGGCCCAGGCAGTGGATATGTTATTCTGCATCAGGACTCTTCCTGCAGTCACTGTCAGCACTTCAACAAATAGAAACCTTCAAAAGACAAAACAAACCACCACTGTCTTAGTTAGGTTTCTATTGTCTTTTTGTTTGTTTTGGTTTGGTTTGGTTTGGTTTTCGAGACAGGATTTCTCTGTGGCTTTGGAGCCTGTCCTGGAACTAACTCTTGTAGACCAGGCTGGCTTCGAACTCACAGAGATCCGCCTGCCTCTGCCTCCTGAGTGCTGGGATTAAAGGCGTGCACCACCACTGCCTGGCTAGGTTTCTATTGTCATAATGGTGGGAAGCATGGCGGCACTCAGGCACATATGGTGCTAGAGAGGGAGCTTAGAGTTCTATATCTGGATCCCAAGGCATCAGGAACAGACTAAGACACACTCCCTCCAACAATGCCACACCACTAATAGTGCTACTCCCTATGAGCCTATGGGGTCTATTTTTATTCAAACCACCACCAATAAAAACCCAAACATTAGCAATGACTGCAATTATTCCCATTTCAAACTCATTTGTTTCTAGAGTCACATAGCTACTAAGAAAGTCCAAGGAAAAAACACTGCAAAACCCAAACTTCAGTAGAACCACAAAACTACACCCACAACCTCCCCAGAAAATAAAACCTTATACCATTATGGCGCTCCACCGTCTGCATTTGGACTTAGTATTACAGCATCCATTAGCATGCTCCCTCCTTTTAACCTCCATGGAATAGCCAGGGTGAGCCTTTAGGTTTTCCACATCAGGGCAACACTCAAAGTAGTTACAACAATTACTTTTGCAATGTAATTTATAATAAAGGTGTCAATATACCACCTCCAACCAATGTACTTCCTTCCCTTCTTCCAAAATCTAATTCTATCAGAGTATAGTGGTACATGTCATTAATTTCAGAACTTGGGAGATAGAGGAAGGCAGATCTCTGGGTTCTCTGTGAGTTTGAGCCAGCCTGGTCTACATAATGAGTTCTAAGGATATCCAGAGGTAGGGGGAAGAAATCTACTTCTATAGCTGAGGAGGCTCAGTAAGTAAAGAGCTCACTTCATAAGTCTTAATAACCAATATTCAGACTCCCAGAACCCACCTAAATGCCAGGTGTGTATGTCAGCCTGCCTATAGTTCCAGCAGATGGACACAGGGAATCCTTAGAGCAAACTGGTTAACAAGATTGGCCTTATCAGCGAGCTCTAGGTTAGAGCGAGAGACCCTGCTTCAGTGGATAGGATAGAGATGGAATATGACTGCTGATGTCAACATCAGGCCTCTGCATGCACACCCACATGTGCTCACATAAATATGAATACACTTCTCTCTCTCTCTCTCTCTCTCTCTCTCTCTCTCTCTCTCTCACCCACACACACACACACACACACACACACACACACACACACACACACTTATGAAAATGGAAAAAATGTTAAGCCTTCCATACTAACCACAACCAGAAAAGCACTTTTGGATAGCCATTCTAATGGGGCATACCCAGAGCATTCATATACTCAGAAATGAGCAATGTCAAAAATGTCAATGTTTTGCTGGGCACTGGTGGTGTACACCATTAATCCCAGCACTTGGGAGGCAGAGGCAGGTGGATCTCTGTAGTAGGAGACTGCTTGTTCATTTCCCAGCCATCCTGATCCAAATAATCACACCAAAATTATATTAATTATAACACCGTTTTGCCAACAGGTAGACATATTTCTAGCTAGTTCTTATATTTTAAATTAAAACATTTGTATTGTTTTATATTTTACCAAGAGGCTTGTGGTTTATTACCTCTTGCTTCCTGGGAAGCTACATGGCGTCTCTTTGATTCAACCTCCTCTCTATATATCTCTGTTAAAATTTCCTGCCTGGCTTTACTCTGCTAAGCCATTGACCAAAACAGTTTCTTTATTAACCACTGGTAATAAAACTTATTCATAGCATACAGAGGGGAAATCCCCCATCATCTCACCTTTTCTGTCTAAATAAAAAGGGATGTTTTATCTTTAACATAGTAAAATTACATATAACAAAATAGGTATCAAGTAAGAATTACAGTTACAATATTTCTTTGTGAATCTAAAGTTTCATATCTAATTTATCTTTTATCATAACTAAGGAAAACTGTAACTATCTTCACTCTTCAAAGATCCCAGAAGGATATAATATTACCTAAGTAAACAGGAGGTGCATTGTAAGCAACTTCCAAAACTCAAGAATTGACAGAGACATCTTGCTGCCTGGACAGTCACTCAAAGTTCTTCTGTAACACTGGGACATCCATCTTCAACCTGCAGGCCTATAATACCTGGTAGACTTTCCAGTGAAGAAGAAAATTTGAAGATTTGTTTCACCTTGTACTGGCAAAGTTTGTCAGTTGCTTTCTTCTGTGTCCTTCAGAATGTCTGGCAGCTTCTTCGGTAAAGCAGGAACCCTGAAGGATCATCACGTCTTTTGGAAAATTCAGTAGTCACTTTTCTGTGAGTCCTGCATGTCTAATTCATACAGCATGCCATCAAGCAGTCTAGGCAAAAGCAGTTTCTTGCCCAACTGGCTAGCCTTGTCACATTGAAGGCGAATTCCATAACGAGTTTCTTCAATGTCCATCAACCTCTCTGAATTGGTTGTGCCAGAAGCAGATATGTCTCACTACTGAGAAAAGTCTAAGTTCTTAAAACATTTTAAATGCCATATTTGTAATTCTTTGAAGTGTTGAAGATTATCTAACTTGAATATATCTCTATGTATCTAGAAAAATCTATCATGACTAAAAGTTTGGCTATTATAGGATGACCACCTATTAATCTGTATTTCTTAACTATACATTACATTTTTTAAATGAGCTGCATAAACACAATACCTTAAACAAGAGCAGAAATATATATATTCAAATGAAAACATTTATAAACAATAATTTTTGGAATTTGGGATAGTTTTCTATAAACATAACTTTCTCCTGTTGTTTGTTGGACAAAGTATTTTTAGGGCTCATGGAGACCTTTCAGGGAGATCTTGCCCCATTAAACCACCTTAGCCTGGAAGGAATCTACAGGTTCTAATCTGTAGAAACAAAAGCAGAACCTCTTTTACAAAGCAACATATCCTTAGACCCAAATTTTGAAGTCAAGATATCTTTATATTGGTTTAACATAGCAGCCCCCAGAATCAAATGTCTCTCTGCAGTCAAAAAAATTCAAAGAAAACACGATAATATACATAATCCAGACTATCTGTGTATATACCATCTTTACGTGGCTTATTTTTCTTTACTCCTTTAATCTATGACTGTCCTCTTTTATATTACTTTTACTGTCTCTTTAAAGACTTTATTTTTTAAAACTTTTTTACAACTGTCTATACTCTTTTTCTTCTCTCTCCCAAGCCCATGTACATTCTTTAAACACAGTATGACCCATTCAGAGGTTTATTTCTGTCTGAATCTGTCTTTATTGTGTGTCTAATCATTTCCTGACTAAGAGCACCTTTTTTTTTCTAAATGCTAGTGGGCATGACTAAGATCAACTCCACGCCTCTGCCTGTTGCCTCTGCCCTGTCCAACATGGCAGAGGTATGTTCACCTCCTCTGTGGGCCATGCTCACCGCACCAGCTCCAGGGACACAGCAGGTCTATATTGCCATTAGGCAATTAGTAGCATGCTCCTTACAACCCCACTTAAGTGCAGGACCTCCTGAAAGAGCCAGAGTTCATGCTGTTAGCATGAGTCAGGAATCTGGCTCTTAAAGAAACCGCACAAGTTTTGTTGCTAATGCTCAATTAGGAAGCCTTTTCTTAAAGGAACTATGCTTCTGCTTGCTTCTAGCAAACAAAGCCCACCCAAGAAAATGCTGCTACCAAGAAGCCACACTTAGCTCCTGTTTTTTTGTGGGTCTAGAAGTCCTCTTTTCTTCTTAAGCTTCTTTTAGGTCTTATGTGAATCCATGCCTGAGATGGTGGGTAACATTTTGTAATAAAACTTATTCATAGCATATAGAAGGTAATCCCATATCAGATCTCTGAATTCGAGCTCAGCTTGGTCTACAGAGTGAGTTCCAGGTCAGGACTGTTACACGGAGAAACTCTATCCCAAACCCCGCTCCGCCCAAAAGAAAGAAAACAGAAAAAAGGTAAATGTTTTATAAAGAGTTTTCATTTTTTTTTTCTTTCTTCCTCTAAGAGACAGGGTTTCTCTGTGTAGCTGTAGCTGACTTACAGAGCTGTGGCTGAACTTCCGGAGATCCACTTCTCTCTCCCTCCCTCCCTCCCTCCCTCCCTCCCTTCCTCCCTAAAGAATTCTCATCCTATGGGTTGGGGGAGTCTAAACAATGTCCTACCCCTTCCTCATAAGGTCCAAATGACAAAGTTTTTTTTTTAAATATTTATTTATTTAATTATTTATTATGTATACAATATTCTGTCTGAATGCCTGAAGGCCAGAAGAGGGCGACAGACCTCTTTACAGATGGTTGTGAGCCACCATGTGGTTGCTGGGAATTGAACTCAGGACCTTTGGAAGAGCAGGCAATGCTCTTAACCACTGAGCCATCTCTCCAGCCCCCCCAAATGACAAAGTTTGATTCCATCCAAGTCTACCCTGGCTAACTAAGGAGTTTATTAGGGTTACTTAAAAAAGCACGAATGAAGAGTTAAAAGCAGGAGCCTTGGTGACCCTAAAACAGCCACATTGGGAGGTTTGTACCCAGCATGGATGAAAACTAGCCCACAGCTTCATGGATAGTGCTTCCTTCCTAGTCCTTCACAGCCTGAATACTCTACCTCCTCCCTAAATCATGCACAATTAGGGCAGAATTGCATATAGTCAGTTGGGAGGAGTGGCTGGATTCTCAGATGAGGGTCCTTTAGCCCTCTCCTCCCTCCTAGGAGGGAATGTTAACAATCAACAAGCTTAGTTGTGATGGTCTTTTGGAACTGGGCACATCTGATCTGAAGATGGTGGCAGTTAGGCTTGGAAGATAACCCTATATAATATACACATTGAGTTCTTTTTCTCAAATTTACCAAAGATTAGATCCTGCTATTTTATGACATACAGTTATTGGATATATACAATAATTGTAGTGTTAATTTTTTGTTTTGTTTTGTTTTTTTGAGACAGGGTGTCTGTGTGTAGCTTTAGAGCCTGCCCTGGCTCTGTAGACCAGGCTGGTCTCGAACTCACAGAGATCCACCTGCCTCTGCCTCCTGAGTACTGGGATTTAATGGTGTGAGCCACCACCACCTGGCTCCAAAGTCTCTTAATGGTAAGTATATCTCTTTTTTTTCACTATCACGAGCTTATTGTGCCGGAAACAAACATCATCTGTGTCTTTTCACATCAGAACTTATTGACTAACAATCCATTCACAAAGTTATTTGTTAGATTTGCTGCAACTTACCAAGAAATCTTGAATTCAAGTATGTGGATCCTAGCAGTCATAGGTCCTTTTATTCCAGAATTAGTTACTGGCATTAACTCTTAGCTCGTACATTACCCTGTCGTATGTTTACACAGATTACAGAATGGCCATAAGAGAGGAACAGATGCTGCAGAGTTCTGAGAGGCTGTCCTCAAGTTGAACTGATACAATCTTAATTCAAATCCTGCAGGGGCCATAAAAAGTCATACTAGGCACAGGTTCAGGGTTGTCAGCACAGGCCCAGGCGTCTGGCCATTTCAAATGCAGAAGTGGAGAGAGCAGCATACGATGAAGAAGCTGGAGGCTTTCACTTTAGCCAGTGTCTTACACGAGGCTCACGACACGTGATGGGTCAAAATGGAGGAACTCTATACAGTTCCCCGTGTGGGTGTATCTGATGCAACATATGTAGAGTTCATACGTAGAGTCTCTGCTTTGATTTGATACAGTCACAGGCAGTGTTGTTTATTCGCACAAATCAAATGATTTGTCAGTTGGTACAAGCTGGTGCCCTGACAGACAACAGTTAATGACTTGTGTGAACACAAACATAATCATTTTTCCTTGGCACTTAGCTTCAAAATGTGGTCTATGTGTTGCACAGCCTGACATCAGCAATTGTACACAACAGAGTAAGCTACCATCCAGACCCAACTTATTCTGTTTTTCTAAAAAAGCAGTTTTTAGTTGTTTGAGAATTTCATATAACATGTTTTGATGCTATTACCCTCCTTCTCCAACTCTTTCTAGATTCATACCCCCATTTCCTTCCTACCCAACTTTGTAAAACTAAGTAGACCAGGCTGGTTTCCCATTCAAAGAGATCCACGTGTCCCAGCCAGAGCGTTGTAGCTATTAAGCCTGTCCTGGAACTAGCTCTTGTAGACCAGGCCTGCCTCTGTCTCCCAAGTGCTGGGATTAAAGGCGTGTGCCTCCACTGCCCGGCTTGTAATCTCTTTTTTCTTAAAGGAGCATCAGGCCCCTTGGGTTGGGGCCCACCTGTATGATTTCATTTAGTTTTAATTATTTCTGTAAGTATTATAATAACTACCTCTCCAAATGCAATCAGAGTGCACATGAGGCACACAACTTAATCCACGACTAAGACACTGTTTAGTCCAAACTCTTCCTGAGATTTTTTTCCAGTCCCCATTGCTCTCCTTCCCAGGAAGATTAAACCAGATTAGGATTAAAGGTGTGTCCTTCCATGCCCAGTTTTCCCTCCATGCTTGGGTGATATTTTCACACACAAATCTGACAACATTCCAGTTAAAATCTCTGGTGGCTCTAAACCCTTTAGATTAGTGAGTCTTTATTTTGCTCCCTAGTTTGCCATTTCACAGATTCCTGGCCACTGACTGGTCACTGCTTAACCAATGCTTCCTCCCTTTCAAGGTCATGCTCTAAATCATCTTCAGGATACAATTCTGACACTTCTAAGCAGGACTGACTTTTAATACAGTATCTTTTAAGGTGTATAAATACCCTTGCAGTGATTAGGAAAGAGATGAAATAGGATTAAAGATTTTAATATGGACTGGGGAGATGGCAGCCCTGGAGACTTCACACAGAATTCAAGACGTGTAAGTGAGGAAGACATAGGTCTTTCTTAGGACACAGCAATGTCCAAATATGTTTCCTGGGGAGAGTTTCCTGGGTAGGCTTAGAGTAAGTAGGCATGAATCCCAGCAAGTCACACTGTGACTGAGCGTTCAGTGTGATATGAAGGTAAGCATGGCCAGTCAAATGGAGGGTAGCTAGCTGTCTATTAGAGGGGTGGGCATTGGGCAGCAAGTGTAGAACCACCATGCTGAAAACCACTGAGTGGCTGGAGAGATGATTCAGGGGGGTAAGAGCACTAGTTGCTCTTCCAGAGGACCTGGGTTCGATTACCAGCACCCACAGAGCAGCTTACAACTGTCTGTAACTCCAGTCCCAGGGGGATATGATGGCCTCTTCTGGCGTCCTCAGTATATACATGGTATTCACATAGTACACTGACATATACACAAACAAAAATCCATACGCAGAAAAATAACAGGAGATCGAGAGTAGGAGAGGAAGACGGACTCCTGAAGGAGAGCTGCAGAGCGGGCTCAGTGGTTAAGAGCACTTGCCTGGTGTGGGTCCATGGTCTGTATTATGGCAATTATATTTTAAATAAACGCTGATTGGGCAGTAGCCAGGCAGGAATTATAGGCGGGACAACCAGACAGGAAGTAAAGGTGGGTCAAGGAGAATAGGAGAATGCTGGAAAGGAGGCCTATTCCTCCACAGTCCTGACCCGACCACAGAAGAAGCAAGATGTGACTGCCTCGCTGAATAAGGTACACATGGCTAACACAGATAAGAATAATGGGCTAATAATGGGCTATATAAGTTATGAGTTAATAAGAAGCCTGAGCTAATGGGCCAATCTATAACTATATATTAGTTATGGGTCTATAACTAATGTAGACCTCTGTGTGATTTCTTTGGGACTTAATGATTGTGGGAACTGGGCAGGACAGAAACCCCTACAACACTTGGCTGCTCTCTTAGAGGACCAGGGCTTAATTCCCAACATCCACATGGAGGCTTAAAACCATACCTAACTGTGGTTTCACAGCCAACACATCCTTTTGGCCTTCTCTGGCACCAGGCACAAACACGGTACATACACATACAGTCAACTATAACATTCATGTGCATAAAATAAATAAAACTTTTTAGAAGTGACTACTAAACCCTATTTCTAGCATGAGAAAGTACAATTTATGGTCAACATAGATGCCAAGCAACATACAATTGTAAAAATTTACTACATTAGCTAGGTGTGGTGATGGACACAGTACGTGGGAGGCCACGGTAGGAGGATTCTCAACTAGAATGCAGCCCAGGCTACACAGAGATCTTGCCTCAAAAAAGGGGGTGTGGCTGGTAATATGGTTCATTCCCCATACTAAAGCACTTGCTGAGCTGAATTCCCAGGGATATATGGTGTGTGTGTGTGTGAATGTCCATGTATGTATGTAGAGGCCAGTGGCCAACCTCGCTGTCTTCCTCAATGATACAACCATCTTTTTTGAAAAGCTCTCTTAATCTGGAACTCACTGATTCAACTAGGCTTGATTTGGGAACCTTCCTGTCTCTGCCTACCCAGTACTGCTAAGTGTGCCACAGCTTTTTTGTTTTGCTTTGTTTTTTTTTTTTAAAAAAAAAAAAAAAAACAAAACAAAACAGGATCTCACTAGGTTTACTCTGGATGGCCTAGAACTCACCATGTGGCCCAGGCTGACCTTGAATTCAGGTTCACCAGCCTGTGATTGAAGATGCGTGCCAACACACCAGGCCCAGATCCGGCTTTTTCCGTGAGTGCCGAGGATGGAACTCTGGGGGGAAGGGGGATAAGATAGCCACTCAAAACGAATGCTTGTTTTCTCACTATACATCCGAGCACGCTCTTGCCACACCTGACCACAAGCAGGATACCAACAGGCCTTTCCCCGAGCTTCTGGGGTAGGGAGGGCCACAGCACCTAAGTACCCGGTGGGCCTGACCAGGGCTGCAGCCTAAGGGGCCTGTGGCCTACACGGGGAGGACGACGACTACCAGTGACACACAGGTGACTAACCAAGGAGACGGCGGGTTCCAACAGACAGCATGACGCCCCAGCGCAGGCAAGGTAGGGACAGCCGCCTCATCTTCCAAGGCGAGAGAAGGCAGCACGGGAACTGTTGAAGCTTCGCTTCGCGCCTCTCCTCACCCGAGAAGAGCCAGCCTAGCCAGTCTCACGTCAGCGTCTCATCCGTCACTTGACCGCGTCCCTGAGCTTCGCGGGTCACGCATGCGCAGTTGTCTCTCGTTGCCCCGCCCCTCAAGCGGCCCATTCCCTTCCATCCTAAAGGGAGCTCTAGCCGCCTGGAGTGGCCACGTGTGCGCCTGCGCGCTCCGAGACCGCCCTCCAAGTGACGTGAGAGCTCACTCGGAGCGCTCGGCCGCGTCTCTCATCTCCGGCTCCCGTAATCTGCTGTGATGGCTGCCGCGGTCCCTGGCGCCGTTTCCCTCTCCCCACTGCTGTCTATTCTCCTGGGCCTGTTGCTCCTCTCTGCTCCTCATGGCGGCAGCGGCCTGCACACGAAGGGCGCCCTTCCCTTGGACACAGTCACTTTCTACAAGGTAATGAGGACTGGGGGAGTCGTGCGCAGGTGCAGCTAGACTCCCGTGGGCGCGTGCGCTCATGAGGACGTTGGTCCCCGAGGGGTGGCAAGCAGGCACTCTATAGGGACCATCCCTAGATATCCCACCATCCTATAGGCCCAATGTTGGCAGAATAAGGGCGCACGCTAATCACTCGGAACCCTTGTCTTTGCTTTGCAAGCCGGCTACTCGCTACCTCCTTCTACAAAAGAGCTATGCAGTCAAGGGACCTAAATGTTCCTTCCCTTTATCTATAGGGAAAAGACAATGCCGGGAACGATCCAATCCACGAGTCCCAAGTGGAAGATTGAAGGGCGGGGCGAGGTCGACGCTCTTGGGCTCCTTGATGGGTGGGGGTGGCGAAGAAAATTAACGTTAACATGCAAGTGTGCTCCCCCTCTTCTCTGACTGAGGATGGATGCCTGCTTGATGTGCCAGTGTGCAAACCATATGATAGAGCGCGGACCCCTACAAAGTGCAAGGGTTAAAAAGGTGCACTTCTGACACCTGTAGAAAGCATGTTCGGGCAGAGAAAGAAATGAATAAAAACCAGGTCAAAGCACGGAAGAAGCGCCATTAGTCCTAGGGTCCCCCCCCTCCCCCAAATGTGGTATCCAGGTCTGGGTAAATGAATGGTGGCAATGTTGGAGGCTGAATGCAGTGGACGGTGTGCACCCAACCTTTTCCTCGCGCATCTGTCCCAGACCCCAGCAGTTCTCACTTCCTCTATTGGGCAATCTAAGTGTGGAGAGAAGTAGTCATTTTCTTATTTTGTTTTCATAGTGAGGAACTGAAAATCAAAAGAGAACTAAATGAGCCTGTCTCGAGTGGTTGGACACGTCCGTTTTGGACAGGGTTGCTGTTTGAAAAGGATCCTGCACATGTAGCCTATTCAATGTTGTCCTTAGGAATTAAAAAATGTCTGCCATATTATTAATCACCCACTCAACCTTATATAGCAATCTACTCTCGATACAGCGGTCCAAGTGTGAACAAGGCATTTAGCACCCTAAGTTTAACCAACCGGTCAGTGTTCACCATCTTTACCAACTGCCTCCCTGCCCTCATCACTGGAACCCCAATGGCCCCTGACTGCACCTCGAGATTCCACAATAGAATGCCCTTCTTACCACTCACTTCCTAGCCATTTGCCCCCTTGTCCAATCTCTCCAGCCAGTACAAGCCTGACTTCCTAGCTCACAGCTGTTAGGACTTCGGCACTGTTCCTTGTGACTGGAACACTCCTTGCCAGTCTTTGAAACAAGTTACTTCACATTATTCGGTCTTAGGTTAAATATTACCCGCTTGGGGCCTTGCCTTGCTTTCTTGGGCCCCCCGTGACGGTCCCCCTCATTCATTCCTGTTGCTCCGTCACTATTTTCTTTAAACTTGTCAGTTTCAAATCTCCCATAGAACATTACAAGCATATGAAGCAGCTGATCTGTTTCTCTGACTCTCTACACGGCACACCAGATTATTCATTGAGCATCTGACAGTGGATCTGGTATGTTGTCTTCACATCAATCAACAGGTGCCTCCTCTATTGCTTCCAAATTTTTGCCAGGAATCTTGTTACATGTTTTGTCTTTCAGTGATTTCCAACTAGAATGGGTTTTCTTCAGTGTTATTTTTGACCATCACTAAAAGGCTTCATTAGATGAAAGCCCCTATGCTGTTCATTGCTGTGTTCATTTAGAATGATGTCTGGGACATGATGGGCTTTTAACAGCTTCTTATATAGCGAACAAATAAATAAACAAAGCCAGCCAGGCAAAGGTGTCAACACACAGAACTGATGAGGCAGAGGCAGAAAGGTCATGAGTCCAAGGCCAGTATGGGTAACTTGATGAGATCTTGTTTTAAAAATCCCAGTGAAGGGGCCATAAGATGACTCAGCAGGAAGGCACTTGACCAAGCCTGACCACTAGAGTTGGTGAAAGAAGAGAACTGACTCCCACACACATAACACATACATAACAGCACTACTGCATCCTGTTAGCTAAATCTCCTTTCTACTCCAGTGTCCAGCCACCCTATGATTATTGGTATTCGGTATTCTAAATGAGGTCCCCTGGCAGGGAAGCCTGTGCTGTGCTTTTGAAACACCATCCCGCTTCTACTCACCTTGATTCACAGCCACGCAGCATCAGCTCCCCAAGCCTGTGAGAGCTCTCTTCAGAACATTTTTCAGTGTGTCTGCCATAAGTCAAACACTGGGAGTGTACAAGAACAGGGGCATGGTCCTTATCCTTAGAAATCCAAGTGGGAAAGACAGAAAATGAGCAAATAATAAGGTTTCATTGTGAGATGGGAGAGGGTTAAGGAAATGAAGTAATAGGAGATTGGATCTTACTATTCACTAGAAGGGGACATTTAAACTGACCCTGGAATGACAGAGGCAGATGAAGAGGCTTTCCAGGCAGCAGAGTGGGACTAGTGAGAAACAAGGGCAGCTGGGCCATGGGGATATGAGCCGATTTATATTTTCAGTCTTCCCTGCTGCTGGGCCCTTGGAGCTCTGACTTTTTAGTGTCAGTGACCTGTTCCCGATGGTTTCTGTCTTTGATGTCCCTAGGCAGTTTTAATATCCTTAAATAGGTAAAATAAAGTGAATGTTAAAAATAATAAGGCCTTTTCACTACCAGCGATTGCCTGTGATGGAAATATGACAGTTTGGGACTGCGGAAAGGCTGATGGAGGAGGCTGGAAAGAGGGCTTAGTGGTTGAGAACAAACACTGCTCTTGCATCCATGTCAGGCAGCTTACAGCCTGTCATTCTCTAGCTCGAGGTTGATCAGGCATCCTTTTCTGGCCTTCTTGGGTACCTGTACTCAGATGCACATAGCCACACATACATAACTAAAAATAATAAAAATAAGTTGTTTTTTAATTTGAAGATGGGTAGGCAGTATTACTGACCAAAGGTAATTAGATAAAATGTATACATTGAACAAAGCCACCAAAAGGAAGTCTTGGGCTCATCAGTAAGTTAAATGTAGACTGACCATTATGATTCCCTGAAGCTCCATTCCCAGCAAACCAAAAGGAATGGAATTTTGTGTGCTCAAACATAACATGTATGTCAACGCTTTTATTCCCAGCACTCAGGAGGCAGAGACAGACAGATCCACTTCATTAAATTAACTACCACAATTAAAATTCTGGCTTTGACAGTTTAAGACAGATGTAGCTAAAGGGAATGCTGGTCTTAGGAGATGGCATGGACTCAAGTCCATGGACCTCTTCATCAACCTTCTGACCTGAAATTGCTCAGTTCAGTTCAAACTCTGGCCTCTATGGCCAAAGCATCCTGAGTATTTGGTGTTTACTGACAAAGACCCCCTGAGATGTCAGAGGACAGCAGTGGGTGCCAATGTTTCCTTGGCATTGTTCAAAGACACTGGAAGGGAAGGCCTCAGGTATTTATGCAGTATTCTATCTTTTGTGGGTGTGAACACATGCACACCCGGTGTGATACCCACAAAGGAATCATATTTTAAGCTTTGGGGGAATCAGTGCATTCACACAGCTTGTCTCCCGTGTAGGCTCATTTCCACTGTTTCTTAAACAGGGGTCCCTTGGGAAGGGGAATTATCCCTAGAAGTCCCTGAACACCTGACTTGCTCAGCTCTATGCGCCCACAGGTCATCCCCAAAAGCAAGTTTGTCTTGGTGAAGTTCGACACCCAGTACCCCTACGGTGAGAAGCAGGACGAATTCAAACGGCTGGCTGAGAATTCGGCCTCCAGCGATGATCTTTTGGTGGCAGAGGTGGGGATCTCAGGTACGGACAAGTCCAGGATGACTGGGGAGGGGCTTGGGATGAGGGAAGGTGGGGCTCATTTCCCTGGTGGGTGGGGGAGTAATGCCCCTGAGCCATTCACTTAGAGAAATTGGTTAAAGTCTGTCAGGACATAGTGCCTGCAGCAAGCTTAAGCGGAGCAGGTGCTGCCCATGGAACCAGAGATGATCCTATAGCTGCCTGAAGGAACAACTCCTCTTCCCAAACCTTCACCTCTCTGACTTCCCTTAAGAACTGAGCACCTCCTGAAATGAGCCAGTGCCAGCACTAATCGATGGGCAGTCTCTACAGCCATAGTCACCAGCATCTCTAGTGGTTATAGTCCAGAGGTCTGCAGGCACTGAATCTCAGCCCTATCTTAAATGTGGTATCATCACCTTATTTGGGAAGATCCGTACTTCCACCTGGGAGGTCCTAGAGAATTTCCGGCAGTCTGGTAGCAGTAGAGCTGGCTAGAACACTTCTCCAGGGCAATTAGTGGTGAGTTTACTCAATTTCCAGTCAGTTCCCTCAGAGCTTGGTGAATAATAACTGCAACAGAGCCAGCTTTCATCCTGTATCTACTATGTGCCAGGCCACTGTGCTGCTTTCCATGAGTTCTGTCCCAATACCTCTCTGAAAGAAGTACTATGGAACTATCACCTGTGTCTCAGACCAGTGGACCTATGCGCAAGACTTAATGGTGCAGTTAAATGCCAGACCTAGGGGGCTGGAGAGATGGCTCAGCAATTAAGAGCACTGACTGCTCATCCAGAGGATCTGGGTTCAATTTCAGGCATCCACATGGCAGCTCCCAACTGTCTGTAATTCAGCTCCAAGTGATTTGACACCTGAGATATATATACAGTCAAAACACCAATGCACATAAAGTAAAAATAAATCATTTTTTAAAAAGACTAGGAGGAGCTCCTGGCAGCCATCACCATCCTTTAGCCTTGGAGACCACTAGGCCCACTGGGGGCAGTGTCAGAGCCACCACATAGCGAGCCCTTCATTCCTCCACATGACGTGTTTCCTCACTGGTCTTCTTCCAGTTTTGGTGAGGCAGGGTCTGCGTTCACTAAATGCTCTCCTTTTCTATAATGCTACAGTCAGGGTAGCATATGTAGCTCATGAACCCCCAAGTTCAGTCCCTACCCAGATCTTTATGTGGCTGATTCCAGTTGTGTTCATAGTGTGGATCATGGGCTTCCTCACCCCCAAACTATTTGTTAAGATACGAGTTATTTTATTAAGATACTGTGAATGTAGCACCAGAGCTTGACATCTGAACTGTGACTAGGCCCTCACACACATAACAGGTTCTAGCACAGAGTGGATACAATATTCAGAAGATCAATGTTTCCCCAAAAACAAAAATAAATACCCCCCCAAAAAAAGAGTCAGTGAATGACACAGTAAAGCTACAAAGCTAAGGCATGTTGGGAAAAAATTTAGACACAGGACTGGTGAAACTTCACACTAGACTGTGTACAGCCAATCTTTCAATTTCTCCATCTACTCAGCAGGCCCCGTAGCAATGTTCTTCTAGTTCCTCATGTTTGGTGTCTATTCACAGACTATGGTGATAAGCTGAACATGGAGCTGAGTGAGAAATATAAGCTGGACAAAGAGAATTACCCAGTCTTCTACCTCTTTCGGGATGGGGACTTTGAGAATCCTGTCCCATACAGTGGGGCAATTAAGGTTGGCGCTATCCAGCGCTGGCTAAAGGGTCAGGGGGTCTACTTAGGCATGCCTGGTTGCCTGCCTGCCTACGATGCCCTGGCGGGCGAGTTCATCAAGGCTTCCAGCATAGAGGCCCGCCAGGCCATCTTGAAAAAGGGGCAGGATGGCCTCTCAGGTGTGAAGGAGACAGAGAAGAAGTGGGCCGGCCAGTACCTGAAGATCATGGGGAAAATCTTGGACCAAGGTGAAGACTTCCCAGCCTCAGAAATGACTCGGATCAGCAAGCTAATTGAGAACAAGATGAGCGACAGCAAAAAAGAAGAGCTGCACAAGAGCTTAAACATCCTGACCGCCTTCCGGAAGAAGGGGGCTGACAAGGAGGAGCTGTGACAGGGCACAAGGGTTTCCAGGGTTTGCTGGGGTTGGGAAAGGGAGAGCCACCTGCTGGCTGTGAGGCCCCTATGGAGTACAAGGTTGTGGAACAAAGCAGTCCTGAGCCAGAAACCTGAACCCTGAATATGCCTGGACATTCATGTTGCTGAGATCATGCTTAGGACATCCCTAGAAGCCAGTGTGTGTGTGGAGAGCCTGTCAAGGCTGGTGAGCTGCCCCAGCAGAGGAACTGGTGCTACAGAGGAGTTAATGCTGAACAAATAAAAGTCTTGTTTTGGTTAGATGGCTTTCTTTTCAGATTGTACTTTTTTGGCCTATAATTTGAGTCTCAGCTATTGAGGATTTCTTTCTATCGGGAACTCTGCCCTGCACCAGGCATCACTCTGGAGAATCGTGAATGTGAGGCAAAGGATGCTGTCTGCCCTCTGACTTTATGCCCTCTGTAGTCTATCATGCTTTCTTTCTACAGAGCAAGTTCTTAGTTGTACTAATGCATTCTTTTTAGAATTTATACAATCAAGGCCATATGTGGTGACACACATCTGTAATCTGACAGAGTAGAGGTACAAGGATCACTTTCAGCTACATAATGAATTTGAGGACCAGCCTAGGGTACATGAGACTATTAAAAAAAAAAAAGGTACACAACCAGATGAACAATCACTCCAATTCAAAGATTTAAATGATTAATTACTTTCCAACAGTATCACTTACTGTAAGTTACTCAGTCAACACTAAATTTTTATGGTTTTGGCTTTTGAGTCAAGGTTTTTTGTCTTACAGCTCTGGCTGTCCTGGGACTCACTGTAAATCAGACTGCCCTTAAACTCAGACAGATCTGCCTCCTGTGTGCTGGGATTACAGGTGTGCGCCACCACTGCCTGGCAAAACCAACTTTTAATAAACAACCTGATTCCACTCCACTCAGTGTTCAGTTGGATCAAGCAAAACATCCAGCTGCTTTGTACTTGGGTGTGAACCAACCCTAAGTGCCCTTGCTCACAGCTCACGGCTGACATTCTCGGCAATGAACTTGGGATCTAAAGGATCTAGTACTTTTTATTTTCAATGACTTTTCTAATTTTATATTTCTGAGTGCTTGCCTGCAGTATATATGTGCACAATGTGCATGCAATGACCACAAAGGCCAGAAGAGGGTGTTGGGTTTTCTGGAACTAAAGTGGTAGATGGTTGTGAGCCACTTTATAGGTTCTGGGAACCAAGCACAGGTCTCTGAGGGCTCTTAACTAATGAGCAAGCCATCTCCCTAACTGCTAATATCATTTTTATCAAAATTCTTTCTAATCTCTTTGGGTGCTTCTGAAATACACACTTGCCTGAGGTGTTCTAGTTTATGCCCCTATCTAGGCCAGGCCAACTCCAAAGGACAAAATATTGGCAATTTTATAGAAAGCAGAGCACCCAATCTCTTCAGCCTTTGTAAAAGAAGTGGGACAGTGGCAGTCTACCCTAGGTCCTCTCAGGATGGACTCAGCTTGGTTGCTATGGTTTCTAACCTTAGGTGCTCTGGAAGGGGACTAAATTGCCTTGTCTATTTCAAGTTGAATCTGCTTAAGAGAGATACCACAGAAATGCAGTCTCCCCTCATACTGCCAGATGACTCCGTCCAGCAACACTGGCCCAGGGCAGTAAGCATGCTCTAATGATGGTTACCTAGAGTCTGGCGTCTTAGGGTTGGTTACACAGCTGCGTTGTTTCTGTTTAAGGGAATTAATTCTTCAATAATCTGATGCAGTAAACAATAGATCCAACATAACAAACTTTATTCTAAAGAACCCGCATATTTTCTCAAATAGTGTCAAGAGGAACTTTTTAATTAAGGAGCATTTCTTAGTAATGAATGCCATTAAAAAGGGTGGAGTGAGACAATTCAAGAAAGTCCATGGGTGTATAGAGAAGCACTGTCTCACAAAGAATCTAGCTTTTAACTCTTATGCATGTCCCTGGCATCTACAGAATCTACATGTTGCATAAAGTTGTGCCCCTCAAGCATGAACTGCAATGGCAAGCCCAAAATAACGTTGTGTGATTACAGGACTCGCTGTGTACTCAGCACTGTAAGGTTGGCATCAATCAGTAATAGCACCTGCAAAGTTGAATCATGTTAGAAAAGAGGTTCAGGCAAGGATTCTTTTTGTTAAAGAAAAAAATGTTCAGATAAAGTAAATTCCTCCCTGAAGAAACAGGCAAGACCTGCTAAGGGCATACGCTATCAGGAAAAAAAAGGAATCAGGAAAACAGCTCCTGCTTATACTGCATGGTTAGTGTGCCTTTAAGCAAGCAGCATCTCCAGACAGCCTGAAGCCTTCCAGTGACCATCCTAAGTGGGTGGGGCCATTGCACTCTGACTCATTCAGGTCTCCAGACACACTGATAACTTCCATCACACACGATGGATCTTCTACACCACACATAGCCTCCAACTAGGACTTAGGGTCTCAGTGACTAACAGATGTAGCACAACAGCTTAAGACACACCTGTTAGCTAATAAATAGAATTGTGTAAGGCACTATTGTTAAGCCACAAAGATTAGTTTTGACCTTTAGTCTTTTGGTTTTTATTTTCATTTGTTTGTTTTTAAGACAGTGTCTTGTAGCTGCACAAAGTTTTAACCTGGTCCTCCTGCCTCCAGCCCGGGCTAGCCCATAGTCGGGATAACATTCAGTACTATCGAGATGAGGTACACTGCTTAGTAATCTCTAACTTTTTCAAGACTGAACAAAAATGAACCAGGCAAAAGTGCCAACTAAAAATAAAAACATTTATGTAAATTAACCTGTACAGTTAAAGCCAATTTACTGCCTTCACTTAATTCTCAAGAGCAGAGATTTCCCACACCAATAAATCACATCAAAAAAGTAGAAAGAGTTTCAACAAGCCTGCAGATAAGCTGAACCCCTTTTTATATTGAAAAAGTTGAAATGAAAGACAAATACAGATTGAACGTGGTGATTGCAAAATATAATGCAATTTTGAACAATTAAAATTATGAAAATATACAAAATCGATGGCAGCACACCTAGGTTTGTGTACACTCTCCATTATGTGGAGACACGACAGGACTCTCAGTCCACAGCAGAGGAGTAACTTGAACCCAACGCCTGCTTTGGAAAGTCTTGACTTAGGATCTCAGTAGTATAAAAAGCAGTGATTTTTCAGTCTGTAAACAGTAGTCGTGGTTATTTTTTGTTGTTGTTTTTTGTTTTTTAAATATCAATTTACCACACAAAAACAAAACAGAACAAAACCCATATAAACCAGAACAGCAGCAGCAACGGGTCACTGAGCATCTCCTCAGATATTAAGACATACAACTGTGGGGAGAGGGTGCTTTTTACTCAGTAAGAATATATATATATATATATACTTTAACTGTACACAATTTATAGGCATGACAGCTTCCAAAAGAACAAACTGATAAAAGATATTGGCCATTTCTTCATAATTTCATTCTTTTTACAATTATCTCCAAATGTAACAATTTGATCTAATTGAAATGCTACATTTAGTAAGAAAATCAGCAAGTAACAAAGGAAGCACAGCTCCAACTTGACATTATTGTCAGTAAAACCAGTGGAGATCCCAGGTGTCCAGGGCAGAAGACTGCATAGACCACTAGAGGGAAGAGCTATGTCCTGAGAACCAGAGCCAGTGTGCAGTCCATACCTAACTGATCATGGTCAGCTGACAGAGCTGTTTTAAAGAGCATCTATATCTACAGACATACAACAATTTGAATATCCCAAGAAACATTATTTCAGGAGCAACACTACAGGCAAAAAAGCCCACCCAGCCCATAAGACACAGGCCATAGCTACAGAAAAAGACCACATGTTGATGTTCAAGGAGTCGGATTCAGAGTCTTCCTCTTACTCAGCAGGCCCTTTCTTTGGGGATGGAACATGTGATATTATAAAAATGTTCTGGTGTAATTATGTGGTCTAGGCTTTCCAGCACATCTTACAAGTAAGAAAGTGGTTTCTACAGATTCTCTTAGACATTTAAACTATTAGTAGCCACTATGCTGATTTGTGAATCTAAGAATGTCAAGATAAATGATAAAATGCAAACCTCACACCCAAGATTTTGCCAGCTTTCCTTAGCTGGTGTCACCTTTTGCTGGAGCAGTGCGGGGAAAGACCAATACTCAGCAGATCCATTTCTTCACCTTAGAGTTAACTGACACGTCAAATGACAGGCAATGAGAACACCGAGGGTGATTCAAACACCAACAGTTACTAAAGGAGTCGTTAGGAGCTCAGCATGACATACAAGAGCAGTCTTCATCCTCTCAGAGCAGCCTCTCAAGCTGCAGGCTTGGGGACCAGACCTCCAACCTCCAGGTGAACAAAGGAAATAAATCCTGGTCCATTTGCCAAGTGTCAAAGTAGATGGACATCAGGCCCACGGAAACACTATCTTTTGTCAAGCTAAAACTTAAAACCTAGGCTAAATTCATAGAACACAACTCCTTCCGTCCCAAACTCCCCACTTGCAAACACTAAAGTAGTAAATCTTTGTTTCATAGCACCTTTATACCTATGTATATCTCTGTGTGTGACTCATGAATCGGCTGCAGAATGGGACTCCAAACAACGGAAACAAGTATCAGACAGCTTGGCCCACACAAGTCCTGAACACCGCTCTTTAAACAGCTCTTCCCACTTTTCCCAGAGGCCCAATGGACAAGTCTCAGCAGCTGAGGAAGTGCAAGGTGGACTGTACTCAGAGTCTTCCTCGCTGACCCGAGGCTAAACTCTCCCAGGAGCGGGGCTAGAGACGTTTTGGCTCTCAGGACTATGAGGCCAAAACTGAGCACCTGTGGTCATGTGTGGTGCCCTGCAGCAGCATGTTCTCACATTACATCTCACCTGACCCTCTGTGAACCCACCCTGGTTCTGTGGGAGCCTCATAAGGAACCTGCTGCCACGAAAGAGTCCTGCTCCTATGTCTGCTCCTGCATCTGCTTTTTGCCTCCTGTGACTCAGTACCAAATCCAAACTTCCACTGCATAACAGAGAAATCACCTGCTTTGAGGTCAATGCTTTGTACTTATTTCTATTGCTGCTTGTATAGAAACCCCACCAAAAACATTTCTGGTGATGGGAAGGAAGTAGGGTTCTCTTGTTGCTGTCCTGTATACATGAACAGGTATAAAGAGTGGTAAACCCAGATGTGGGTCCTGCTTCTGGTTTATATACAATAATTTATAATCAGTTGTATATTTTTAATACCTCAAAAATTAATTCACGATCAAAGTCCTTCATGCATGTGAGGAAGATCTGGATGAAAACAATGGCCAGCAGATGTTGCTGTTGCCGGGGAAGGTGGTGTGTCATCTTCTGCTGTAGCGTCTTCAGTGCCCGTGGTTCATACGTCCTTAAATTTTTAGTTTCTTTGTGGTCTCAAGTCTTTTTCTCAGCAGCTCCCCAATTTCCAGAAGTGAGTGCAGGTAACTGCTCTGCACTTTACCCTGCACAGTCTTTGAAAATTTTCTTTCTTCCTACAACAGAAACAATAACTTGTGTTGCTCAGAAATCATTCACTTGGTTTCTAGTGACCTCACCCAGAACACCAGGTCATTTTTAATGTAAGGAAGGGGAAAGCCATTTTGGGCATTAGGTGACTCATATGGACATGTGACCCAGGCTGGTATGACAAGTATGTATGTCCCAAGCCAACAAACATGGGATTCTGAGTAGCTGTAGCTCAGATACAGTACTGTTAGTATTTTATGACAAGCTGGGCAAGGTATAAAATCCAAGACTTCTGTTTTCAGATGAAGTAGAACTGTATCACTAATTTGACATCACAGCCATTTTAAACAGCACCTACTTTATACCAACTCCGTCTTTCCCTATTAGAATACTGTCGAGGCCATCCCCTGTCCCATCCATTGTGCTCCAACGCATCTCCTCGACTCCCCTATTGAATCCCACCCTGGATGGTAGTCCACAGGTTCGAGAGACAAAACCGTACTGCAGTATGGAGTACCAAAAAGTGGGTTTGCTCCAACACAAAGAGGGCCAGGAAGTTGGGAGGGCTATATGAGGGTGAAGCCCAGAGTCTCAACAAAAACCAGATACAAACTTCCTGATGAACAATGCTATATATAATGGTTTTTGTACAAGACAATGCATACAAATGTTTTGTTTTGTTTTGGGAGATAGGTTCTCCCTACTTAGCCCTGGCCATCCACCTGACTCTCCCTCCCAAGTGCTGGAACTAAGATGTGTGTCAACAACCACATCTACAAATACATTTTATTCAGTAGTATACATAAAAAGTAAGTACAGCTGTACCTAGCCATAGGCTGTATACCCACACGTTCCAGCAACCACACATAAAAACTAATCTCAAGAACAAACTGAGGGCTGGAGAGATGGCTCAGTGGTTAAGAGCATTGCCTGCTCTTCCAAAGGTCCTGAGTTCAATTCCCAGCAACCACATGGTGGCTCACAACCATCTGTAATGGGGTCTGGTGCCCTCTTCTGGCCTGAAGGCATACACACAGACAGAATATTGTATACATAATAAATTAAAAAAAAAAAAAAAGAACAAACTGAGCTGAACATAAGACTTTTTTGTTTGTTGTTTGTTTTAGTTTTTCAAGACAGGGTTTTGGGGGCTGGAGAGATGGTTCTGCAGTTAAGAGCACTGGCTGCTTTTTTTTTTTTAATTTTTTTTTTAAATTTATTATGTATACAATATTCTGTCTGTGTGTATACCTGCAGGCCAGAAGAGGGCACCAAACCTCATTACAGATGGTTGTGAGCCACCATGTGGTTGCTGGGAATTGAACTCAGGACCTTTGGAAGAGCAGGCAATGCTCTTAACCTCTGAGCCATCTCTCCAGCCCCTACTGGCTGCTTTTATAGAGGACCTATGTTCAGTTCCCAGCACCGTCATGGTGGCTCATAACCACCTCTAACTCTAGTTCCAGAACATACAGAATGACTCAGGCACCAGGTTCACAGATGTACATGCAGGCAAAATACCCAAACATTAAATATATATATATTAAAATATTTATTTATTTGTTATGTATACAATACACTGTAGATAATATTGGACTATAGCAATCCTCCTGCTCCAGAGTCCTGAGTGCCAGGAGAACATATGTGCATCACCATGCCCAGCCTCCCTGAATGCTAGGCAAGTGCTCTCTACCAACTAAGACACATCCCCACCCCTCAGTATTAGTCCTCTTAGGAAAAGAACAGCCACAAAAAGATGGGTTGAGGGACTGAAGAGGAGAAAATACCTATCACCTTAATGTAATTTCTCAACAATGTAATTTTAAAAACCACCACCACAAAAAAGCGACACTTGTTGTCCTGTCTTACAAAGAGAGAATGAGAAACTGAATAAACATTAACTAGTTAGTCCTCCTGCTAATGTTTCAAAATGTACAGAAAGCATGCTGCTTGCCTATCATCTCTTACCGGAGAGATAGAAGTATCTTCTAATGTGAGTTCCTCAAGTTTAAGTGCAATTAGATTTGCTTCAAGTCCTTTAATATGATCCACAACGTTGGAAATTAAAGTCTGAAGTCCAGTAACATACTCTTGGAAACTGGTGAAGACTGGAGGCTGGGGTGAAGAAGATTAAAAAGTGTTACAATCTCTCTGAGCAGTTGTGTTTCCAGTACATTACGCTACCTTCCCACCGCCCAGTGTTTGATGCTGTGACCACAGGTATGGAACAACGGGATAGTAAGACAGTCTGAAATAACCAATTAGCTGCTAAAACACCGCCTTTGAACAGGAAAGAAAATACTGGTGGTTAACTTAGGAGCAATATTTAGGTTTAGGTTTTTTTCTCTTTGAAATGAATTTTTATTTCCTATTCTCCAGTATAGCTGGAGAAGAACTAGTAGAAAGTATGTTAGTTGTTTATGACTTCTGAGGGTGGGAAATGTAAAAAAACAGTACAGGATGGACAGGGAAACAAGGCTTTATTTTCAGGACTAGGGAGGCAGCTCAGTGGATAAAAAATTTACAAGGGTAGGATCCAGCAACCACATAAGTGCTGGCTGGAATCCTAACACTGTGGAGGCAGAGACAGGCACAAACTGGCTATCTAGACTAACCAAACTGGTGTGCTCTGGGTTCGAGTGAAAGACCCTGCCTAAATATGTAATGTGGAGGAGAGCAACCAAGGATGATATGACTCAACCTCTACCTCTTGCTTACATATTTGCATACTCACATGCACATATGCCATATATACATATGAATGGAAAACCAAACCAAAACATTTTATTTTCCTTTCCTTCTTTACATATGAGATTTCCAATATTAATGGAAGATAGAAGAATAATATTCTGAATTAAAAAAAAAAGATCTCGCTATATAGCCCTGGCTACCCTAGAATGAGTAAAACAAAGAAAGAAAGGAGAAAAAGAGAGCCAGGCATGGTGGCTCATACCTGTAATCTTAGCACCCGAGGTGGAGAAAGAAAAATCAGGAGTTCAAATTGTCTAAATTACATATGCAATTCAAAGCCAGATCCTGATGCAACAAAAATAAGTACCAGAAGAAACTTAAGTAGCAATTTGTTTAAGCATGAAAAGTCCTTTCTAAACATGACACATAACTAGAAACTATTAAAAAAGACTATCCTCTCCACTCTCCAAAAACAGAAACCATTTACTGAATAAAAAAGACAGAGGGCTGGAGAGATGACTTATAAACTAAGAGCACCAGATGCTCTTGCAGAGGACCCAGGTTAGAGATTTCTAGTGGCTCACAACTCTATTTAAAGGAGATCTGATGTCCTCTTCTAGACTCTGTGGGGACCAGGTATCAGGTGGTGTACATGCAAACAAAACAACCACACACTGAAAAAAACCTTTTTTAGAATCACTTGTGAAAAGAACAAACTGGATAACTTGTGCCCCTATAATAAAGTTGACACTAAGTGTTATGAAGAAAGAGCTGTTCTCTAAAGGCTCAGCACCATATAGACTTGAGAACACACAAACCATATGGCCAGTGCTGGGGGCAGGGTTATAAGGACACACTCGGTTCACTTCGGATCTAAGTCTAGATTCTAATAATTGCTCTACTTATAGTCAAGATATTATAAACCAACTACATATTCATCAAAAAATAAACTGTAGTTTATTAAATATGGAGAAATGACCAAAAAAGAGATAAATCTACATTTATTGACATAAAGATAGCCTAATATCCTAATCAAATACAAAAACAAAAGTCAAGTTACAGATTTTTATTTTTAAAAAAGTCTCATATAGCACAGCCTCTAGCTCTCTATGTAGCCAAGGATGGCCTTGAATTCTTTCTTGCCCTCTCTGCCTCCACCTGCTGAGTGCTATGCTCAATCCCGACCTTCTGCATAGCATGATCCTGACTTGCATTATCACTAACTTGTTAGCGGTGTTGTCACACAACTGAGAATATGGGTGATCTCTAGTCATATCTTCATGGGTTACTGTAATAATCAGAAAAACAACAATCCAGGTTTAGTGGCACACACCTTTAATCCCAACACTGTGGAGGCGGAGGCAGACAAATCTCTTTGAGTTTGAGGCCAGCCTGGCCCATACAGTGAATTCAAGGAAAACCCTGCCACAAACAAATAAACGAGTATGCGAATGAATATACAAATTAAAAAAAAAAAAAAACACACCTCAAAAGTCTTAAGTACTGGGTGTATTCTAGGATTGTACATGATTATTAGGCTTACTTTATGTGAGGTTTGTTTGGGGTCTTCTATGTAGCTTTGGCTGCTAGTAACTCTATGTAAACTAAACAGACCTCAGACTTGCTGGGGGATTTCAAGCATGTGTTGGCACAACAGTTCTGTAGGATGCCTGTGTGTGTACGCACATGAGTATGTGAGCTACATGTCTGGGTGTCCATGGACGCCAGAAGATGCTGTCTGATGCCCTAGAGCTAGACATGAAGAGGTTGTAAGCCATTTGGTGTAGGTGCTGAGAATCAAATTCTGTGGAAGCGCAGCAAGCTCTCCTAACCACTGAGCCAGCTCCCAAGCCCCATGTCTTATTTTTAATCACAAAAGGAAAGAACCACCTCTGCAATGAACCAGGGAGACACTTCCTTCATCCAATACTAAAATCTCAAGAATGGGACACAAACATTTAATGATTTAATGAACTAAAAAGGCAGTGCTCATGTCTAACCTAAATTTCTACATGTATCTAAGGAAATACTAAGACTCAATAGTGTGAATGTTGACATACACATGCCTTCACTCTTCAAAAACAGGCAAAAGAATAAGCACTATTCAGATGCAAGGAAGGTAGAGAGACAGCAACTAACAGCAGCATCACAGGAATCCAGCACTTTGAAAAAAAAAAAAAATAGCAAGGTCCTAGTTGGGAAGAATGGGTACTCTCAACTCTCAAGCCTTCCAAGAACATGCATAGGTTTCCTTTGAGCACATTGGGTACACAGCTCAGTGTCCTGAGCTTGTAGTATTGTTTCAGATGGATCAACTGACAAGACAGCAAATGTGGCCAATGATCAGGAAGCGGTCACTAGAGAAGGACCTTCATGGAGCCATTAGCCTGTCCCTGTTACTGTGAGGATGTAACTGGGGAAAGAGCTCTCAGGAGGGGGCAGGAAAGACTGTCTCAAAACCAACAAACACTTATAGTCCCAAGTACTGGGAAGACTGATAATCCAAAGTCAAGACAAGGCTAGGCAACAGAGTAAGGTCCTTTCAGAAAAGGCTGTGGGAGAAAAGGTGCCTCCAGAGCCCTGAACTCGCACAGCATGCAGACAAAGAAGAAGGAAAGGCAGCCGAGTTATTACCATGACGATGCTGGTCTCTTTTTTCTTCTTTTTCTTTTTCTGTATATTTAATTTGTATGGTCGCAGGACACTCTCACAGTAACTGGATACCCAAAGGATGATAGAGATTGTCTGAAAGAGGAAATGTGCAAATTAGTCAGTATGGATTACAGTAAAGTATGAAAACAGCAGCTAGACACAGACATGGCAACTGACAATTCTTCAGAAGACCACCAGACACCATGGAGATGAGAAAAGCCAACCAGGACTAAAAACTGTGAGCCAGAATGAACTTTTCTTCTTTTGAAGACGTGCCCTCATGCTACCTAGCCTCCTTATCCTTCCTGCCAGTTCTCATCTGCTAGACTCCATTGCACTTCACCTCTCTGCATGTTCCTTTGCTAAGTGTGACGTCTACATACTCCCCAGGGCTTGGGACCCCAGAACTCTCCACAAGCAGTCACTGGGACTCAACAGTGAACCTGGGAGTCCTCAGCTGGAAACACACCCTTGAGCATTCAGTTAGCTTCTGTTCCACAGTGTGGACCATGTGTGTGCTACAGTAACCACTCAGCACTTGCTGAGTAGCCCCTAGGCTCTCACCAGTCACCAGAGCAGAGCATACAGCCTCCAGGCCACAGGAAAAAGAAGGGAAAGATGGGTTTAAAAAAAAAAAAATGGGTATTGGATTCGGGAACACTCTACAGTTAAAAGTGCTGGTTGTTCTTGCAGAAGACCAGGGATTAATGCCCAGCACCCACAAGGCAGCTCATCACTGACTATGACTCCAGTTCCAAGGGATTCCATGCCCTTTGACCTTCTGCAGGTACCTGTGCACAAGGTACACATAAACTCATGCAGGCACACACATATACACATATTAATAAAAAAAATCACAACAACAAAAAGAATCTGGTTAAAAATAAAGAGTTTTGCTTCCAGGTATGTTGGCATGTATCTATGACTCTAGCACTTGGGAAGCTGAAGCAGGAGGACTCAGAGTTTGAGATCAAGGTCAGTCTTGAACTAATACCCTGTTTCAAAAAAGCAAAATGGGAAGAAAGTTATATTTTATCTCCTCCAGACTCCAGAATGTTAGGTAATTAGTAAAACAGCTGGAGGAATGAACTAAAGAGCCAGAGGAAATGGGACAAACTGACTTTGGGGGAGTCTCAGAGAAGAAGACTGCCACTCAGAAGCTGTCCCTAAGCACAAGGGATGAACCAGTTTAGAAAACAATGTGAAACTGCTTCTAGTGTCCCAAACAATCAGGTGAGAAAGGGTTAAGTGGCAGGTGTAAATCCCTGCCTATGCCCCTCAGGAGGACGGAGACACACCTCGACAAAGAAGACCAGATTCTCTAGGACAGCAGGCTGTGTCTTCACATTGCCATCTTTAACTTCTAAGAGCTCGCCTTTACACGTGCTGAAGACACCTGAGGGAGGAAACGGTTTTCTGCTTTTATTCTCCTTAACTTGCCATACATTTAGACACACAATGAAGAATCTGAAAATAACTGGTATAAAAACCAAAGCTAGATATGGTGTCATACCTTTAATCTCAGCATGGTAGGAAGAGGCAGCAGGCAGATCTAAGTTCAAAGCCAGACTCATACATACTAAGTTCCAAGCTGCACTATCCAAACTGCCCAGAGCTAGAAAGTGAGACCCTCTCTCAAAAAACAAACAAACAACAGCTACAATGGAATGGGACTGTAGCCAGCTTACCCGGCCAGCTCAAGATCCCAGAACCTATCCATAGTACCACCACCACCAAAAAAAAAAAAAAAACCAAAAAAAAAAAAAAACAAAAAAAAAAAAAACTCCCCCACCCCCAAAAAACAAAAAAAAAAAAAGCACCCAAACAAAAAGTCCCAGTGCATATGAAAAAAATGTCTTAACAATGATTTGTTCTGGGCTGGAGAGATAGCTCAGAGGTTAAGAGCACTGGCTGCTCTTCCAGAGGTCCTGAGTTCAATTCCCAGCAACCACATGGTGGCTCACAACCATCTGTACTGAGATCTGGCACTCTCCTCTGGCGTGTGGGCTTACATGGAGGCAGAATGCTGTATACATAAATAAATAAATCTTTAAAAAGAAAAAAAATGACTTATTCTGTAGTCTCCAAAATATAAAAAGTAGTCTTAAAAATGATACATGCTAGGCATCTAGCCATCAGCTAAGAGATGTGGAATATAGGTTACCATAATGTGAAGACTCAGTGAGTGGTTTGGAAGAACACCCTGACCTGAAAGTGTAAGTCCACTGTAGGAGAGCATCTACATGGGGCTGGAGAGATTAATAAAGTACTTGGATCACCCAGCAACCTTATGAAAGTGAGGCACAGCCGGGCGGCGCACGCCTTTAATCCCAGCTCTCGGGAGGCAGAGGCAGGCGGATCTCTGTGAGTTGACCAGCCTGGTCTACAAGGGCTAGTTCCAGGACAGGCTCCAAAACCAGAGAAACCCTGTCTCGAAAAACCAAAAAGAAAGTGAGGCACAGTAGTGAGCGCACATAGAAGAGTCTCTGGGGCTCACTGGCAGCTAGTCTAGGCAAATTCGTAAACTCAAGTAAGTAGCCTTGCCTTAGAGAGCATGGTAAAATGGACACTCAACTTTAACCCACACACACCCAGACACCATTAACACACATAAGTCACCCATGGCAACTGAGTATTAAATCTATACCATTAATAGTCTGGTCAACTGGGCCATAGCCACTTGCATCCCAACTTCTAACAGTTTTCAAGTACTTCTGCTGTGAATTTAACTTTAAGGCATGGTACTGTTGCATGCCTGTAATCCCAGCACTCACAAGGGAAAACGCAGGAGGATCACAAAGCCAAAACCATCCTGGACTGCAGAGTGAGTGTGAGACAAGCCTGGAATACACATAATGCCCATCTCAAACACTTAAAAACAAACAACTGTTAGTTTTGAATAGTGAAAATTTAGTTTTTTAAGGTTCCAAAAATATGAGCCGGGCAGGGTGGTGGTGGCACACGCCTTTAATCCCAGCACTCGGGAGGCAGAGTCAGGCGGATCTCTGGGAGTTCGAGGCCAGCCTGGTCTACAAGAGCTAGTTCCAGGATAGGCACCAAAGCTACAGAGAAACCCTGTCTCGAAAGAAAAAAAAAAAAAAAAAAAAAAAAAAGAGCCGGGCGGTGGTGGCACACGCCTTTAATCCAAGCACTTGGGAGGCAGAGGCAGGCGGATTTCTGTGAGTTCAAGACCAGCCTGATCTACAAGAGCAAGTACCGGGACAGCTAGGATTTGTTACACAGAGAAACTCTTGTCTCGAAAAAACAAAACAAAAAAGAAGATTCCAAAAAAATGTCAGGCAGTGGTGGTGCATGCCTTTAATCCCAGCATCGGCAGGTGAATCTGTGAGTTCAGTCTGGTCTCAGAGCGAGTTCCAGGACAGCCAGGGCTACACAGAGAAACCTCAACTCAAAAAAAATTTTAAAAAGAAAAAAAAGCTTATTATTTCCAAATCTTTGCATGTGTTTATATTATTTTTAAACACTGAGCTACTTTCAAACATGCATGCCCAATTCAGGAATCTGCAGTCAGAACTTACCTTTCAATAGTTCTAGTAAAGCTGCAAGACCATTTTCTATACGTTCCTGTATATCCAGTGTACCCTCTAAAATTGAAAAACAAACAACCAACATTCATTTTTGTAGAAAGATAAAGAAGCAGATTGGGCATGACTGCACATAGCTGTAATCTCAGTACCCAAGACACTGAGGCAGCAGAATTGAGTTCAAGGCCAGCCCACAAGCCATGGTGAAAACACCAGTGAGCTAGAAAAGGTATTTGTTGTCAAGCTTCCGGACCTGAATTTGACTCCTGGGACCCACATGGTAGGAGAAAATGGACTCCTATAAGTTGTCCGGTGACCTCTCTGTGAACGCTGCAGCACATCCATATCTGCACACTCGCACACAATAAACAATGAAAACTGCAATAACAGGTCTGGAGAGAGGGCTTAGGGCTGAGAGAAGTATATACAATCTCTCTCTTACAGAGAACCTGAGTTCAGTTCCTGGCACTCATTTCAGGAGGCTCACAACAGCTGTAACTCCAACTCCAGGGAAACTGATAACTCTGGTTTCTACAGGCACCTGCCATAATGTACATACCCCAACACACATAATTAAAAGCTGGGGCTGAAAAGATGATTCAGTAGTCAAGAGTACTGGCTGCTCTTGCAGAACCAGGTTCAATCCCCAGCACTTCGTGACTCACAACTGTTACTTCAGTTTCAGGAGATCTGACCAGGCCCCCCTCCTCCAACACACACTTCTGGTGTCTGAGGGCACAGGCACATACATGATGCACAGAAATGCACACAAGTAAAACACCCATATGCATAAAATAATAAAATAAAATAGATTTAAAGTAATAAGAATTCTAAAAGGCAATAGCAAACTCAGTATCAACAACCAAGTCATGAAAACAACATGCATGTAAACCCCACTACTGAAAGACATTCGCGGCCAAGGGGTTGGCAGGACAGTGAAGGGAAGAGGGACAATGACTGCTCCTCTAAGAACTATCTCAGGCTCTCTAGTAGAACTGGTCAGTTGTGTCCCAAATGCTGCAGATCTATCAGCTCTGAAGGAAGCCTAAGGGTGGGGGCTCAGCCTATGGTTATTTTTGATCCCCCATAAATTTAGAATCTCAGTAACCTTTCAATATTTATTCACTTATTATAATTTTTAATGATAAGAGTCTAATAAACACACGCCCGTGCACACTTACCTAAACCACTGGTATCGAGCTCATAGACATCATTGACAAGGTGAAAGGAGCGGACCAGGCACTGACAGCAGCCAGAACTAAAGAACCTGCCCATCCTGGTGGGGACAGGCCCAAGGAAAGGATACTGAAAAAAGAGGAAAAAAATCATACCCTTAATTCGCAAAAAGTGTGAAAACAGGACTTGTTTGGATAAAACGTAACAAAAATTCACTAATAAGAAAACTGGTAACCAACTCCCACAGTTAACAGCAAAAGGGCATGTGTATTAGTGGAGCATGGTGGTGTGTGCCTGTAGTCCCAACACTGAGGCAGAAAGACTTGAAATTAAAGGCCACCCAGAACTATACACCAAAACCCCATCTCAAAAAAAGAAAAAAAGAAAAAAAACCTCAAAATGTTGTTTTGCTTTTCCTGACTGATGAGTCTAGACAGAGCAAAACCCTGAAATGGCTCAAGACCATTAAATCCTTCTTTCTCACAGTGCCACAATTTGAACAAAATGTGCTCTTCATTATGCATTAAAAGACAATTGCTGAAATAATTATTGAGCCTCTGATAGCAAATACTTGTTGATACCTGAATTTCCTTCTCAATAAACCGCTTCCCCGTCTCCACGGCCACTTCTAGCTGTTGGAGGAGCAAACGAAGAATGTCAATCCGGGAGGATACACCATTCTCCGAGGTCTTCTCTGAGTTCTTTGGCTCCACAGGGTGGGTAAGATTTGGAAGTCCACTGATCAGTCTCAACGTTAAGGTGCGAATTCTTAACCACATGGTCTCCTCCTCCAAGGAGAGTTTCTTATGCTCTTCAGAAACATTCCTTAAACAAAAACATCCCCAGACCATCCATTTTACTCAGCCTGTTGCCTTCAAAGCTTTGAGCATTTGCTTTCACCCATCAAGAAACCTCAGTACAATTTCTGCCTCAGGCCAAACATCTGATTGCTGCCTGCTTCACCAGGTAATACGCTGGCCATGGCAACCATACCAACAGGCCATCTCCCCACTCGGAGTATCTGCTCTGATTAAAACACGAGTGACACAAAAAAGCTGAAATGCCAGAAAAACAAGTGGTAATAAAGAACCCAGCTACCCAAACACTCAAGAGTCCACAAACTCACACAAACCCCTTCAGACTTCTCTATACAAAAGTTATATAAGTATATAAACTGTACTGGGGCTCAATTTGTTGGCACAGAATATCCTTACCATTTGCAAGGTGTATTCCAAATAGCACCAAAAAAATTACATATATGCAAACATATATATTATACATGTATTTGGTACATATTTTATATACATACATACATACAGGGTCCTGCTAAATCCACATGTCTTGTCTTTCTAAGTGCTGGGATTAAAGGCATAGATGGCCAACCCAACTGATTTGTACTACTTTTGTACTGTATTTATTTAATGGCAGAGGATCTATTTGCAAGGATAGCCTTCAACTGATGCCTGACAGCTTGTACTCCAATCATCACTTAACAAGAGCAGCTCTTGTGGCCAAACTATAAGAACACACCACTTGTGTATGGTGAACAACTTTTCTGCTGGAAGCCTGGAAGCTTGGAGCATGCTGAACAGAGTATGATGTAGCCAGCTGCTAAAAACCTTGGACACTGAGCATCCAGCTGCCCTAAGCAGAAACAGCACAAACTGTGTGATGGCACCATTTCTCTCCTAGATGATACCCCCTCAAGTGGAGGGAGGAGAAATCAGTGTCCCAGGCTGGGCCTATCCTACCATGTAGTTTTTGCTGGGGTGAACCCTAGTGCTGCAGTACAGGAACTACACAGTCTTTCTGCCAGTTTACTCGGTGAGTCATGGCAACCTACAAATCAGTATTCAAAGACCTCTCATACAGGGCTTACATTACATGCCTATGCACTAGCTTCCTACTACAGACCCTAAAGTCAATATGCTGTATTTTAAGTACGGAAATAGATTATCAATTCCATATAAATTTTACATGTCAATTAAAAACGACAATAATCATGTTCCCACACAGCCAATGTTGACCACAGATGTTCATCCCTAGAAAACAAGTCCTGGTGGTAGTAAGCCTCACCTAAGTAGTTCCTAGTTGCTGATTTTGCTCACTATGAACTCTTTATAAAGGAGGTCACTACAAATGAAGAAATGTGTATTTAATATTTAATTTTTTTTTTGAGTTAGGGTCTCTTACAGCCAAACTTGCTATATATTCAAAGATAACCCTGTACTTCTGATCCTTCTACATCCCTGCCTCTCAAGTTCTGGGATCCAGCAGTATGCCACCACATCAGGATCTATGCCTTACTATCGTCTAGTGAATCCCATTCCAACCTCTTCACAACTTTTGTGGGCACAACTCCTTATATTCCTTTAAAAAAAAAAAAAAAACTTTTAATTTCCATGCCTATACTGGAGAGGGCAGTGGGTTCCCTGTACTACTACTACCTCCCTTCATACCATGTCTCCTTGGACTGTCACCCTTTGAGCTGCCTTGCTTATCTTTATGCCCCAGCTCCAATTCCAGGGCCCAATGTGGTAGGCATACTGTGTTTGTGGAATTGAGAGCCCTGCCTGTGGCTTCTGTCACTATTTACCCTTCCTCTTTACATACTTTACGCATGCACGTGGAGGCCAGAAAATGGTTTTCTTCTCCACCAGGAAGGTCCCAAGAATTGAACTCAGGTTGATGGCAAGACCCTTTAACCACCGAGCTATCTTGCTGGCCCCCCTGGCCCCTCTGAAGACAGGACATAAAGGCTAGCAATCTGAAGTACGCTCAAGAGTATGGCAAATGCAGATCTTCTGGTGGCTGAGAAATTGCTTTTCAAAGAATCACAGGATGGTCTTGTGATTATCTCATTGATATAGGGCTTGAACATGCTGTGTAGCTGGGATGACCTTGAACTCCTGATTCACCTGCCTCTTAAGAGCTGGAATCACAGACAGGTGTACACCAGCAAGCCAGACTCTCGGACAGATATTAAACCAAACTGCTGGTTATTCAGCAGATAAACTGGATCCAGAGAGTTTACTGTCCAGGCCACAATTAGTCACAAAGGGAGTACAGTTCTCACCCCCACTGCTCTGGACTGCTAACAGTTTTTTCGGCACCCAAAAACACAGGGCGTTTGACCTCTTCACAGGGATATGACCAGAGAGATACTGAGAAGCCATCTGAGAGAAGCAACAGGACATGAAGCTTGGCGGAATTAAGTTAGGGGACAGCTAAGGGGACAGTAAATAGACACTATGGTACATTCACTAATTCTTCTCTGTCAGGGGTTCTCCCTTTTTCCACTCACTATCACCAGTGAGAAACTTGAGTGCCCGAGTACACACCAGAAGTCTGCATCTTCACCTCAGTAGCCACAAGTCCATGAGAAATAGGCAGAGCAGAGGGCAGCACATGATTTGTCCTTCAGTTTTTTGACTTGCCAGGGCTATTCATGTTTGCATGTGGCTTAGAATAGAACACCAATTAAGTATTTTTAAGTTTTTTTTTCCCTGAAACAAAATCATACTGTGTAACCCTGGCTGTCCTAAAACTGATTGGCCTCAGAGTTCTGCCTACCTCTGCCTCCAGGTGTGAACAACAACACCTGGCTAATAAACACTGATATGATTACAACATTTTGTACTGTTAAAAAGAAATAAGTAATTCTGTATACAAATACCACACACATGCACAAACACATGCATATGTGCACATGTGCACACACACACCCCTGTCAATGTGCCATAACCCTTTAGAACCTAAGGGAGATTACAAGCCTCTATGAAGTGCTAGAAAAGCCAGTATCACATAAAAATATTTTCTACCTTCCTCTCAGATGACTAGGGAACTGCATCCTGCACCTTGAATCACCTGAAAGTCATACATGCCATGAACAGGCCTAAACTTAGCAGGCCCAGCACTGAGGTGGGATGTGCTGTGCACTTACTTGTGCTCCAACAATGAACATGTATATTTGTGTAAAAGAGAAATTTTTAAAAAGTTTTAGATGCACGCTGACTCTTCAGAGCTGAGCTCCTCATACCTGTCCTTTGGATCCCAGCTAAAGAAAACATCCAAGTCTCTGTTGTCTCGCAAATCTTCCCATGGAACATCATCTTCCTCTGGCCTCAGGTTCATCGATTTGATACTTTCTGCCAAGCTAGTTGATCTGTAATACAGAAAGTTTGCTTTGACTGTACCTGTGCATATGTGCACGCATGTGTTATATGTTGCACATGCAAGAAGACTGTGTCACTGTGTATGCCTGGGGCGACCAGAGGTTTACATCAGATGTCCTGCTCTGTTTGTCTCTATTTTATTTTGGAAGATAGATTATCTCACCAAACCTGGACCTCACTGATTGCCTGGCTGGCCAGTGAATCTCAAGGATCCTTCTGCCAGCACTGGGCCTCCTGGTTGGGATTACAGGCGTGCACAGCCATGCTAGACTTTTTACTTGGATGTTGGGGATTGGAACTCCAGAGCTATTTATCTCCCCAGCCCTAAGGTCTTATTTCTATAACAATATAATTATAACAACATTAGCTAGGACTTTCTTTTACTGGAAAGAAAGGTTTTACATTAGAAAACAAGGTCTCATATAAGGTCAAATAGAACTGAGACAAGTTATCACAGCAAGCAAAAGCTTTTTGGAGTTCAGCAGAATACAGTAGACAAGCACCTGCCCTGTTCCTGAAGCCTATCTAGAGAGGAAGGGGAAGCTCTACTGGATCTGAGAGTCTCAGCTCTCCAGCATTCTCCATGACAGGGTCAAGGCTCTGTGTCTCCATTTGCAGCTTCTTCTCTTCTCATCCTCCATTTACCCTTAACTCAGCTACTGACAGCTAAGACCATCTGATCTGGCCCCTTGGTCCCACTTGGCCTCTCATCACATACTTACATGTTTGCTTCAAGAAGAAGGTCTAAGAGCATCCGTTCAGTGCGCACTTGTGCAAAGTGGAGAGAATTATTCAGCCTGTTCCTAAAAGCGATAAACTCTGGAATCTTCTCAAATGCACCGTATTTGTAAGCTTGAATAATGTATTCTGAGGTCTGAGAAGGAAAGACACCACCTTGGTATAAATACTCCACAGGTCAGGCAATGTAAGCAAAGTTTGCCAGCCAACTAAATATTCAAACTACAACCAAGGCTCTGGTCCAGGCTCAGAAGGTCTGGCCACACAGGGCAGTCCCAGCCATGAATGAATAACACTACTTTTATTTCCTTCTGGAGATGAGTCAAATGTCTCCTCCACTACATTGCTAGCCTGAGGTGGCTACAGCCATCTCCAGCCATGTCTTAGCACTCATGTCATTCATGACAGCAGGACTTAGAGGATGTTCTATCACAACAGCCAAAAATTTGGCAAATGCCATTCTGGAATGGAGCTTGTGTATCCTACAATCCTAACACAAACTATGCTCTGTAGAAAGCATTCAAAGGCGCCATAACTACACAGGCATACCCCATGGGCCCCAAATGAAACCCTCTCCTTCAGAAAGTGACTGCTCCTTGGGTGGTTCTCTCTCAATATGGTACCAGACACAAGGCAGATAAGCTTCTCAGAAGGACAGAAGACACCAAACAACAAGACCCATCAACAGGAATGCCATCTACTCTGAGGAAGATGTCAAGAACCAAGATTCCTGAGCACACAAAACTGCTAGAAATCACCATAGACAACTAAGGGAAGGCAGCGCTCACACGTGTATTTTAGTTACAGATTAAAATCATCAGATGAAATGCTGCAGAACAGAGGCAGGACAAAGAATTCTTCATGAAGTACTGGTGCAACAGAAGCAAATCTCAGGAAAGAACATTTCACAAAGTGGGTCGAAGCCACCAGGATCAGAAAAGAGATCAGCCCTGTGGGCCAAGGAAGTGTTTAGCTCAATGCTGATGTCTGCCTCAAGACATTTTCTGGAAAGCCTTTTGCCTAGCCTTAGTTTGCTTGCTCTGCCCCCATTTCCACTATGCCTGAGTAATTTGCCCAGTAGAAAAATAGGCCAATAGTCAACAACATACCCTCTGATACACAGCCTCGCAGGGTTCATTTCAGGCCGTGGGGTTGCACCACGGGCGCTAAGTCAACTGCTTTCGATGCGGCTTTTAAACCCCCAGGGGACACCTCGGCCAGCTGTTTGCCTGCAGTATCTGGAGAGATTAAAGACGGACGGACACAAGAAAATTAAAAAGATTACGTGTGATCCTGTGGGTTTAGGATTACCTGCCAGCTTGACTGAGGACAACTGCATGCCCCATCAAGAGGCCCACACTTATCACATCCTTCTCTCCTACAGTCCCCAACTTAGAAGACACAGCAGAGTTGGCTGCTGACCCTTGAAATGGGAACCTACAGCTTGACAACACTTCCAATAATTCAGGATAGAAATAGGACTTGGAGTGGTTCTAGACAGAATGTAGTTCCAACATGAGACCCAGCCTTCCCTCAGTGGGAGCCTCAGTGTCTAAGTGGCCCATGGAACTTCACTTGTGAAAAAGACAACAGCTTTTCAAAGAGAGAAACAAGGGGCAACCAGGAGATAAGTATAGTTTGTAACAAGCCAGGAACAGCTGCAGTTTGTCCATCTGCCTGAGATAGTCCTTAAATGCCACAGTAAAGTGACTCTGCAGAGCTAGCCAAGGGCCCAGGGAGTAGTATCAGAAGGTTGAGAACATCACTGATGAGGCCTTGTACCTCATGGAACGCACCCAAACCAGAAGCCACAGGCACACTAAAGACTACTGACCAAAGTGTGCATCCACAGCTACTGCCATTCATTTGTGCACCAACGAGGCTAATTAGATGCCCAAAAGACCACTGAAATGAACCCGAGTCGCTGTGAAAATTAGTAAAATACATGGGTATTAGACCTTTAAAAATGACCTTTATTAATACCTAGATTTCAAAAAGAACTTTAAAAAGATTTTTATTATTTTTATTTCTGTGATGTGTGTTTGGGCAGATCCCCTGGACCTAGAGTTACAAATGGTCACGATCTGCCTGATGTAGACTCAGGTCCACTGCAAGTCCAGGAGTTCTTCACCGCTGTACCATGTCTCTGTCACCAAAAAGCAAGCTTTTAAAACCATGAACATTTAAGTGACTTTTGACAATGAGGAAACCTAACACTGATTCCCAAGTAAGATGACAACAGACAGACATCCAAAGATAATTTTCAACCCAAAGCACAAAGCCCCTGTACAACAGAGTGTTTGTTATTGAAGAAGTGCTAAGTTGAAGAATTAGAAATGAAATACCTTAGCCGCCTAAGAGAAAAAGCACTTGGGACATCCCCAAAACCAAAGAATGAAAGCTGCAAAACATGGAGTTTGGGTTTTGCAGAGATAACAGGTGCAGGGTTCCATTTCCTTACTGGGGACACAGGCACAGCTGCCTCAGGTCAGGTTAGAATGGTTAAAAGTGGCACTGGTATAAACTTAAGGAGGGGGACTGTTACTCCCTGATCAATAAGATGCTAACCATTTATCAGGCTCAATATCATGCACATTTAGCTGCATAAATCAGCTATTCAATGATTCATAATCAACTATTAGCAAAACACTGACCCCTCTAAGGACAGGCAAGAAGATAGAGAGGGAGTTTAGAGCCAGCCTCACCTACACTGCAAGGCCCTGTCTCAAATTTTAAGTCTTCAGTAAATGAAATGTCTTTAACCTCTTCCTTATAAATATAGGAAGAAGAGATAAAATAATGAGACTTGAGGAAACAGTTTTCAAAAACTGTAAATTCCTTGAAAAAAAGAGGAGGGTAATCACAGATTCACTCAAATGATAGTTACAGCGGGCATTTCACCCAGTGTCTGAGACAAGGTTTCTACTTCTATGCCATGCTGGCACCTTGAAAGCAACAGGCTTAGATGCAGATACCCTCTTCTCTTTCATCAGGAAGAAAGTCTCCACAGATACCAATCCCTTCCGTTGGTGGTGAGGGCTGAGACAGAGGGATTAGCCTTCTCCGGGATTGGAGTTGTCCTCTGCTACAGCACACCTACAACTCAAAACACAGACTACTCAGAAGCGCCTCTACTCTACTTCTCTAGTCTCCAAAACAACTCTCAAGAAACAAGTGGAAGACAGGAGTGACTTTAAAGCAAAGGACTCAAGAGTATTGTCAAGATAAATCTCAGATGGTGACTTCCTCAAAAAACTCATTATCAAGAGACCAATAAAATGGAAAGCTACAGGCTGAGGCTGGCATAGCCAAACTCCAGGAAGTAAGGCTTAGTTAGCCACCACACAGGAAGGACAGCAGCAAGGGCCACTCTTACAACACACCTTCTCTGAACACAAGCTCCCGGACAGTTTTGTAAACCATCAGCTGAGAGCACCTGGATGCCCTGAGACCTTCTTTAACCCAATGAGCACAAGTGAGCAGCAGGGTGAGTGCACTCAGTCCACCCTCACCTCCAAGGCAGCTCTAACTCACTGCTCCTTAAATGTAGTAGGGGTGGCTGTTGGTTGGTACCTCTTGCTGCTAATCTTGAAAAGTCTCTGAATAGCATTTGAAACAAAGTTGGCAGACAAAAGACTTCTTAGTCTCTTAATGCCCAGTTAGAAATGTAAACTTCCAAGGATTCAATTATATGCATGCACACTGAACAAATGCAAATAGCTCTACATATGGTCTAGGATGATTAAACTCAGCTTAAGGGCACCTGCCAGCAACAGAGCATGGTGTCATGTGATATGCATGTTGTGACCCTAGGGGGGTGCACTCTGAACCATGTCAATCAGCAGTAAATTACAGCACCAATGGGTTTCACTTACATCTTTCTGGTTGGAGTGGAAAAACCTGAGTGCGAAGTTACAGGACTGGGAGGCAGCAGCGTACTGACCCAAGGATGCAGCGTATCGGGTCAGAAGATAGCTAGGTAGGAAGGAAAGAAAAAACATGTCACAGTTACCTCATTCTACTGTCAAAATATTAAGTGCCAAGAAAGAGCAGGGCATAAAAGAAATCAAACAAAAAACACTGCCAGTGGAATGATCTAGTTCACAGGATCAAATTAAAAGAAAGTGAAAAGAGTTCTTTCTTTACACCTGACAATAAGAGAAAGAAACATAAAGCTGGTCAGAGAACATGGTGTTCTCTTCCTAAATGTGAATAGAAAATGTCCATTAGTAATTGCATAGCACAGCCAAAACTCAAAGGGATACTTTGGGTCAGTGCCAACAGCAGAGAAGTAGCAACTTCAAAATAGAGTGTGCATGATTGGAGCTGTAAACTCTGTAATGCTTGGAGATATAAGTCCCTCGTGCTTTGCAGAGGGTCACAGTAGTGACTGGTGTCTAGAGTGCTGTTTTGTTATCACCTATAAGTGAGCTTCCTAGGCTGTCTGCACAGTATTCAGAGTATATACTACCAACCCAATGGTGTCGTGCTGGATATGCTTAGCATCAAGGCTGGAGTAAAGATCCACCACTGGCTCAAATGCACCCAGCATGCAGTAGATTCGAACAAGCAGCAATTTGAACTGAGCATTGGATGGGCTATGGGTTAAGCCTTCTTCTAGCAGAGTCAGGGCCTGCCACACAGCAGTCTCCTCACCTAGAATCAAAACACATCATTATCCACTCATCTTTAGGGAACCTGCCGAAATCAATCACCTGCCTTGACTAGTCTTTGAATAATTTTGGATGCATACAAATTTTAGATGGAGACCTGCAATCAAAACAGGGGATTCCCTTGATTACAAAGCCCTTCAATAGTTCTATCAGTAATTAAACACAGCTGTGCAAGAAGACGACGTGTAGATCTAGAGAGGGAAATCATGGAACCTCACAGAATCTTGGATTCTGAGAAGAGAGGGACTTAGAAGAACTAGAATCTGCTAGCTGCCCCCACCCCTGCAGCATTGTCCCAAGACCCAAAAGTTATCATTTTTATTCCATACACAATCCTACTAATATTACATTTGAGGGGGCTGGAGAGATGGCTCAGTGGTTAAGAGCACTGGCTGCTCTTCCAGAGGACCTGAGTTCAATTCCCAGCAACCACATGGTGGCTCACAACCATCTGTAATGAGATCTGGCGCCCTCCTCTGGCATGCGGGCATACATGGAGGTAGAATGTTATATACATAATAAATAAATCTTTAGAAAAAATACTACATTTGATACTGTAAAAAATACAAAACAAAAAACTGCTATTAGGACTAGAGAGATGGCTCAGCAAATAAAAGTGCTTGCTGCCAAAGCCTGCAGCTGAGATCAATTCCTGGGTCCCACAGGGTAAAAAGAGAGAAATGACTCTGGCAAGTTGTCTTCTGACACGTGACCCATGGAACATCTGTGTCCACATGTCACACACAAACACACGGAATTTAATTAAAAAAATAAAGAAGCTTATGTGGTGGCGCACACCTTTAATCCTAGCACATGAGAGGCAGAAGCAGGCGGCTCTCAGTTCTAGGGACAGTCTGGTCTAATATTGAGTTCCAGGCCAAGCAGGACTACAAACTACAAAGTGAGACCCTGTCTCCGAGAGAGACAGAGAGACAGAGAGACAGAGAGAGAGAGAGAGAGAGAGAGAGAGAGAGAGAGAGAGAGAGAGAATCTTTTATGTGTGTGGTTTTTGGAGACAGGCTTTAGCCCTGGCTGTCTGTCCTAGAACTGACTTTGTAGACCAAGCTGGCCTCAAACTCACTTGCCTCTGCCTCACAAATGCTGAGATTAAAAGCATGCACCGCTGCCACCACCACCATCTGGCAGAAAAATCATTTTTTAAACATTAATAAATAAAAAGAGGGTTTTTGTGTTCTGTGGGTTTGCCCATCTGCCTTTAAATCAGTGTGGTTATATCTTAAGTCTAGTTTTAAATCAGAGTGATCATTCATTATGCAGATAAATTTAGAAACCAATGAGATAGCTGCTGAGTTGGGCCCAAGGTTCAGTGCTAAGAGTTTCCACAGTGTGGCCTCCATCTGCAGCAAACCCCCATGGAGGTGACACTGGTGTCCTTACCTGCTTCTCTCCATATATCAGTGAGCACATGGACAGCGAGGAGGCAGTAATAATCAGAGAACTGCAACTCTGTCTTCAAACAAGAGCGCCCTAGGGGAAGGATTTAAAAAAAAAAAAAAAACGACTATTTTTAATAATTACTCATAAAGTGCTGCGACAGGAGACTTTTGTTTACTTTTTAAGGAAGAAAAATGATAGGCAGAAAAAGAGGAAAAGAAAAAAGAAAGTAAGAATAGGATGAGTAAGCCGGGCAGTGGTGGTGCACGTCTTTAATTCTGCTCAGGAGGCAGAGGCAGACAATCTCTGGAGTTTGAGGCTGACCTGGTCTGGTCTACAGAGTAAGTTCCAGGACAGCTAGGGCTAGACAGAGTAACCCTGTCTCGAAAAACAACACAAAAACAAATAAATAAAAAAGAATAGGGCCTGTACCGAAGAAAAATACAAGCCATAAAAACGGGATGTAGCATGAAGATAAGTACGTGCTTAGCATGCACAAGCAACTGGCTTCAATCCCTGGCAACACAAAAGGGGGCAAGAAAAAAATGGATGTATAGAAGGAAGGGAGGTGAGAACACAAACCAAATCGCTTATAAGTCACACTAAGCTGGAACAGAACATTCCAGAGGAGAAGGTGCATACACCAGTCTTTACAAAGAAGTCTGAGGTGAAGAAAAGAACCAGAGCCTCAGCTTAATTAATGCTATATTAACCCTCCTACCAAATGGTTCTTAAAGCACAGTGGTGCTCAAGTGACACCTCTTCTGAGTGGCCTACAGCCAGCCAGCCAAAGTTCCTGCTTCTGCACTGAACATTACCTTACAATTCACACCACACTACTCTGCTTCCTGCAGTGTTGTGAAGACATAAGGCCACAGCTCCCAAGCGCAAAAATCCACACAGGTCATACAACTTGTTTGAGAACCATGGAATAGTCTGGCTGCTCAGGAGGAGCAAACAACACCTGTTAGACTAACTAGGTTTCTGAGAATAACTCAGACTGAGGAAGCATTCGATAAAATGCCCAGAATGTGCACTAGAGGAGTGTGCTCTAGGTACTTTACATACTGACTTCTCGGTCTTAGCAGAACTGGCAGGAGGGTGGGGAGGACATGAGCAACACACACATCTGAATGGCTACTCACCAAACTCCAGTCCGTGTTGGTACCTTAACATCAACTCTCTGACCACACCCAGCTTCTGGTTCTTATCCATGATGTGGTACAAGCCAAGGAGCCTTGTCAGCTGCACGACACACAGATGCTGCTGCAGGGCACGGATGTCACCTGGCAGGGCAAGTTTGTCCTCTGTTGGTGTTGACAACGGAACAACTCCAAGAAGCTGATTAATGAACTGCAGAGAGGAAGAACAAAGGCCACACAATGCAGATGTGTTTGGGACACCTGAGATGCTCTATGGGATTCCTGTACCAGCTATCTCTACCCCCGACAGCTATTGTCCAACCTCTAGCTCGCAAAGACCAGGTATGGTGCTACACGCCTAGA
The DNA here is from genome assembly GCF_014885135.2 of Alexandromys fortis. Classification (NCBI taxonomy): domain Eukaryota; kingdom Metazoa; phylum Chordata; class Mammalia; order Rodentia; family Cricetidae; genus Alexandromys; species Alexandromys fortis. Next base: position 6,827,523 of record NW_026067985.1, on the reverse strand, counting down.
TCATGCATGGCTATGCAAACTGAGCCACAGGAGATCCTCCCACCCCTTTACTTTTATTTTATGTGTGTGGATGTTTTGCCTGTACATGTGGTGTGTACTACATTACATGTCTTCATGGAAGCCAGAAGTCGTCACCAGATCAATGTACACATAATTGTGAACCACCAAGTGGGCGGTAGGAATTGAACCTGGATTTGTGTGAGAGCAGGCAGCACTCTTAATCGCTGAGCCAATCTCTCCAGCCCCCAAAGACCTCATCTTTAATGCTTATGGTCTTCCCTTCTGCATGTTACAATTTACCCAAGAAGTCATACCCCTGAACTCTGTACATAAACACTGCAAAAACAGCTCCACTTAGATAACAAGAATGAAGAGTCTTTCAGAACTCAATTGAGACTAATAGATCCTTATTAGTTAGGGAGCTGGGATTAAAGGCATGGACCACACCTGTGTCCTAGATGAGTCACCTAAGTCTGTCAAAGTACTAAGTCCTGGTGGAGTGAAGATACAGTCATTCCACTGTGCTCAGTCCACTTTACTCCTCATGGGCACAGAAGGCTTTATGGTAGGCCACATGGCAGCAGCCCTGGCACAATAAGACTTCCAGTCATCAAGCTTTGCCACAGGGTTACTAGTAAACCAGTGGATGGCAGATACGGGTTTATTCATGCCTTTATCTCTGCACATACTATCCTATCCTACCTCGGTCACATTGCTCCCCAGTAGATAAAGGACTCCAACTGCCTATGACCAAAGTCAGCTCTGGAACATGCACCAAATACTTCTGAGTATGAAACAGTCTAGGGAAGTGGATCTCAACCCCTTTGGGGGTCGTATATCACATATATACTGATGATTCATAACAGTAGCAAAATTGCAGTTATGAAGTAGCAATGAAATAATTTTATGTCTGGAAGTCACCACAACACGAGGAACTGTATTAAAAGGTCACTGTGTTAGAAGGTTGAGAGCCACTGGTCTAGGGAAATCCTATGTATGGCTCTCCAATCTCCAATGTGTGAAGACACAGCAAGATATACATGCCACACAAGTGCCAGAGTAGCTTGACTTGAAACTGCTCAGCCTCTAGATGACATCAGTCAGGTGTAAAGGCTCACACCTGATCCCAATGTTTGAAGGCAGAGGAAGGAAGACCCTGGGCCACATGATCCTTCACAGAAAAATTAAGATCCTATTGACAGGTGAGAAACCTGAGCCAGGTGAGATGTCCAAGTGTGATTTTCCACTGGTTCTAGACCTCACCAAGCACTGTGGCTGCAAGGCACTTAATATATCGCCTTTCCTGCACTAGTGTACATGCATAGATACTCTGGACACTAACAGAACTCTGAGAGACACGTACTTGTGTGCATTGGGCAGCAGGCAAGAGGTCAACAAACACCTTCAGGTCTGTGAAGCAACATGGCTTATCCCCAAACTTCTTGAAATACTGGAACATTAACTCTTCTGGGTCACCTTCAAGAGAAGACACTATATTACTCATTACTCAGACTGGTCTGTTTCCTTCAAATTAACTTTGCCTGCCGGGCGATGGTGGCGCACACCTTTAATCCCAGCACTCAGGAGGCAGAGGCAAGCGGAGCTCTGTTGAGACCAGCCTGGTCTACAGAGCTAGTTCCAGGATAGGCTCCAAAGCCACAGAGAAACCCTGTCTCGGGAAAACAAACAAACAAACAAACAAACAAAAAATTAACTTTGCCTGAAGCCAGTCACAGTAGCACACACCTTTAAGTCCAGCACTCTCTGTCTCAAAATATAAAAGACAAAACACAATAAAAGATAAAGAAATAAAGAGTTAAATATGGTGTTGCTAGGTGGTGGTGGCACACACCTTTAATCCCAGCATTGAGGAGGCAAAGGCAGAAGAATCTCTGTGAGTTTGAGGACAGCCTGGTCTATATAGTGAGTTCCAGGACAGCCAGGTATTCACAGAGAAACCTGGTCCCAAAAAGACAACAATTATGTATGGTGGGCACACCTGTAAACCCAGCATTTGGGAGGCTGAGACAGGAGGGTCACTTTAAAAGTTATTCTCAATTTTACAGCAAGTTCCAGGCTACCCTTCCCACCTTCAATAAATAAATAAATAAATAAAAATAAATAAATAAGTGAAAGAATAAATGAATGGTAGGCTCACACTGGGAGGCTGAGTTCCAGGTAAATTTGGGCTACTGAATGAGATCCATTCATAAAAAAAACGCAAATCAGAAAGAATACTCATATACTCTGAGAAATATTCAGAAGGGCAGGACTGGAAATTTCTCTTTAAGACCAGATGGACTAAACAGATACACTAATATAAAAAGCTAAGTTGATTGGGGCAGGGAATGGGAAGAGAGGAGGGAAGGGCGACAGTGGTTGGTATGTAAAATAAATAAAATGAAGCCAAACGGAATATGTGTGGAAGATGGATTTTTCTGTAAGCAAGCCATCTTTAGTAATTATTTTCAGATAATAAGCTCATTGATAATGAGGACTGGTCAAGATCTGAAGCGTATCCCTCATCTTCTCTAGTGCTCCCCAATGTCCAATGATTCTTACCCAGTTTGTACTCGTCATTACAACCTTGGCTTCGCAGGCGCCTGATGAGCTCCAACTTAGCAAGGTGTGGGCCTCGGACATGCCTGGCATTTTGTGATGCCTCCATTATCCGATCCTCTATAAACTTCACAGCATCTTCTGCAGAGCAGTGTACTTCCCCTTCTAAGGAGCTGAAGGAAACACAAGGCACCATTACTGCCTCCAACAGGCTCCACAAAGTTGAAGCCAAGCGAGACTGATCTTAAGAAACCGTAGTTTGCTATCTATAAACAACAAAAACAGCAATAAAAGAACAGTGACAGAGTGTGGTAGGTGCCACAGCTACAACCCACGCCTCTAGCAGATAGCAGGAGACTAAGCAAAGGTCAGCAATGGCTGCACATGAAGACCTTGCCTCAAAAAGTCAAGGGCTCCAAGTACCTGGGAGGAAGAGTCAGACAGATCTCTATGTGTTCTAAACCAGCCAGGTTTACACAGTTCCAGAACAGCTAGGGCTAGAGACCCTGTCCCAAACCCCACCCCCCTAAAAAAAAGCAAATGGCTAGCAGTGTGGATTAGTGAGAAATCACTTGCTTCACATGATTAGAGGGCTAGGAAGTCCTTAGCAAGGCAGTGAAGGGGCGCAACCCACACGAGGTCAAGCAGGTATGAGAAAGCCATGAGCCTGATCTAAAAAGTAACAAGCTATAAAATTCTTCTTCACTTTGACTTCTGAATACTGTAGATTAACAAATCACCCTCACCTCTTTAAAGGTGGCAAGACGGTTCAGCAGTCAAATTGCCTCTATGAATGAGGACCCACATAGTAGGAGAGTACTCACTCCCACAAGGTGTCCTCTGACCTTTGGGGTGGCACACAAGTACACACACAAATAAATAAAGCTTTTTTGTTGTTTTGGTTCGAGACAGGGTTTCTCTATGTCACCCTGGCTGTACTAGAACTCATTCTGCAGACCAAGCCAGCCTTGGACTCAGAGATCCACCCGCTTCTGCTTTCTCGGTGCTCCAAGTACTGGGACTAAGGGTGTCGACCAATATGCCTGGTTAAATGAAGCTTTTACAAAAATTGTTTTTTGGCCAGAAGGTGGTGGCCCCTACCTTTAATCTCAGCACAGAGGAAGCAGGTGGTTCTCTGAGTTCGAGGCCAACCTGGTCTACTGAGTGAGTTCCAGGACAGCCAGGGCTACTAAAGAGAAACCCTGTCTCCAAAATACAAGCAAAGCAAAGCAAAACAAAACAAAAACCCTGTTTTTTAAAGATTCAATATTTTTTCTTCATATCAGCTATAAAAGGGGGAAAGAAAAATTTCTGCTAATAACCTAACTGCAATCAACAGCAGAGACATTAATGGATCAAGAAACATCTCTGAGGGCTGGAGAGATGGCTCAGAGGTTAAGATCACTGACTGCTCTTCCAAAGGTCCTGAGTTCAATTCCCAGCAACCACATGGTGGCTCACAACCATCTATAATGAGATCTGGTGCCCTTCTCTGACAAGCAAGCATACATGCAAGGAATGTTGTATACATAATAAATAAAATAAATCTTAAAAAAAAAAAAAAGAAAAGAAACATCTCTGAAAGATAACTCTTGAGCCACTCAAAAAAAAAAAAAAAAAAAAAGAAACAGACTTACATCTACCACGTATGAAAGAGCCTAAACATATTTAGGGAGGAAGACACCATAACCAGCATGTCTGATCTAATCCCACTCTCAGTACACAGCACTGTGGTTAACAAAGGATAGAAGCCAGTGGGGAGGCAAGAGGCTGTGAGGATTTATTTTTACATTAACAGGTTAAGTGGGACTAAATACCACATGGGGACTAAAATGAGTCTTACAGGGCACATGTGTTTATTACAGTAAAACAAAATGACTGTTTAAAAAGAATGTATTTGTGGAGTGATAAAGCATAACTGATGCACAATAAAGTCCTTTTGCTCCATCACACTCAAAAGTACCATTGTAAAACAGACATGCTGACATATGCCTGTAATCCCAGCACTCGGGCTAAGGCAAAATAGAAGTCACTATCCTGGGAATAAAGTTCAGTGCTAAGAAGCCTTGCATACCAATGTAAGCCCTAGGGTCAACTACCTGTCCACAGAAAGTGAACCTGTACCTCAAAGACGACAACCATTTGGGGTCACAGACTAATAATCCCCAGGGTGTCACTTAATGCAAGCTGCCCAAACAAAACCACTTAAAGTATAACCTAAAGGCTAGAGAGATGGTACATCAGTTGTGAACACTATTGCTCTTCCAGGCATTCAATTCCCAGTACCCACATGGCAGCTCACACCAGTCAGTAACTCCTGTTCCAAGAGATTCAATGCCCTCTTCTGCCCCCTGCGCACTAAGTAGAAACACAGTAAACATATATACAAACATACAGATAAACATATATATACATACATGGACACGCGCGCACACACACACACATATACACATACAAGCAGGCAAATTAATATATGTTAAATAAAATGAAATTTTTGGAAACATCTTACAATTACATCACATATTACTCCTTATTTTTAAAAAAATGTTAAGAAAGTAAAAAAGATGACAACTTACTGTTCCCCTTCAGCAGGAGGTGTCCAGGCCTCTTCAATCAGTCGAAAGACAGAATCGAAATAAGTCAGATAGAACTGCCAGTCATCTGAGCTAAAATAAGATTGAATGATGCACACAGGATTAAACTCAAGTTGTGATAAGGTTCCTTAGGTACTATGACTTCAACCTTTTTTTTTTTTTTTCAAGACAGGGCTTCTCTGTAGCTTTGGAGCCTGTCCTGGAACTCCCTTTGTAGACCAGGCTGGCCTCGAACTCACAGAGATCCGCCTGCCTCTGCCTCCCCAGTGCTGGGATTAAAGGCGTGCGCCACCACCGCCCGGCTTCAACCAATTTTATAAGTCATGCTCATGTATACCAGGACCCCCCCAGGATGGCACTGTGGAGACTGTTAGAGCCTGGGGCTTTCTAGATACTCAAAGACTAACTTCCTAACATACAATTACCCCCAATGAGCTCTTCCTAACTAAGAACTGGCATGGAGAGGGAAGCCTCTTTAAGGCCAGTGTCAAATATGACACAGAAACTTGCTAGGTAGTGATGGCACACGCCTATTATCACAGCACTCAGGAGGCAGAGGCAGGGGGAATCTCTTCACAGAGATCCAGGCCAGCCTGGTCTACAAAGCTAGTTCTAGGACAGCCAGAGCTACACAGAGAAACCTTGTTTCAAAAAACAAAAACAAACAAAAAGTAATACAGTAACTCCACACTAATCCTTAAGAAATAACTTATCCACCACTTCCTAGGCCCCATTAGGACTTACTTTCAAAATATAAAGCTCACTGAAAACTTCTAACATACCTAGAACTCTCACAACACAGACCAGCATCAGTCTCGGGGGCCTGGAAACCTTCCAAGGCTCTCAGCTCACAAGCAGTGGCCATCTACTCACTTTTTCAACAGGAGGCGTCGGGAAAGGGCATTGCACTCTGGCCACCTGCTCAGCTTCTTGTACATGGCCATGCATTTGTTTTCCCGACTCTGAATCTCACTTGTCAACTTATCTACAACAAAAAGTATAAAAGTTGGGCTAGTTTCATGTCTACCAGAATAAAATCCAATGGGGGGGGGGAGAGTCCTATTTGTTGGCTCCCTCAATAAAATAAACTTCTAGCACTCGGGAGGCAGAAGCAGATGGACCTCTGTGAGTTCCAGGTCAGCCTGATCTACACAGCTAGTTCTAAGACAGAACTACAGAGAGAAACCTTGTCTCAAAAAACACAAAAGAAAAGAAACTCTTAAAATAATACACTCTACTATCTTACAAAGATCCTTTTCCTAAATAGAAACATTTCCTACAATAAATTTAAATGGTTGAAGATCCACACTGAGCTGTGATAGATACATGTAAAATACAACATATCCAGACTCAGAAACCTCAACTGACACACTTCTGAAAAATGGGTACTGCAGACATGCAGTCAGGCAAAACACCCATACCTATAAAATAAAAGTAAGTAAAATGGCCAGGCAACTGTGGCATACACCTCTAATCTCAGCACTTAGGAGGCAAACATGGTAAATCTCTGAGTTTGAGATCAGCCTGGTCTATAGAGTGAGTTCCAGGACAACCAGGGCAACACAAAAACCCTGTCTTGAAAATTCATAAATAAATAAATAGTGGGGGGTTATTTAACCGGAGCTGGGCATGGTGGTGCCCACCTTTAGTCCCAGCATTTGGGAGGCAGAAGTTGGAGGATCTCTAAGAGTATGGGTCTACAGAGAACACCATTCCCAGGATGTCTTGAAAAACAAAACTAAACAAAAAAAAGTTAAACCCAAGAGTTTATGGGAAGCAGAAACTGGGCTCAATGGAAGAAACTGGGGGCAGGAAGGTGGTGGTAGGGAGATAATGAGGTGGGGAAGACCTAGGAAAAGTTGAGAGAGGGTAAAAAATGAATACAATCAAAATTACCTTGTATGAAATTCTCAAAGAATTAATTAAAAAAAAAGTGTTATTGTTTGAGACAGGGTTGATCTCTCTACACAGCCCTGGCTGTCCTAGAACTCACTATGTAGACCAAGCCTGCCTTTGGCTCCTAAGTGCTTGGGATGAAAATACTGTTAATAGTTTAAACACAAGTTTAGAAACCAGCCTACAGGGCTGGAGAGAGCACTGGCTCCTCTTCCAGAGGTCCTGAGTTCAATTTCCAGCAGCCACATAGTGGCTCACAACCATCCATAAAGGATCCGCCTTCTGGCCTGTAAGCATACATGCAGGCAGAACACTGTAAAGGTACTAAATAAATATAAATCTTTAAAACAAAAACAAAACCACTTACAGTCCACACAGTTCAAAACCCCAGAGAACCTACACAACAAAGAGAACCTTAAGAGGAATATACACAGATCTACAAAGAAAAGAGAAAAGGACAAGATCTTCTGAGTAAATTGGGAGCATGGGGCTCACAGGATAGGGTAGAAGGGGAGAGAGGAGACGAGAAGGAAGGGAGGGGAGCAGACAAAAATGTACAGCTCAATAAAAACAATACAAAAATCCCTATGTTTAGAACATAGAAGTATATATAGCAAAGTTATAGGACTTTTATGATTGTATGGGAACTTTTCAACCACAAGTAAGTTTCATCTTCAAATTAAAAACAAAACAGGAAACTTTTTAAATTACCTCCTAATTTCCCTCTAATGACATCCAGGGCTTCCTGGTACTTCCCCAAGCGTTCCAGGATCATATAATAAAGTTCAACCTTGTAGAAGACACAAACAGTTACAGCATTGAGAAGCGAGCAGGAATGCAAGCATCTGTGTACTCATTACAATTTTTTTTTTTTTTTTTTTTTTTTTTTGGTTTTTCAAGACAGGGTTTCTCTGTGGCTTTTGGAGCCTGTCATTACAATTATTTAACAGAACTGTGTCGACGACTTTTCCTTTCCACACACATCTTAATTAACAGAGAGCACTTTCCAGAGATAGCCCAGTTTCATGATCCCTAGCTGAGACAGGCAAGTCTTTTTTACCCAAGGCCCAGAACCAGCTATAAAGTAGACATTGTTGTCACAATTGGGAAAATGGAGTTAGGGTGTATACTCACTTCAGCTTCAGCTTCTATCTTGTCCTCTTTCACCATTTTTTCTACCATCCTTTCTGCCAGGGGCAAAAACATGGTTTTTGAGAGATTTTCATCTCGTGCGGATATAGACTGCAAGAAAAACGATAAATATTTTGCTGTGATCTCTCTCCTGCTTGTTCTGTTCACATCACCATGCAGAACACCACTAAGACCTGTGACTCTGGCCCCCAGTCCACTGTGTACATTAACAGGCCTAATATGAATCTACCACAGACACACGGAATCATAGCCACCTTAGCATCCCATTCATTCCTACAACCCCTGGCTTCTACATGACTTAGTGCTTTGACAGGCTGATCTGATAGTTACCTACAAGTACTCAAAAAGGGGTGTGCCTCTGTTTGGTATTACATTACCAGGGTGCCAAGAGGGAAGCTGTGTACACTGTGCCTTGATATGCTAACACAGCTACAAAAGGAGACATCCCAATTCTAGTTACACAGCTCTTGTTATTAGCTAATTACCATATAGCCACCATTTTTAAACCAGGACTACTGTTAACTGAACAATGCAAAGATTCTGCTCAAGGCTCACTTATCCAGAGGACACAACCTTTCAAAGTAGATATATACTCAACTTACAGATATAGAAACTAGAGAAAGGATTCCCCCAGCAGTTTGACAATTTCTAGTAATGCCCCACACACTTGAAGATAGAGAGCTTGGTTTATTGTGATAATTTTTTTTTTTTTTTATCTTCTCGAACAGGGTCTCACTTGCACCCTGATTCAGCCTCAAACTCCAGATCATCTTGCTGTGCTTGGAGTTCCAGGTGTGTATCACCATGCCTAGTCTATAATGTGTTTTCTCAGCATGACCTCCCAGCCCCTTCTCCCCAGAGGGTATCAGTGTGATTCTTACAGTTCTGGGAGATAAGCATCTCCATTCCACAAAAGAGGAAGTTGAAGCTTGTTAAGAACAAAACCAGCCAGCTGTAGTGATGCACACCTATAATCCCAATACTCAAGTCCTCTGTAGCCACATACTGTTGGGAGCTGGCCTGGGATAAACTAATAGGACAACTGTGAAACTACCAAGCAGCCAGGCACGATAGCCACCTCACCTGTAACCCCCAAATTCAAGAGATGGAGGCAGCAGGATCTTGAGTTTGAGGTCAACCTAGGTTACATAGTAAGTTCAAGGTGATACCCTATCTCAAAACAAAACAAAAAAACACTAAATAAGAAAGGTGGAAAACTGTCTCAGAGGTTAAGAGCACTGGCTATTCTTTCAGAAGAATCAAGTTTGATTCCCAGCACCCACATGGTGACTCAAAATTGTAACTCCTGTTCCAAGGCACCAGACACCCTCTTCTGGCCTCAGCAGCTACCAGTACATGGTTCACAGACATACATACATACAGGCAAAATATCCATATATATAAAATAAAATTTAATTAAACAAAGACTACCAAGTATTCCCAAATTGAAAACCAAGGGATGATCCGTCAAGACCCTCCTGACACAGTTCATTAGAGACAAAGATGGTAAAGACACTTCAATCCAATTCTAAGCAACATACTTACTTGCATGATTAAGCTCATCACAGACCAAAAGTAGTAAGGGTTTTTGGGGACAATCTTATACAGAGCCATGCCAGCCTGAAAGAGAGCATAATTTAGAGATCAGATAGACAATTAATAAACTGGAAATGAAAACAATGTAAGTCTGAGTGTGTGGCACGTTCCCAAGACCAGTAACACAGTTGCATACTGTAGGTGATGGCAGTGCCTGATAACCTCATCACTATGACAACAACAAATAATCATAAATGTCAAGTTTTACATCCTGAGTGACAGTTCAACTTTTGAACCATTTAAGTCCAAACTCAGAAAATGGATGTGACGCAGTACAGTTCTAAGAAGACTACCAAAATTCACAGAATTTGACTATGAATGTTTATCAGTGTGATCTTCAGACCTGGATAAAGTTCAGTTGGTAGAGTGCGTGCCTACCAGCCCAAAGCCACAGGAATGCCCACCACTGTCCAGGCACGGGATGCATGCTCATAGTTTCAGGCACTTGGGAGACAGAGGAGGTTCAATCATCCTCAGCTGCTCAGGGAGCTTGAAGTCAACTTGGGCTGAGACCCTGTCCAAACAAACAAGCCACAGCAGCAGTCCTCACTGAAGACCCTGAAACAACTACAGTAAGCAGGATCACCAGACAGGAGGTAGACTTGGTGGGAAACATTTGGTCCTTCCAAGCTATCAATAATTACAACTAACCCTACCAGCCAGGCACAATGGAACATGCCTGTAATGAACATGGCCTCCCAGAACTTGAGGTAGAGACAGAAGATCAAGAGTTCACTCTTAGCTATATAGTGAGCAACATGAGACACTGTCTCAAAAAAACTAACAGAAAAAATGACTAACCCTTTTACATACTATGCCCACACTTAGAGCAGATGTAGACAAACAGAGCTAACTAGGATTACTTGAGCATACTGAATTGCTGTCCCCAAATCCCTTCAACTCAAAAAAGGAACCTGTTCTAGGCATGAGCAAAATCTAGCACAAGCAAAAGAGATAAGGCAAAATGTAAACCACACAAATAATTCATTAGAAGTAGTGTGTGTTTATGCATATGTGATGGAGGAAGGTCACTGGTTAATTAATAAAGAAACTGCTTGGCCTGATAGGTTAGAACATAGGTGGGTGGAGTAAACAGAACAGAATGCTGGGAGGAAGAGGAAGTGAGCTCAGATGCCATAGCTGTCCTGTCTGAGGCAGATGCGATGAAGCTCCGACCCAAGATGGAAGTAGGCTAGAATCTCCCTGGTGAGTCACTACCTCGTGGTGCTACACACATTAATAGAAATGGGCCAAGCAGTGTTTATATGAATACAGTTTGTGTGTTGTTATTTTGGGGCATAAGCTAGCCAGGTGTCCAGGAGCCGGGCGGTAGGAACGCAGCCCGCAGCTCCTTCAACACATATAGATTCACATGTGTGCACATGCCTATAGAGGCCAGAGGACAACCTCAGGGGTTGTTCCTCAGGAGCTGTCCACTTTGCTTTCTGAGATAGGGTCTCTACTGGGATCTGAAGCTTGTCAATTAAGCTAAGCTGGCTGGCCAGAAAAAGGCCTCCTTAGCACTGGAATTACAAGAAAGCCATCATATTTAATGTAGGGTACTGGGTACTGGGACTCAAACTCTGGCTTCATGTTTACATGACAAGCATTTTACCAACGGAGTTTTCTCTCAATATCTTGATTATTTTTGTTTTGTTTTTTTTCTGTGTAGTTTCGGATCTTGAACTGGAACACATTCTGTGGACCAGGCTGGCCTCAAACTCACAGAGATCCACCTGCCTTTGCCTCCACCTTCCCAAGTGCTGGGATCAAAGGTGTGCACCACTACCACCCATCCCAAGTCCTTGATTCTTTTCTGGGCACAGGTAAACATGCAGCTGAAGCCGCCTCAGGCTTGCTATGTAGCTGAAAATGGCTCTAAATTCTCGACCTTCCTATACCCATCTCCCAAATGCATAACACAGATCTAACCAATTAAAATTTACCAACAATAGAAATGTGTATAAAAACACCATACGAGGAGGCTGGAGAGATGGCTCAGAGGTTAAGAGCACTGCCTGCTCTTCCAGAGGTCCTGAGTTCAATTCCCAGCAACCACATGGTGGCTCACAACCATCTATAATGAGATCTGGTACCCTCTTCTGGTCTGGTGGCATCCATGCAGATAGAACACTGTATCCATAATAAATAAATAAATCTTTAAAAAAACAAAAAACACCATACTAGCCAGGTGGTGGTGGTACATGCCTTTAATCCCAGCACTAGGGGAGATCTCTGAGATCAAGGTCACCATGATCTACAGAGCGAGTTCCAGGAGAGGCTACACAGAGAAACCCTGTCTTGAATGCCCCTCCCCCCACCAAAAAAAAAAAACTCAACATACTATAGTGGGCAAGTTAGGAAGGAGCACTGACTGCTCTTCCAGAGATCTAGATTCAGTTTCTAGCACCCACAAAACTGTCTTTAACTATAGACCCAGGAGATCTAGTTACCCACTTCTATCCTCCTCAGATACTGTACACAAACATACAAGTAGCAAAACACACCCACATATATATATTATGTATGTATGTATATACACACACACAAACACAAAAAACAAAAGGAACAATAAATAAATAAACAGAATCACATGCTAGGTGATTCCAAGAAAGGTGAAATCACACAACGTTCTTTCCTCCTTAAGAGAATATGGGGAAGTATCATTATGAAATCCCCTGAAAAACAGCATTTCAGATGGATCTTAAAGGACAAGTGAGGCTCTAGGCTAGACTGAAGATATTAGGATGCACAAACATTTGAGGTCAACAGGTGAGTAAGTCATCAATTCTCAGGAGGAAAATGAGTCTGAACAAAATCAAAGAGAGTGAGTCATGGGGTAGAAAAATGGCTCAGTGGTTAAGAGAGCCTGCTGTCCTTCCAAAGGAGCCGAGTCCCAGACACACACAAGAAAAATCAAGAGGGCTGGGCCAGTTTTAGTGGGAGAGCACTGGCCTATCACCAGAAAGCCCTGGGTCCAATCTCTAACACTAACAAAAAACTCAAGGAGTCAAAGGCTGGTGTGAAGGGTAGACATCTAGTACGTGTAGGGCCCTAGGTCAATCTCCAGCACCAAAAACCATAGAGGAAGGAAAACAAGTTCATGAGAGACACAAGAAGTACTTCTACTTTGAAAACTTATATAAGAGAATATAAACGCTGATTCTGAGGAAGGATTTGTATTACCCTGTCTGACTTCCTATAGCTACGGTGTGATACTGCAGGCAAAGAACAAGTTAAACAAAAACTCAAATTTATTTTTAAGATTTATTTTTTTAGTTATGTATAGTGTTTGCCTGCGTGTATGCCTGCAAGCCAGAAGAGAGCACCAAATCTCATTATGGATGGTTGTGAGCCACCAGGTAGTTGCTGGGAATTGAACTCAGGACCTCTGGAAGAGCAGCCAATGCTCTTAACCACTGAACCATTCTCTCCAGCCCCCAAAAACTCAAATTATAAAAATATCAGCACTCAAGAGGCAGAAACTGAAACTCAAGCCTTGCTAGATACTGCTTATTAAGTTTAAAATAAAGTTCCAGGAAAGGCTTAGCTACAAGCAGGTTTTGTTGTTGTTTTCTTTTTGTAGCAAGATCTTGAATTCATTCCAGGGTCTTATACTTGAACTTATTATGCAGCTAACTTTCAATTCTTGACCCTCCCATCATCTACCCAGGTACTTCGATGATAGGCACATGCCACTATGAGAGGTTTATCCTACAATGCGGCTAAAGACACAAAACACTACACTGAGCTAGATGTGGTGACACACATCTACAATCCCAGCTACTCAGGAAGCTGCAGACAGAATGACATCAAGTTGAAAGCTATTCTGGGCAAAAGTCTTTCATGGTAGCCGGGCTGTGGTGGCGCACGCCTTTAATCCCAGCACTTGGGAGGCAGAGGCAGGCGGGTCTTTGTGAGTTCAGAGACCAGCCTGGTCTACAAGAGCTAGTTCCAGGACAGGCTCCAAAACCACAGAGAAACCCTGTCTCGAAAAAACAAAAAAAAAGTCTTTCATGGTGCCCAGGCTGACCACAAATCATCATATAGCTAAGGATGGCCTCGAACCTCTGATTGATTGATTTTGGCTTGACTTCCAGAATGTTGGGATTAAAGGCATGTGCCACTATGTCCAGCTCACATTAATGTTGGGGGTAAACCCAGAAAATGTGCACTCCTGGCAAACATTCCAACTGAGCTACAGCCCCAGCCCTAATGCAACTTCTAAAGGGCTAAGAATACAGCCAGCAGTAACATCTGCCTAGCCTGGGTTTCACCCACCATGCCACAAAAAAAAAAAAAAAAAAAAAAACAGTAAATATTTGTGTAACATTCTTCAAATGTACACAAAGAACCCCTAAAATCCGATCAAATAAGCCACCTCTGGAGAGCAAAAGCTAAGAATTTCAGCCATAAGGACTTTTTCCCTGGTGAATTTATCTAACTCTCAGAAGGCTAAAGCAGCTCAATTAACTGGATGTAAACTTAAGAGCAGCTCTCTGTTTTGTGCTCCGTGATTTCTGCCTATCCACTTTCTGAAACCTGAACAGGCATGTCACTCTAGAGCAATCTCGAGCTGACAGCAAACCAAAGCAAACACATGAGCAGCCAGCCAACTTCCCCAAATCCCTGAGAACTCTGTAACTGGCTAATCACCACACACACAGCAGCTCAATCATATCAGAGACTTTGCGCCCTACCCAGAAGGGTGTGAATTTGGTTACCTGCTGCATCTTCTTGTACTCGCCCACTCTGGCGTAGGCCATGAAGAGGTGAGAGTGATACTCCTCGCTGTTGGGAACTTTCTTCACAGCCGCCTCATAAAGCTTTGTGACTAACTCCGCTAAGAGGAAGACAAGCAAGATTGGGTTTTGCTTCCATAAGATAAAATCCTAATGCTCTTTTCTGTTTGGTTAAAGCAGGTGTTCTCAGTCTTTCTAATGCCGAGACCCTTTAATACAGGTTCTCATGCTGTGGTGACCCCCCCCCCAACCATATTTTTGTTGCTACTTCGTAACTGTAGTTGTCACTGTTATGAAATGTAATACAAATATCTGATATGCAGGATATCTGGCTTGACCTCTGTGAAAGGGTCCTTTGACCCCAAAAGGTCTTGACCCACAAGTTGAAAGGGTTAAATGGCTCCTCCTTGCGCTAAAGGACATGGAGGTATTGTTTCCATCTTCTGCTTAAGTATTGTTGAGGGTATTTTTTGCTGTTTTTTTTCAAGACAGGGATTCTCTGTTTAACAGACCTGGCTGTCCTGAAACTTACTCTGTAGACCAGGTTGGCCAGATCCTGCCTCTGCCTCCCAAGTGCTGGGACTAACAGTGTGTGCCATCACATCTAGCTTTAAGTGTTGTTTTGATGAAGCATGGATTAGGTCATATCTCTTCATGGTATCTGCCATGAACTCAATCTGTGTCCTTTCAACTCTCTCTTTTAGCCCTCCACTGTGTAGTGACATTAACTAGTTCTTCAGGGTACCCTATGTCATATCCTGGCCTAATATGCTGTTCCCACTGCATAGCTTCTTCTGTTCCCTTTTCTACTCAGTAAACCCCCAGCAAGAACACAATCCCAATCCTCTCTGCAGGCCCCACCCTGAAGTCTGCCTCTCCTTCCCAATTTGATCGCTGTCTCTTCTCTGTGTTAAACTCTGACTAAAAGAGAAGATCTCTAGTATAGCATTAACTGATACCCAATGCAGCTAGGTATGGCAGCGCATGCCTATGATCCCAGTTTTTGGAAGGTTGAAGTTGGAAGACAGCAAGTTAAAGGTCTTATCTATAGACTAAGTTCAAGGCCACTCTGGCATAGTTAGTAAAAGTCAGCTCAAAATAAAAAATATATTAAGGAGTGCAGCTTAGGGGCTGAGCACTTGCCCAGCATGTGTAAGGTCCTGTATTTGATCTCCAGTATCACAGAAATAGTCAATATTATCTTTCTTCATCATTAAGCAAAACAAACTCTCTCTGATACAACAATTCTATTCCTAGCTGCGGTGGCATTATGGAATGAATAATCCCTGGCAATGAAGATGGATTCACCAGAGCCACATAGGTATCAGTCCAGAAATGCATTACACAGAAGCACATAGCACAGACCCAGCAACATGAAACCCAAGACAAACTAAAGGGGCATTGTCACACTGAAACAACAAGACAGAGAACTAAAGCCAGCAGAGGGCCTCAGATGTGATTCATTGGCAGAGGGATTGTCCAGCTCAGGCAAAGAAGGGAAGAGACAGAAGGGATAGGGCAGCAAACAAGTCAATCAAAGTAATTCAGGAGAGGAAATACTCCCCAAGGAAACTGAAATTCAGTTGGAATATGGGAGGCTTTCCCAGCATCAACACTGTTCTAAGCCATTCTGCCTTTCCCTTACTGCTTAATATGAGAGTGTGGGCACAACAAACGTGTGGGCAAGGAGAGCATGGCACAACAGACGAGTGGGCGTGGAGAACATAGACACAGCAAACATGGGCAAGGAGAACGTGAGCACAGCAGACGCAGTCACGTAGGCAAGGAGACTGTGGACAGAGCAGACATGGTGGCTCAAGGACAACTCTTAGAAGTTTCTTCCTCCTTCCATTGTGGGCTCAGTGGACTAAAGTCAGGTATCAGTCTGCATGGCATCTTACCAGCCCAACAAGGTTCTACTTCTTAATTATAGGGTAGCTTCATGACTCACCAAATTTACTAGCACATTGCATAAAACAATATATTTTGCCGGGCGGTGGTGGTGCACGCCTTTAATCCCAGCACTTGGGAGGCAGAGGCAGGCGGATCTCTGTGAGTTCGAGACCAGCCTGGTCTACAAGAGCTAGTTCCAGGACATGCTCCAAAACCACAGAGAAACCCTGTCTCAAAAAA
>NW_026067985.1:6805264-6808553 GCF_014885135.2 Alexandromys fortis | reverse complement strand
GGGGGGGGGGGGGGGGGGGGGGGGGGGGGGGGGGGGGGGGGAGAAATGGGCCTGGGAGGGCAAAACGAGAGAATCAGAACTTCAAAGTCATCCTCAGTTACATTAAGACCATGTCTCAAAAATACAATATAATATAGAAAAGTACAAAATGAAAATGAGAAAGAATTACAAATACAACTCATAACCCAGCATGATGGTGCAGGCCTTTCGTCCCAACATTTGGGAAGCAGAAGCAGGTGGATCTCTCTGAATCTGAAGTCAGTTTGGTCTACATACCAAGTTTCAGGCCAGCCTAGGCTACAGAGAGACGCTGCCTCAAAAAATATACTTGGTCTACAAGAGCTAGTTCAGGAACAGGCACCAAAGCTACAGAGAAACCCTGTCTCGAAAACCCAAAATATATATATTACCCACAAATATAAGTAAAGGACAAATAAAATTACCTTCGCACAGTGAAGATCTTTGTGTTTCTTCAACAGTTTATCAGCTTGCTGAATTGCCATTTTATTATTCCCATTATCAAGATAATCTATTAAAAAAATAAGAGGTATCATAATATTTCACCAGCAAACATGAGAAATACAGTTGCCTTTGAGACTTTAGAAATATCCTGATTTTTTATTTAAAACATCATGGGCCAGGCAGGTGGTATTTGTTTGCACAGGTGGCAGAAGCTCAGACTAGCTTCAAACTCACTAAGTAATCTAGGCTGGCCTTCAACTCATTGGGATCTTCTTACCTCAGACTCCTAAGTACTGAGATTACAGTGCAATACCCCACCTCCACCCTTTTACACCAGTCCCCAGTTTAGGATTGTGAATTGAGTAGTTGAAGCCAGCCTGGGCTACACGCATAGCAAAGCCACCGTTTTGTTGTTGTTGTTTGTTTGTTTTTTTTAAATAGACTTTCTCTTAGACTATTCATCTTTTTTAATCATTTATTTTATGTGCACTGGTGTTTGGCTTGTATGTGTGTCTGTGCGAGGATGTTAGATCCCCTGGAACTTGAGTTACAGGCAGTTGTGAACTGCCATTGGGAAGAACAGCCAGTGCTCTTAACTGCTGAGTCATCTTCCCCAGCCCCTATTTTTGTTTTTTAGATTAGCCATCTTTGATGAGCTCAAACTGTTAGGGTGATTATTTGACAAATAATCAAAGCTGGGGTCAGGACTAAGGGTGTTGAAGAAGCGGCGAGGCTGCGTCCCGGCACCCGGCCGCCCGCACTACTAGCTTTATAATTACACGGAAACTGTATTCTTTTAAACACTGCTTGGCCCATTAGCTCTAGCCCTTACTGGCTAATTCTGATATCCCCATCAACCCATTTCTAATAATGTGTGTAGCCCACAAGGTGGCTTACCAGGGAAGACCTTAACCTGCGTCTGTCTGGAGTGGGAGAATCATGGCAGCTCCCCGACTCAGCTTCTTTCTCCCAGCATTCTGTTCTGTTTACTCCACAAACCTAAGGGTTGGCCTATCAAATGGGCCTAGGCAGTTTCTTTATTAATTAACCAATGAAAGCAACAGATCAGAAAGAAATCACTCCCACATCATAAGGGCATTTCCCTATTGGCTCTGGAAGGTGACAAGGCTCTGACAAGGGGCTCCACCAGGGCTGGGAACATGGTAAGACCATATCTAAACCACAGAACTGCAGCCCACCCCAATGTGGACATTTTTTTTAAAGATTTATTTACTTTGTGTGAATGCTTTGCTAGAATGCAGATACGTGCACAATGTGTGTGTACTTGTTGGATCCCCTCGAATTGTGGTTCCAGATGGTTGTGAGCCATTATGTGGGTTCTGGGAGTTGAACTCAGGTCCTCTGTAAGAAAAACAAATGCTGGGAGGCTGGAGAGATGGCTCAGTGGTTAAGAGCACTGCCTGCTCTTCCAAAGGTCCTGAGTTCAATTCCAGCAACTACATGGTGGCTCACAACCATCTGTAAAGAGATCTGGTGCCCTCTTCTGGCCTTCAGGCACACATGCAGACAGAATACTAAGAATACTGTATACATAAATAAATGAATAAATCTTAAAAAAAGAAAAAAAAAGAAAAACAAGTGCTCTTAACCACCAAACCATCTCTCCAGTTCCTTGACGGTTTCTTCCTGGTAACCATTAGCTACAACACTAGAAATCTGCATCAGAAAGCCATGAGCAACCCCATGGAAAAGCCTGAATATATGGAGTCTAGGGTTATTAGTGACCGCTCTAGAACTTCCACTAAGAAGCTTCACAGGACATAAGCAAGATGAGGATAAAGAAAACTTTACCTTCAGGCTCTGTTCATGTAAGAAAGAAAATCCAAAACAAGAAAAAAGCTGGGGAAAAACTCCCTTTATCCAAGATCCCTTGCAAGTGGGGCTGGAATAATGCCTGCTCAGCACAGGACCAGCATTGTTCCTGCACCAACATGGCAACTCAGTTACCTTTAACTGCCACTCCAGAGCATTCAATAGCCCCTTCTGGCCACTTTGGGCACTACACACATGGGGTATAAACCCACACAAACACGTACATGCACATAAATATACTTTTTTAAAAAATACAAAACTTGGAAGGAAGGAGCCACCTTGATGAAGTCTGTCTGTGGGATGAGGTTAAGGGACTCTCCTGCCTCTAGCCACAACTTAGTAGGGCTTCAAAGCCAACAAGGTCTGCCCTGAAGAACATAATGAGCAAAAGAAAATCAAGTCTGATACCGACAGTGGTGGTATACACCTTTAATCATAGCACTCGGGAGGCAGAGGCAGGAAGACCTGAGAGTTTGAGGCCAGCCTGGTCTACAGAGTGAGTCCTAGGACAGCCAGGGCTACACAGTGAAACCTTAGAGGGGTGAGGCTGGCTTTCAACTTACATTACTGAGTCTCTAAATCACATAGCTCTTGAACAAACAGGTCAGTAAATATGATATCCAAAGTTAGTAAATCTTTAAAAAACTAATTCAAAGGTAATTAATTGTAGTTTGGCTGGGGACTGCTGCTACCCCATAGTAAAAGGAGTCTGACAAATGAGCCTGCAGGAAGCCAGACAGAGGCAAAACATTGAACACATTCAATAATAACTAAAATAATAACACATTTAAAAATCTAACCCTGGGCTGGAGAGATGGCTCAGCAGTTAAGACCATTGCCTGCTCTTCCAAAGGTCCTGAGTTCAATTCCCAGCAACCACATGGTGGCTCACAACCATCTATAATGAGGTCTGGTGCCCTCTTCTGGCCTGCAGGCATACATGTCGGCAGAATATTGTATACATAATAAATAAATAAATATTAAAAAATATAAA
>NW_026067985.1:6792760-6803904 GCF_014885135.2 Alexandromys fortis | reverse complement strand
GAGGGAGGGGGACTTGATCGGGGGAGGGGAGGGAAATGGGAGGCGGTGGCGGGGAAGAGACAGAAATCTTTAATTAATAAATAAATAAAATAAAAAAAATAAAAATCTAACCCTATTTGCCACCCAATATTCACAAGCCTAATGATGAAACAGTGCTTCCTGTTTCCTTTTAAACTAGAGCTCAGCCACCTACAACCCCAGCATCCAGGGAGGTAGAGGCAGGAATGTCAGCAGTTGAAGGTCTTCCCTAGTAACAAAGCTAGTCTGTGGGTAACCTGGGCTACATGAAATTCAGTCTCAAAAAAAAAAAAAAAAAAAAAAAAAAGAAAGGGGCCGGAGAGATGGCTGCTCTTCCAGAATTCCTGAGTTCAATTCCTAGCAACCACATGGTGGCTCACAACCATCTATTATGAGATCTGATGCCCTCTCCTTGACTGTAGGCATACAAGCAGACAGAATACTGTATACATAATAAATCTTTAAAAAAATAATAAATGAAAAAGGCAAACCTCTCAAAGAAAAACCAAAACAAGCTTCCTAGCTTCCTTGTCCTCTGCCGTCTGGGCCCACTTCCACTCTACCCACTCTAACTCCCACCACAGAAGTCTTCTGCTTGCGTCCTCAGCAGACCATACTCAAGGGGTGTTCACCACTATTTCCCTCATTCCACATTCAAAGTACAACATTACATCTACAAGGCTGTTTCGAGACCGGCTCTTAACAGCCCAGATGCCCACACTTCAACACTTCATGATCAGCCCTCAGCACAAACACAGCTATTAAATGTCTGGGCTGTCAATGGAGCTCAGTGGACCCCAACACCTCATAAGACTGCATGTGGTGGGCTGGGCAGTGGTGGCGCACGCCTTTAATCCCAGCACTCGGGAGGCAGAGGCAGGTGAATCCCTGTGAGTTTGAGGCCTGGTCTACAAAAACTAGTTCCAGGACAGCTAAGACTGTTACACAGGGAGACCCTGTCTCGAAAAACCAGGAAAAAAAAAAAAAGACTGCATGTGGTAACAGAGCCTGTGATCCCAGCACAGTTGAGGCAAAAGGATCTGAAGTTCAGGGTTATCCTTAGCTATACAGTCAAGTTCTAGTGTCACCCTGAGCTTTGTGAGACACTCCATCAAAAAAAAAAAAAAAAATAACCATGTGTGCGTATGTACACACATTATCGTAGTAATACACATTACACATTATGATAAAAATCACTTACAAGGGTAGGTCTCCCATGACCATGATATTCCATTATACTCTATCCCACACAGAAATTTTTGAAGTGTTTTCTTTTTCCCCCCTGCCCCTGTACTGGGGGCTGAACCTATGGCCTATACACACTAGTCAGACACTATCACTGAGCAACATCCCCATCTAGAAACAGCTTTTAAGTAATTGTGTTTTCACTACAGAAGAAAGGATCTTGTACCAAGTGAAATTTCTACAGAAAGTCAAAACAGAGGCTGAAAAGATAGCTCAGGAGGTAAAGTGTTCATGCAAAATGAGGACTAGGTTTGATCCCCTGATCAAGTAAAAAGGACAGCTACAGTAGCATACATTTGTAATCCCAATGCTGAAGAGGCAGAGACAGGACAGACCCTGAGGGTCTCAGTCAGCCTCAACTACCTAGCAAGAGACCCAGAGTCAAAAAGCAAGGCAGATGGTGCCTGAGGAATGACAGCCAAGGTTGACTTCTGGTTCCACATATATACACACTCACATTGTACACCCACACACAAAATGACACCTTGTCACTTCTAAGACTCACACAGTTAATACTTTCCAACAAAAGACTCGGGATAAATATTACCCTTGACTGAACACTTGATGTTTTAATGACCTGCCCTAAGATTTGACCAGACACATGGAAAACAGCCCAACTCATAAAAGAAGTGACTGTCACTGGAGAGCCTGCTGGAATCATGCCAAACCTGACTGTATAAGACTGGAGGTACAACAGATTTGAACAATGGATCATGTGTGTGCATATGTGTGTTCACAGGTTGGTGCCGTGCCTGAGGTTTTCTCCTAACACCATGAGGGTCCCCAGGATGAACCTCGCTTGGTGCCTCTACCTGCTGAGCCATCTCACGGCCCCAGCACCAGAATGGCAGTAGTGGAAAGCACTGTGCTGCCCACCCACAGAGTGCCCACTGATGAGAACTACCCAGCAAGAGGTCATTTCAAGAAGGCAGGAGGATGCGGTGGTACTAGCCTTTAATCTGAACACTCATGCGACTGAGACAGGAGGGTCTCAAGTTTGAGGCCAGCATGAGCAATTTAGGGAGCTCTAGTCTGGACTACAGAAGCCTGTGTTTAACCCCAGCCCTACAACTCACTTCTTACAACCCTGAGCCTGCTAATCTGTCCAGCCTTCAGTTCCCTGCAGTGACCAGCTCTCAGTTAATGCAGTTACTGAACATCATGCCATGCCTGAGCTCCATGATGAACTTGGTCACGGGTTAGCTAGCTAGTACAGCCTGGATTTGAGGATTAGCAGTTGTTTAGGAGCATTAATGTGTCTGACAACAAAGTTCAGGAGCTCTACAGTCTGAAAGCTGCAGCAAGGCCCAGTCCTGCCACTTTATAGTAGCCCCCAGAAGCCCTCCTCTACTCTCCCCACTAGCTGAAACAAAAGCTACATAATTCAGACTTTAGGTCTCAGAATATGACCTGACACTTCTGGTTAATAAATACATCCTGATGTTTGGCAATGTGAAATGGTGGTTTCTTATTGAACAATTCAAAACACTATTCCTTGTAACTGAATGTAAGACCAACAGTATTCTCCTTGGTCTTCAAGAACAAATTTATGGGGGGCTAGAGAGATGGCTCAGCAGTTAAGTGCACTGGCTGCTCTTCCAGAGGTCCTGAGTTCAATTCCCAGCAACCACATGGTGGCTCACAACCATTTGTAATGAGATCTGGCCCTCCTCTGGCATGTGGGCATACACGGAGGCAGAATGTTGTATACATAATAAATAAATCTTAAAAAAAAAAACAAACAGTGGATTGACATGTTTAAAAAAAAAAGAAATAGTAAGTGCAGTCTGACAACTTAAAAAAAAGAACAAATTTATGAATCTAATTAATCTTAAGTTGAGTCTTTTGTAAAAGTTCAGAAAAATGAAAAGTTTTACAGGTGGTGTCTGTGTAAGGATGTGATTCACAAACCATGAACCCTAAATTTAGGTTTTACTTTCTATTGCACAAGAGTAGAAGGGCAGCCGGGCGGTGGTGGCGCACACCTTTAATCCCAGCACTCTGGAGACAGAGGCAGGCGGATCTCTGTGAGTTCGAGGCCAGCCTGGTCTACAAGAGCTAGTGCCAGGACATGCTCCAAAGCTACAGAGAAGCCCTGTCTCGAAAAACTTAAAAAAAAAAAAAAAAAAAAAAAAAAAAAAAGTAGAAGGGCAGCTACAAGCCAGAGGTTAGCCTGGTCTACATAGCGACTTCTTCTCTGCCTTATGCAAAGGCAGGAGGATGTGTAGCAACAGGGAAATCTGAGTAGGCAAATCAAAGTGATGCAATTTCTAGTACAGTGGTTAAGACAGTATGCCTGAGCTGGGCCATGGCGGTCCATGCCTTTAATCCTAGCACTCAGAAGGCAAAAGAAGGCGCATCTCTGCGAGTTTGAAGCCAACTTAGTCTACAGAGTGAGTTCCAGAACAGCCAGGGCTACACAGTGAAACCCAGTCTGGAAAACAAACAAACAAACAAACAAGCCAGTGTGCTTGGAGTTCAAACCCAAGTTCAAGAAGCATTAGCTTTAGATAAATTACATAAGGAATAAAACTTGTTTCTCCAGCTGTTTTGGGGGGGGGAGTCTGAAGAAATGCAAATGCGTAAGGTTAACACCCCAGGTAAAAGCTCAAGGGCACTGACTGACTAAAGATCCTTCTTATAACAGACTGACTGTTCTGAACTTTATTATCATCATTATCCACCACACAGGGCCAGTAGTGCTAGGAACAGGTAATGAAGGTAAGCCATCACACAGCACAGCACCTAAAAGCCAGTGAGATGGCTCAGCAGCTGAGGGCACCTGCTGCTATTCCTGACGGCTGGCCGGAATTTAATTCCCAGAATCCACATGATAGGAGAGGACCAACTCCCTCTTGCAAGGTGTCCTCTGAACTCCAGAGGTGCACGGTACCATTCGTGTGACCACACCCAACCACACACACCCAAAAATATTTCAACAAGTATAATTTTTAAAATGTACCAAATATATATGCATATATAAAATTATGACCACTAAACATAAGGCCACATGCTTGTAATCCCAACAGATGGATGGCAGTGGTATAGCTGAAAGTTTGAGTCCAGCCAGGAAACTTAATGAAACCTCCTTGTCTTAAAAAAGAGCAGTCAAGCCCGTTGGCGGCACACGCCTTTAATCCCAACATTCAGGGGGGAAAAAGCAGGTGAGGTGATCTCTGAGTTCCAGGCCAGCCAAGGGCTACACAGTGTGATCCTCTCACGGGGAAAAAATAAGAGGGAAAAAAACACCAACAACAATAGCGGCCAGGAAAACAGCTAGGTTTTTAAGAGCACTGACTACCTGGCTACTCTTCCATAAAATCCCAGTTCAGGTCCCAGCACCCACAATTCCAGTTCTATGGGATCCTAATGCCTTCTTTGGCCACCAGGAACGCACGTGGTGCATAGACATCATGAAAACAAAATACCCATAGGCGTACAACAGTGGGAAAAAAGGGAAAAAAAGTAAACAAAGAACAAAGAAAAAGCCAGGACCATTTGTACCAACTTGCGAGAAACACAAACACCCCCTCTGCCAAGAAAAAAAAAAAAAGCTAAAAACTAAATTTAAAAAAGCCAAAACGCAGAGTCACACTGAAAATGTGAGGTCTACTTTAGCGAGAAACCACTGCCCTTGAATCTTCCTCAATCAGTACCTGAGATAAGACCGTACAACCGTCGATGAGGAAAAGGCAACGCAAAAAGGAAGCACTTCCAATAACAGACCAGCTCAATTATGGCAAAGTGTTCCTCTCCGACTCAATTCTGGGATTCTTTTATTCTACCAGGGAAGGAAGATGACATCAAGATTCATCTGAAAGCCTGTGGGTTTGGGACAGTGCCGTGGAGAAGGATCTACGAAGCATGCGGAAGGCAAGCTGCAGAGAAAAACCAGACACGGTGCAGAAAGGAAAATCCTTCCAGCAGTCCGGCCCGCACCTCCGACACCAGTTACAGCCATCTCTTCCCCGCTATTCCGGGGACCCCCTCCCCCCGCCTCCCACGTGTGCCCAGAGCAGCTGTTCCTGCACTGAGTAGCATCAGAATGGGGCTCGATCTGGGTGACCTTGCATCAGTCCCTTCCTTTCTCTGGGCCTCAGTTTCTCCACGGGCAGCAGACCTCATCAGTCTGACAAATCCCGGGCACTCATCCTCGTTAACAAAATCACTACCACTGGGGCATCCTCCCCTCAGGAAGGCGCTCCCACCTCATACCGGAGCCGGTTGTCACCTGCAAGAAAGACCACGGCATCCCGGGGAGCGGCTGGAATAAAGCGACCTAGTGGTCTCGCCGGAAGGGCGCAACCCGCGCGTCCTGACAGCTGCCTGCACCTCAGGGACGAGCTTCGCTGGACGGCGCCTACGCGAGGCCGAGGCTGCGGCCTAGCGTCCCGCGCGGCCCGCCCCCTCCCCTCCCCACGCCGCGCGCGCCCCCGGCTGCCCTCTTGGGCCTTTGCTCCCGGCAGGGCAGGCCTCGGCTTGCCGCACTGGCCAGCAGGCCGGCTCCAGGAACTCACCGTAAATGGGCCGGAGGCGCCGGTCGTTAGGATCCTGCACATGGCCCCGCGTCGCCATGATGACAAGCGCAGAACCGCAGTGCGCACGCGCTGGGCAAGCCCCCCGGGAAGGGACCGTTAAAGGGCCAGCGTCGATCTCGTTGGTGTATCGCGATAGTGAAGGGTCGCTGCAACGGAGTGCGCCTGCGCGGAAAAGGAAGTTCGCCTCTCCTTTAATTGGAGCTGTGGTTAGATTTTTGCCGGTATAATAATCTGGACCCCAGGGGCGGTTGTTGCTGTTGGTGGCGTTTGCCCTTGAGAGGGAGAGGCGTGGAAAGCGAAAAAGCGATTTAATCCCATTGACTTTACATCCAGAAGAACCAATTGGTCTTGGCTTTGGTCATGGAGTCGCCGGAAACTCCTGGGTGAGCCTTAGGAAAGAGCTTGCCCTACAGAGAAACTACAAAAAGTTTACGAGCCCCTTCCCTGGACTCAATTCCGTGTGTGTCCAGACACTAGTGAAGCTGTTTTGATTAGTTTAATTTTCATATTGCGCTAGACGTTATCATGATCTTTGCTCTTTACAGGTTTGTTACACCACACAAGGTTATGAATGCTAATTATTTCCAAAATAATTTTAGGTGCCAAGATCTACAAGGAGCTTAAGGTGCACACCTTTAATCCCAGTACTTGGGAGGGCGAGGCAGGCTGATCTCAGAAAATTTAAGGCTAGCCTAGTCTACAGAGTGAGTTCCAAGACAGCCAAGGCTATATAGAGATCCTGTCTCAAATAAATAAATAAACAGAGAGAGAGAGAGAAAGAGAGAGAAATAAGTAAATACATTTTCCTACCAGGTGGTTGCCTGCCGTCTTGTCTGTGGACATTCCAAATAAATCTTCCTCTTTGCACCAACAATTTTCCCTCAATTCATGGAGCCTCTTCTCCAGCAGCATGTTGTGACTTGGCTGTCCTAACACTTGCACAGTAAGGTGAATCTAGTCGCTTTTTTCAGACACTGAGTAGTGGTATGTAGGATGTATATAATCTTGGCCCTGGAAGAACTAAGGAAAGAGGATAGAGTCAAAGTGAGTCTGGACTAGCTACATAGTAAGACCGTGTCTCAAGAGAGGGAGAGAGAAGAAATGACTCATGTTGAAGTTGCCTTGGTGTATACTTGTGTCAAGACAATACATAGTACCCTATACATAAGTATAACTGTTTTAATGAGTTGATTTTAAGTTTTGAAGGCTTAACATCGGTTATTTCATGCTTGTGTCCGTGTATATGTGTTTGGGCACTCTGGTACTATTGCAAATGTGGGGGGCAGGGTGAGAGAACAATTTAAGAGTCAGTTCTTGCTGGGTGATGGTGGTGGTGGCGCAGGCCTTTAATCCCAGCACTTGGGAGGCAGAGGCAGGCAGATCTCTGTGAGTTCGACACCAGCCTGGTCTACAAGAGCTAGTTCCAGGACAGGCTCCAAAACCACAGAGAAACCCTGTCCCGAAAAACCAAAAAAAAAAAAAAAAAAAAAAAAGGCTAGAAGAGTGTTTTGGATCCCCTGGAACTAGAGTTACAGCAGGTTTTTGAGCCACAGTGTGGGTCCTGGGAACCAAACTCTGGTCCTCCAAAAGAGTAAAAACAGTGCTCTTGCCTACTGGGCTATCTCTGCAGCTTCTAATTTTGGATTTTTGAGACAGGGTCTCATGTAGCCTAGGCTAGCTTAAAGTCCTGACCTCCTGCCTCGACTTCAATTCTTTTTTTTTTCTTTTGGTTTTTTGAGACAGGGTTTCTCTGTGTTGCTTTGGAGCCAGTCCTGGAACTAGCTCTTGTAGTCCAGGCTGGCCTCGAACTCACAGAAATTCACCTACCTCTGCCTCCCAAGGGCTGGGATTAAAGGCATGCACCACCAGTGCCCAGCAACTTCCTCAATTCTTGTACTACAATTGTATGCCAAAGCACTAGCTTGGGGTTCTGTTATTGTTGTTTGGTTTGATGGTTCGGGAAATTGGCCCTGGATCGTCATGCATGCTGGGTGAACACTCTACCACTAAACCACATCCACTCTTTATTTTTTGTTTTTAGACAGAGGGCTCCATTGAGTTGTCCAGGCTGCCCAGCCTGGTCTATGTAGCAAGTTCCTGGACAGTCAGAACTATATAGAAAGACCTGTCTCAAAATATTTTTTTTAGTTTAAATTATATGTACATGTGGTATCTCTGTATGGGTTTGTACAGACGATCACTGGAGCCCAAGGAGGCCAGAGGTATTGCATTTTCTCTGGAGCTGCAGTGGTGGTTGTCAGCTACCCAACATGGATGTTGGGAAACATAAATCCAGTGCTCTTACCTGATGAACCATCTCTCTAGCATTGAGAATTTCTCACATCTTGTTTATTTATTTTTCATTTTAAAACTTTTATTATTTAACTAGGCAGTGGTGGTGCACGCCTTTAATTCCAGCACGGGGGTGGAGGGGCAGAGGCAGGCAGATCTCTGTGAGTTAGAGGCCAGCCTGGTCTACAAGAGATAGTTCCAGGACAGGCTCCAAAGCAACACAGAGAAACTCTGTCTCAAAAAACCAAAATCTTTTATATTGACGTGTGTGTGCAAGAGTGTATGCACAGGAGTATGCCCAAGCACACAAGACACCAAGAAGAGGCGTCAGGTCTGTTGTCTTGTGGCACACATCTGATAACAGACATACATACGAGCAAGCATTTATACACATAAAGTAAAGATAACAACAAATAAATGGATAATGACAGCTGCAGTTGACTTCTAACTTCCACACACAGGAGCAGATGTGTGTGTGTGCGCACACACAAACAATTAAATTTTACTGAGCCCTGCTCTAGATTGTTGAAGGGTATTTAAACAAATAACCCAAAGACAAAGTTCCCTGAGCCAAGCACCATGACACTTGGCTGTAATCCCATCCTTTGAAGATGGACAGTTCAGCCGGGAGGTGGTGGCGCACGCCTTTAATCCCAGCACTCGGGAGGCAGAGGCAGGCGGATCTCTGTGAGTTCGAGACCAGCCTGGTCTACAAGAACTAGTTCCAGGACAGGCTCCAAAACCACAAAGAAACCCTGTCTCGAGAAAAAAAAAAAAAAAAAAGAAGAAGAAGATGGACAGTTCAAGGGGAGCCTGGGCTTCATGAGACCTTGTCTAAAACAAACAAAAACAAAACTCTACTATCCCTAGCAGATGGTGGTCCACCCTTTTAATCCTAACTAACTCAGGTGGCAGGGGCAGGTGGATGGATCTTTGTGAGTTCTAGGCTAGCCAAGGCTTCATAGAGAGATCCTGACTCAAAATAATAATAATAATAATAAAATCACTACTAGGATAAGATTTTTCAGGCAAAATATAATTAGAGCATGTGTAGCCAATTCACTGTGTCTGAAATTCAGGTTCTACTGGGTGTCCTATACTACACTTACTAAACCGGAGCAGAACAACCTTGAGGGGAAATCCCATGATTCTGTGCTTCCAATATCCTGTTGGCAGAGCCAGGCTTGGAGGCACAAGTCTGTAACCCATTACAGGCAGAGGCAGGTAGATCTCTGAGTTTGAGGCCAGTCTGGTCTACAGAGTGAGTTCTAGGACAGCCAGAGCTGTTAATACAGAGAAACCTTGTCTCGAAAAAGTTTTTTAAAAAAAAATTGTAGAGTGTTAAAAAAAAAAACAAAGCACTTTTGGGTGTAGAGAGAGAAAGGGTGGAGCTGAGATGGCTCTTGGCCAGGTCTGGGCCACTCGGCTCTGTCCCTACGGTTACCTCAGTTGTTAACGCAGCATGGACATGGACTGGCCTAGCGGCTATCTCCCTGGGCTTGGCAAGGCTCGGGGTGCCAAGGACCTCCTAAGAGGTGCTTCCAGCCCTTACCGGCTCTATTTCCTTGTATGCTGAAAGTCTGCTTGAGATCTAAGCATGATGAATCATCCCCTCTGCCTTTCCCATTCCCATTCTTTGTCTTCAGAGGGAACCCAGGTGCCAACTGGGGGCCTGTCCTTACCTGCTCCGCAGAAGGCAGCTTCCACGCCCTTTCAGAGAAAGGCCTAAAGGGACTCTGTAGGAGGGTAAATACCCCGTTGTTCTGCTACTGAGAGCCTAGAACATCCACAGATGACACTACGAACATTAAGAGTTTGGTATACAGCAGGTGCTCATTAAATGGTGCCTTCACCTTCCTCCCTACCTGGACCAGAGGAGTTGCCGCATTGGGGCAGCACTGAGCACTGCTCTTGGGAGAGGCCTTCTTTGTAAGGACAGAGAAGTCGATGGGTGCACTGCTCTGTGCATCACAAGCTGGGGATACAGGAAGTGACATCCATGCAGGACTTGGAGGTGGTGGCTCTGGGTATCTTGTCCAATGGACTCTGATAGTTTTTCTCTTTGGTCTTGACCTCCTGGTACCTACCTCCTGCAAACCTTTTACCCCTCACAGAATAAATAGAAAAGTGTTGTATATGCCTGCACAGGCCAGAGGATGGTGGTGTCAGATCCCCTGAAGCTGGAATTACAGACCGTTGTGAGTCAAGATCTAGGTGCTGGGAATTTTGGTCCTCTGCAAGGGCAGCCAGTATGCACTGCTCAGCTAACTCTCAAGTCATTCCTCAAAAAAAAAAAAAAACCTTAAAGAAGAAGAGTTGAGATAAGATGGTTATGGTCTTGCTCTGCAAATATTCGAGGAGTGAATTTTCTTCACCAAAATGGAGAAGGTAGCTTTCTAGTTTAATCCGGAACCAAAGTTGTTTGTTGCGATTCTAACTGTATCCATCAGGTGGCACACGAGCACGAAATTGCCTCGGCCATTTTCAAGATTAGAAAGGAATTTTAGTTTTTCTTGTTTAAAAAAACAGCAAATGTAATGGGGGGGGCAGTCAGATGTATATCGCTTTTGTATTTGTGCTTGGGATGTAGATGTGTTAAGGAGCATGTCTGCGTGGGTACACGTGTGTGCGTGTTCCTGACTTTATCCAGGCACCATCTTTACTGTGTTTTGAGACAGGATCTTTTACTGGGACATGGTGCTGGCCAACAAGACCATGGGCTAACTGGGCAGAGATCCCCAAGGGTCTGCTTGTGGCTTCCTCCCCAGCATCGGGGATATCAAGCCCGTGTCTTCCTTCATGCAGGGCTTTCTTTCTACACGGGTTTGAGGGTTCCAAGTCGGGTCCTTACATTTGCTCTGCAAGCACTCGACCCACTTAGCCATTTTTCTAGCCCTATTTCTGGAATTTTGGAGACTTTCTCACTATGTAGCCAAGGCGGGCCTACAAATTTACAGCAGTAATCCTGCCTCAGTTACTTAGAGTACTGAAATTAAAGTTGTGAGTCCCTTGGTTAGCTTTTAGCTTTTTTTTTTTTTTTTTTTTTTTTTT
>NW_026067985.1:6779357-6781944 GCF_014885135.2 Alexandromys fortis | reverse complement strand
CCACCCAGCCCTTTGTTGGCTTTGTAAGGTACATTTTTCATCCTTTTCTTCCTTCTTTTTTGTTGTTGTTGTTGTTAAGATTTCACTGTGTAAAAAAAAAAAAAAGAGAGAAGGAAAAAGAAAAAAGAAAAATTATTTCACTGTGTAACTCTGGCTGTCCGGGCCCTTGCTATGTAGACCAGGCTGACCTCATATTCACAGAGATCCTTCTGCCTCCGCCTTCCAGTGCTGGGATAAAAGGTGTGTGGTGTGTGCCATCACTACCAGCCTCATATATATAACTATTTTTACATGTTATTTAGATGTAGTTCAAACTTGAGAGGAAAAGGTTCATTTCTTCTCATACTTCCAGGTCCTACTCCATCACTGAAGGAAGTCAGGGCAGGCTGGAGCTGACACAGAGGCCATGAGTGAAGAATCACTTGCTTACTTCCCGTAGTAGGTCAGTTTGTTTTCTCTTATTCTCTAGGCCCACCTGCCCAGTGAGCCACACAAGAAAATGCTCCAGAGGCTTCCTTACCAGACGAAGGCTCCTCTTTCCAACGGCTCTAGTTTGTGTTAAGTTGACAAAAAAATAAAAGACCAGGACAGTGGGCATTTCAATTTTCCCCCAGTAAACTGATTGCTTTTTTGCTGTTGGATTTTTTATTTCTTTGTTTTTGAGAAAGGGTATCTTTCACTATGTGGTCGAAGCTGGCCTGGAACTCAGAAAGATCTCCCTGCCGCTGTCTTCTGGGTGATGGATTAAGTTAAGGACCAGGTTCTTTTGAATTTTTGATTGTTTGTTTTTGTAGGATAAACGTCAGAGCTGTAACACAGTTTTGAGACAGGGTCTCTCTACACAGCTCTGGCTGTCCTGGAACTTGCTCGAATAGGCTGGCCTCGAACTCCCAGAGATCCGCCTGCCTCTGCCTCCTGAGTGCTGGGATTAAAGGTGTGAGCCACCGTGTTCGGGTTCTTTTTAAAAGTAAGGTCTTGTGCAGCCTAGGGGTGGTCTATGTATCTGAGAATTATCTTAAACTCCTGATCCTCCTGCCTCCACCTCCTAAATACTGAGCTTACACATGTGTGCCACCTTGTTGGGCAGTGGAATGTACTTCCTTAGATAGGGCTAGGAGAGAAAACAGAGTTTTCTAGAAAAAAAAAAAAAAGAAACAGAATCTTAATACATGTGATTCTAAGCTGTCTCCTGCTGCAGACACCAGAAGGTTCTGTGCAGTCACTGACTATGAAGCTGCCAGGGTCAGAGATGGAACCACAGCTCCTAGGAACTCTGCCTAGCAACCAGACAGCCTGGGAAGAGTCCCAGCATGCTCTGAGGACTATGGTCCAATCCCTGTCGTCCTCATGAATATGTATGAGTCCCTAGATGTAGCTGAACCCCCTCCTTCCTGCTCAAACACCACAAAATCCTTTCTCTCTCTCTCTCTTTCTCTCTCTCTCCCTTGTTCTTACCCCCAGTAGCTGGCATTATCTTCAGCTCTCTTCTTTAGAACTGGAAAAATTATGTGCCCTTTGCATTTCAGGGCCCGAGGATACACCCACAGAATGTTCCAGAGCCTGGCACTTCCAATAGGAAACTGACTTGAAGTGGTTTTGTAATTATGTCCCCAGCAATGATGGGTATTCCCATGACTATGAGAAAAAAAAAAAAAAGGCTGAGGCAGGCACTGTGCATAGTGTAGCACAGCACAGCGTTGCTTGTGACCTCCAGCAGAGGAAAGGGAGGAAGGAAAAGAGGCTGCACATGCAGTGTAGTGGATAGAGGGTTTGCCTAGAAGAACCCGGTTCAGGCCCCAGGACTATGTAAGATGTGGTGGCACACACCTGTTCCTCCAGCACTTGTGAGGCAGAGGCAGAGGGCTCTCTACAAGTTTACACCTACATCGTGATCGCCAGGTCAGCTAAGGCTATATAGGGAAGCATTGCAGGAGAGATGAAAGAGAGGGAGATTTAACTTATCCAAAGGTGACCCACCTTGCTCGCTTCGGCAGCACGTGTACTAAAATTGGAACGATACAGAGAAGATTAGCATGGCTCCTGCGCAAGGATGACACGCAAATTCGTGAAGCGTTCCAAAGGTGACCACCACCTGATAGATGAGTGCAATGTGATATATTGATATGATGAAGTACTTAGTCTGAGCATGGCACCTCACACTTGGAAGCTCAGGATTTGGAAGGCTGAGGCAGGAAGACTACCTTGAGTTTGAGGCCAGGGGTACAGATTGAGACCCATTTAAAAAAAACAGCTGGGCGGTGGTGGCACACACCTTTAATCCCAGCATTCGGGAGGCAGAGGCAGGCGGATCTCTGTGAGCCTGGTCTATGAAGAGTCCAAAAATAAGAAAATAAAAATGTAGATTCCAAAAATAAGAATGTAAAAATAAAGAAATATAAAGTTATAAGTCTAGGAGAATGAGAACAGACTACCAGCAGCTTTTTTTTTAAAGCAGATTAAAGATCATTTATTTACAGTGAGCTATTTTTTTTAGATGTTTGGGAAGCTTAAGTTATTTTATTTTTTTTTTTATGTTCTGTTTTCTTTAATTTTTTTTTCTTTCTTTATTTATTTATTAAATATTTCA
>NW_026067985.1:6774299-6777267 GCF_014885135.2 Alexandromys fortis | reverse complement strand
AAAAAAAACAGAAGCCCGGGCGGTGGTGGTGCATGCCTTTAATCCCAGCACTCGGGAGGCAGAGGCAGGCGGATCTCTGTGAGTTCGAGACCAGCCTGGTCTACAAGAGCTAGTTCCAGGACAGGCTCCAAAACCACAGAGAAATCCTGTCGTCTCGAAAAACAAAACCAAACAAACAAACAAACAAAAAACCAGCAAACAAAACAACAAAGAGCCAGTAAAAAGGTCTCCAGGTTTTTTTTTGCTTTTTGAAATGAAGAGTAAAGGCATGTATGCATACACACATACAATCACACACACACCACACACACACACACTCATACACATGCTCACACACACAAACATTTATATACACAAACTCACAAGTAATAAATCAAATACACACATACAATCACACACACACAAACATATTTATGCACATACTCAAACACACACACACAAGAAATAATCAAATAAATCCAGCCACAGAGCTGGGCTGATTTCATGCTTCTTTTCACAAGAAATGCCCAGGCAAGGCCAGGGGAACAAGTTAAAGGCAATAAATGGTGAAAAAGGCAGTGCTGTTTCTTTGGGGGCCAGGAATGGTTTGACCACATTTCTCTTTGTAGCCCTGGCTGTCCTGGAACTCGCTCTGTAGACCAGGCTGACCTCGAACTTACAGAGATCTGCATGTCTCTGCCTCCCAAGCACTGGGAATAAAGGTGTGTGCCACCACACCCTGCCCCAGCTAACACATTTCTTAAAAAATGTTTTCAAGTATGGCACACTAGCAATGGGTGAAATTATATGGCCTGAATATGGCTCAATGGAGCAGTTAGGTAATTTTAGCATTGGGCAATACACTAAAGATGTATGAATGTACTGTAAGGGGCTAGCAAGATGGCTCACTGGATAAATGGGCTTGCCAGTGGACCCAATGACCTGGGTTTGATCCCTGGATCCCACTTGGTGGAGGGAGAAAACTCCCATAGCTGTCTTCTGGCCTCCAGACATACCAGGGACTTGTGCCTGCCAAGTAAATAAATACATGTAATAAAATGTTTATGAACTTTATTGTATGCAATTATACTCCAATAAAATGTAAAATAACTCAAAGCTACTCCTACCTTTGTCCCAGGAGTGTTGGAGAAGGTGGGTGGAAGAAGAGAAGGTGTTGCCAGGGATCTACAGAGTCACTCCCTGCTTCAGAATATAAAGTGAGATGCCTCTAAGGGTACAGGTGCTTGCTGCCAAGCCTGGTGACGAGGGTTCAGTCCTGGGGTTCCCCAGGGTGGAAGGAGAGAACTGATTCATGAAAGATGTCCTCCGACCTCCACATTCATGCCCAAGTCCACACCAACATCATCCTCCTTACAACACCAGCATTAATGAGTAAAACACATTTCATTTAAAAAATTTTTTTATCATGTGCATATTTGTCTGTGTGAAGGTGTTGGATTCCCTGGATGTGGAGTTACAGGCAGTTGAGAGCTGCCATGTGGATGTGGGAAAATGAACTTAGATCCTCTGGAAAGAAGTCAGTGCTCTGAACCACTGAACCATCTCTCCACCCCCTAAAATACATTTGAAAAGGGAATTCAGTAACAAATTTGGAACCTGGCATGGTGGTGCATGTCTTTAATCCTAGCATTTAGGCAGAACTTTGTGGGATTGGGGCCAGCCTGGTCTATACAGGGAGCTTCAGGACAGCCAGGGTTACACAGTGAGATCCAGGCTCAAAAGAAAACAAATTTGAGGCCGGGCGATGGTGGTGCACGCCTTTAATCCCAGCACTCGGGAGGCAGAGGCAGGCGGATCTCTGTGAGTTCAAGACCAGCCTGGTCTACAGAGCTAGTTCCAGGACAGGCTCCAAAGCCACAGAGAAACCCTGTCTCGAAAAACCAAAAAAAAAAAAAAAAAAAAAAAACAAATTTGTAGCCAAGTGGTGGTGGTACACACCTAGCACTTAGGAGGCAAAGGAAAGTGGATTTCTGAGTTCGAGGCCAGCCTGGTCTACATAATGAGTTCCAGGACAGCCAGGACTGTTTCACGGAGAAGTTCTGTCCCGAAAACCCAAAACCCAAACCAAACCAAACCAAACAATAAATAAATAAATTTGCTGCTTGTCAGCGACAAGGAGGGTAATTTTTTTTTTTTTTTTTTTTTTTTTTTTGTGTTTCGAGACAGGGTTTCTCTGTGGCTTTGGAGCCTGTCCTGGAACTAGCTCTGTAGACCAGGCTGGTCTCGAACTCACAGAGATCCGCCTGCCTCTGTCTCTGCCTCTGCCTCCCGAGTGCTGGGATTAAAGGCAAGGCGTGCACCACCATCGCCCGGAGGGTAACTTTTAATGTCTATCACTAAGCAGCAAAAACAAAACTACCAGTTTGAGGAACTAGAGTTAAATAAACCCCGTGAGCACCTAGCTATAACTCAGAGAGTACGAAACTCTTCCGAAGTGAGTCCCAGTTCCAGCTGGGCATCTGGCCAGGGGTCTGAGAATCTCAGCAGTTGCTGGGAAGCCAGAGTGAGAAAGTGAAGGGGCAGGCAGTAAGGACCAGGTACCTAAACTTCCAGTCAAGGAGAGCCTGGAGCTGAAGTGGGGGTTGGGAGTTGGGGGTAGAAGTAGTGACAGCCATGGCTAGGGCGGGGCTCCCTCTCTCAGCCTGGCAGAGCCTTGAGCCCAGCTGGGCTGAGAAGGGCGGCACACTACCTCCTCCCCTGGGGCTTTATCCAAGTTCCACACGGGCAGTACTGAAGCTGGCAGAGCTCAGACAGATGTTTAGACTATGACATTCAGATTCAGATAATTTGCGACACATGTGGAGAGAGAGGGCTATCCACATCCAAATATTATTAATTTGAAATGCTTTTAGTAGCATATGTTTCCTTATGACATTTTCACACATGCTGCCCTCACCCTCTGTTTTTTTTTTTTTTTTTTTTTTTGGCTGCTTACTTTTTATTTTTTTTATTTTTATTTATTTATTTA
>NW_026067985.1:6766665-6773394 GCF_014885135.2 Alexandromys fortis | reverse complement strand
GGGCATCTAGGTTGTTTCCAGGTTCTGGCTATTACAAACAATGCTGCTATGAACATAGTAGAGCATATATTTTTGTTGCATGATAAGGCCTCTCTTGGGTATATTCCCAAGAGTGGTATTGCTGGGTCCCTGGGTAGGTTGATCCCAAATTTTCTGAGAAACCGCCACACTGCTTTCCAGAGTGGTTGTACACTCACTTACCCTCTGTTGTGACCCCCATTCTACTGATCTCTTTTCTTTTCTCTGTTAGCCTCCTTCTCCATTCATGTCTTTGTTTTAGACAGAGTCTCTCTATGTAGCCCTGGCTGTCCCGGAACTCCCCGAGATCTATCTGCCTCTACCTCCTGAGTGCTGGGAACAAGGTGGGCGTCTCCACGCTGGACTGTTGACTTTTTTTGGACAGAGGGTCTCACCATGTAGATCAGGCTAGCCTAGAACTACAGCCATCTTCCTGCCTCAGCCTTCCAAGTGCTGGAATTAAATGTGTTCACAGTGAGCCCCAAACTTTCATTTTTAACAAAGGCAAGTGGTTAAGCCAACCCTGAGGTGGTCAGTCAGCCTTCCCACATCACTGCTGACCTTCCCTTGGAAACTCTGAATCCGAGGGAGCCTCTGAGTCACCTTCCCAGTGAGGACAGTGATTGTTTCCAGGAGACAGGACTGCCATTCTCTTGTTTATTTCTTCTGAATGTATTTATATCTCGTTGGGAACATGTGGGGCATCTGGAACTTTCCTCCATTCCCGATGGGAATGAAAATGGTGCTGTCACTTTCAGAAACAGTTTGTCAGTTAAAAACAAAAAACAGAAACATGGGTAACCACAGCAGCAGAGCCAACAGCAAACCCACAGTTCTAATTTCAAATATTTGAGAGAAACAGAAACAGATGGCAATCAGCTGGCTGAGGTAGCACAAGCCTGCAAAACCAGCACTTGGGAGATGGAGGCAGGAGGATATTGAATGAGGTCAACCTTGGAGCATAGGCAGTTGAGGCCAGAGTGCTGGGATTAAAGGTATGTGTCTCAGGGTTTTGCTTTTTCTCTTTAACATTTTAAAAATATTTTGCTTTTGTGTCAGTCTGTCTGTCTGCCTGCCTGCAGAGGACCGAATCATTGGCTATCCTGGAGCTGGACATAGGGGAGGTTGTGAACCACCTGTTGTGGTTGCTGAGCTCTGTACTCGGGTCCTCTGTCAGAGCAGCAAGCGCTCTTAACCACGGAGCCACTCTCCCTCTACACAGCTCAAGTGTGCTCTTTGCAGTTTACAAGCTAGGTCAGACTTCGAATTTTCACCTCTGTATCCATGAAGTATGAGATGCTCAGGTAAGGTTTTCCACCAAGGCCTGAGGAGGCTTTGGCTGTCGCATCCGAGTCTCCAGCGCCTCCAAGAGGTCTGGCACGAGGAAGCGATAATGACGAGTGGATGGCAAGTGGGTATTAACGGCCCATGACAAGGCACAAATGCCACCCACCGTCTTACTGGGCACATCGGATGGGAATGTTGGCCCAGTATTATTCAATCAGTGCCTGAGTCCACAGAGGCCTCAGCTTTCCTAGGTGAGGGGGGTCGGGGAACGTACAGACCACGCCCCCTAGTTTCCGTGAGCCAATGAGAATGAGGAGGTGGGCCAGAGGGAGCGGCAGCTCTGCCGACCAATGGGCGTCCGGCATTGCCCCGCGGCCGTCCAATGGGCGCGCCCCTCGGTGACGGTGGGAAGCAGCCCCGTGGCTGGGCCGTTGTTGGCGCGGGGCGGCTGAGGCGTCTGTGGCGGCGGCGGCGTTCCCGCTGGGCTCCGAGGTGAACGTGGGCGGCGGGGTGGGGCGGGGCGGGTGGCAGCGGCGGTGGCCGAGGCTCCGGCGGGAGGTGGAGGTCGGGCCGGCTCCAACCGCTCCGACCCGCGGAGAGCAGAACGGCTGCTCCCCGAGGCGCGGTCGTGGCGTGTGGCCGGGCCTTGCCTTTGCCTCTCCGGGCCTCCCGCCCGCAGAGCCTTCCCTGCCGTCGCTAGAGGTCCGTCCGCCCCGCAGCCCGCTTTGTCTGCGAGCTTTCCCTTAGACACTCACCTTAGGTTACCTAGATTCATTTGTTTGTTTTCTGGGCTCTGCGACATTGGACTCTTTAATTCGTTAATAGTTTCAGGTTGCCAGGCCACCGAGAATGGCAGGTGGCTTGACAATGCCCAGATCAGCCTGGCGCCCTGTTAGCAGTCAGTACCTAAATCTGTTTCTGTGTCAAGGGAAGGAGTAATGTAAACATTGACGCTGCAGTTGACAGCGCTTCGCCTTCTGAACGGAAGACGAGAGAAAGGACTTTGCCTGGCGTGCCCGGGTGGGAGGGCCTCAAACTTGACAGAGAAAAACCATGGTAGGCCCCATCTCAGTTAAGCAGGCAGCTTCACTAGTCATCCTGTTCCTTTTGATGTGATGTACCAACATGAGTTCTCTGTTGCCTTTTTTTTTTCCCCGGTTGTGTTTTCTATGAAATAGGGTCTAATGCATCCCAGGTTGACTTTGAACTTAACTAACTTACTATGTTGCCAAGAAGGTTTTGAACTTCTGATTCTTCTGCCTCCATATATCCCTAGTGGTAATATTACAGGCATGTACCATCATGCCCAGTTTGATGGCTGGTCAGGGAATACAGGGCCCTCCCTGTACTACCTGAGCCTCAGCCGAGGCTCATCACAGCAATGATACTCCTGCCGAAAGTGTATAGCATGAATTTAGTCCCAAAAAAACATCAGACAAACCCAGACTGAAGGATTCTCTACAAAATAACTAGCCGGTAGCTAGGAACTACTCTTAACTGCTAGTGACTAGCAAGCTGTGATTCAGGTACTAATTAGCTGAATAAGCAATGAGAGTAAAAAAACTAGAGGGCTTTCAAATCAGAGGAGCAACATCTAAGTGCTTTATGTGTTTCAGGGTTGAACCAGAAAAGGAGACTGGTGGTCTCACTGACATTTGAATAAAGTCTATAGATTAGTTACAGTTATTTTTAAAATTAATATTAGGACTTAAGAATGTTAACTTTTACTGCAGTCGGGTGAAGGCCATAAGAGAATTATTTGTATTTTAAGCTTTTTTTGCAACATTTTATAAGTCTCATTTTTTTTTATTGGAAATTTAAAAACCAGTGGAAAGGAATGCCCCGAGTGTTTATTCTTTTGCATGTCATCCCTGAAGCAGAAATGAAACAGAAAGTGACATCTCTTCCTTTGCACTTTCCAGGAAGAGCTAAGATGGCTGAGTTTCCAGATGACCAGGCTGCTCGGCTGTGTGACAACTGGTAAGACATGAGGCCATGCCAGCTCTGTAAAGACTTGGGTGTTTTATTTGCAGGTTGTGACTTGGGGGGTGTGACCGTAAACTGTGCAAGTCATTGGAACTAGGGCCTTTTAACCACTTGGGAAAATTGCTTGTTTAGAACGTGGTAAGGTTTCCTGGGTAGAATAAGGATTGGAATGGATCAAGCTGGGGCTTGGGACTCTGTCCTGCCTTTAATGGGTGACTTATCAAGAAAAGACTAGGGCTGGAGAGAGGGCTAAGTGGTTAGAGCACTGTTTGCTCTTCTAGAGGACCTGGGTTTGGTTACCAGAGCCCAGTCGGTGGTGGCTCACAACCATCTCAAACTCCAGTCACAGAAGATCCAATGGCCCTGGCCTCTCTGGTCAACAGGCACACATGTGTACAGACATGCAGGCAGGCAAAACACCCATATATAGAATAAAATAAATAAAATTTTTAAAAAAAGCTACTGGAGATGGGTGGGGTGGCACATACCTAATTCCAGCACTCTGGAGGCAGCGGCAGAAAAACCTTTGTGAGTTCGAGGCCAGCCTAGACTACCGCATGCTATATAGGGAGCCCCTTCTCCAAAAAAAAAAAAAAAACAACAATAAAAATCCTTACTCTTCACCTTTTTTGGAGGTGGTGGTGGGAATTGTATGCAGCCTTGTGTGTGGTAGGCAGGCTCTGTCACTGAGCTACCTTCTGTCCCTGCAGTCTTTATTCACATATAATAAGCAAACTTGATTTTTTTTTATGTTTACAAAAGTAGATATTTTGCTTCTATTTATTTAATTTTGAGATGGTCTCACTGGCTGGCCTGGAACTCTTTGCAGAACAGATGGCATTGAACTCAGAGATCCACCTGCCTCTCCCAGTGTGAAAGGAAGGAGTTCCCCGAGTGGTCCCAGGGTTATCTTCGGGTGCTTGGGACAGTCTTTGTGAACTGGCTCTATGTGTAGTGATGGAAAAGTTAGCTAAGCAGATCAGGATAAACTTTTCTTTTCTTTCAGTTGTGGGATGTTTGGAGGCAGGGTCTTGGTATTTAGCCCAGGTGGGCCTGGTATTGGATATGTAACCTTCAGAGCTCTGGGAAGACAAGTTACATGCTGGGCTTTTCTTTTTGAGATGGTTCATGTAGCTCAGGCTAGTTTCAAAGACAGCGAATAGTCAAAAATGACCTAAATCACAGACCTTCAATCTTTACTTTCCAAGCATTGGGTCTGGAGGTGTGAACTTCCTATTGTTCGTAGCTACAGCATGAACTTGTCCAGTACTGGGAGCAGACTCAGGGCGTCTCAGGAAGCAGAACACCCGAGGACTGGGATTAAAGGATAAGCCACCATGCCTCCTTACCACCACCTCCTTTTCCCCCACTTTGAGTGCAGGGGATTAAACCTGGGGCATGTGCTAGCATGGTGGCAGGAAACCAATTCCTAAGGCAGCCATGTTTAATTGTTATTGTATCATGGTTGGAAGACTGCTAGTGAGGTCTGTGCAGCACAGTCTTGGATGCTAAATTTAGGATTTTCATGTTTTAATCCAAGTGTTGAAAGAGAAACCTAAAAAAAACCATAGATTTGCTGGGTGGTGCAGGTGCATGCCTTTAATTCCAGCACTTGGGAGACAGAGACAGGTGGATCTCTGAGTTCAAAGTCAGCCTGGTCTACAG
Source organism: Alexandromys fortis (assembly GCF_014885135.2). Classification (NCBI taxonomy): domain Eukaryota; kingdom Metazoa; phylum Chordata; class Mammalia; order Rodentia; family Cricetidae; genus Alexandromys; species Alexandromys fortis. Next base: position 6,768,438 of record NW_026067985.1, on the reverse strand, counting down.
AGTGAGTTCCAGGACAGTCAAGACTGTTACACAGTAAAATCTGTCTCACCTCCCACCCCCCAAAAGAGAATTTGCAGTGTCAAGCCAAGTGGTGGCAGCGCACATCTTTATCCCGCATTTGAGAGGCAAAGGCAGGTAGATCTCTGAGTTCGAGGCCAGCCTGGTCTACAGAGTGAGTTCCAGGACAGCCAAGGTCACACAGAGAAACACTGTCTTGAAAAATCAACAACAACAACAAAACAAACACCCCAATCAACCAAACAAAACCCCCAAACCATATATTTTGTATGTGAGTAAGAGGGTATATGAATGCTGCTGCTTACTGTGGTTCAGAGGACATCTTGACAGACTGGGTTCTTGATTTCCATCATGCAGTGCCTTTGCCTGTTGGAATGAGAACTATGCAGGGAGGCGAGAGTAGCTGCTTCCTCCTGTGGTTTTCTCAAGAATTTTCCTTCCTCCTTTGTTTTGTTGTGTGGCCCCAGACTAGCTTTGTTTGACTTTGGTTTGTAGCCTACTAGTTCCAACTCTTGATCTTCTTGCCTTAGCTCCTGAGTGCTGGGTTATGGGCATGCATCACTGCTCCTGACTCCATTCATACACACACTTAAGATTTGTTTATGTGTGTGAGTGGTTTGTCTGCATATATGTATGTGCACCATGTGTGTGCCTCATGCCTATGGTGATCAGAAGAGGGCGCTGGGTCCCCTTAGGCTAGAGTTATGGGTAGTAGTGAGCCACGTTGTAGTTCTGGGAACTGACTCCAGATTCTCTGTAAGAGCAGTGAGTGCTCTTATCCTCCAAGCCATCTTCCCACACTTTGCACTAATACTCTTATTGAAAACTAATGAAGAAGGAACTTTTTATTCTTTTTGTGTACATGTGTAGTGGGCATCTTGCCATTTCACAAGCCCCAAATCTGTCTTTGCCATGATACCTGACTTTTACATGTGTCTGGGAATCTAAACTCAAGTGTGCTGGCACAGCAAGCATTTTATCCACTGAGTGGAACTGCAGTGTGGTGTGCCTGTTCACTTACCACATGGCGGTGGGAGGTGCTGGTGGAGGAGTCTGCTCTGCTCTGCTGCTAGCCCTGCCCTCATGGGTGGAGGACACATTTTAGAGAGTGGCTTTCTACTGGTATTCCCTCTTTGCCACTCTAGACTCTCCATGCATCATTTGCCTGTCTGTAAGTCAGTGGCTTTGTCATCATTGGCATGGATAAAGTAAGAAAATGTGACTTGAGAAGCAAAATGACATTTGGCTGAGACATCCTGATTTTCAGTCTGTTCTAATTTGAAGGACTCTAAGGCCTGGGACAGTGTATAAATAACTGTGTTAAGGGAGTTCAAACAGCACAAGGGAGAAGCTAGTGAAAACAAGGTTACCCAGAGCAGAGCAACTTAAAGATGAAAAGCAGCTTAGCGCGACAGACTGACCTAGCCCATGCCTGCTGGCCAGCCTGAGGAACTGTTTACATTGCAGCTTTTGAAAGCTGTAGAGATAGCTCAGTGGTTAGAGCATGCACCACTCCAGCAGAGGACCTGAGTTCCGTTCCCAACACTGACATCTCGTGGTTTACAATCACCTATAATTCCAGCTCTAGGGGAATCAGATGCCTCTGTCCACATGGACACCTGCCCTCATGTGCACATACCCATACATACATGCATGTCAAAAATAATGAAGCTAAATATCTCTCTCTCTCTCTCTCTCTCTCTCTCTCTCTCTCTCTCTCTCTCTCTCTCTCTTTTTTGGTTTTTTGTGACTGTG
>NW_026067985.1:6761391-6766051 GCF_014885135.2 Alexandromys fortis | reverse complement strand
TGTACTCTTGTCTTTCATCAGTATTAATTCTCAGGCTACTTTTTTTTTTTTTTTGGTTTTTCGAGACAGGGTTTCGCTGTGGCTTTGGAGCCTGTCCTGGAACTAGCTCTGTAGACCAGGCTGGTCTCGAACTCACAGAGATCCGCCTGCCTCTGCCTCCCAAGTGCTGGGATTAAAGGTGTACGCCACCACTGCCCGGCTTGTTTGTTTGTTTTCGAGACAGGGTTTTTCTGTAGCTTTGGAACCTGTCCTGGCACTAGCTCTTGTAGACCAGGCTGGCCCCTAACTCATAGAGATCCGCCTGCCTTTGCCTCCCAAGTGCTGGGATTAAAGGCGTATACCACCACCACCCAATGATTAATAGTAGTGCTTTTACAGAGGAGATTTAGTTTCAGTTCCCATATTGTGGCTCCCAAGCTGTCTGTTCCAAGGGATCTGATGCCATCTTCTAGCTTCTATGGGCACCAGACATGTACATGGAACACATATATACATGCAGGCATAACACCCATATACACAAACTAAATATACCGAATATAAAACCATGTTGGTCTTTAGCCAGGCATGGTGGCATATACCTTTGATTCCAGTACCTGGAAGGCAGAGGCAGGTGGATCTCTCGTATGTTAGAGGATAACCTGGTCTACATAGATCTTGTTTTCAAAACAAAACCAGCCTTCCAATCAAACAAGAAAACATTTGGTCTTTGAAGTTTTCTGTCATCTCTCTCTGACCCGCTTCCCCACCCTTTCATTTTCAACATTGGGTTTCTCTGTGTGGCCCTGGCTATCCTAAATCGAAGTCACTCTCTAGACAATGCTGGCCTCAAACTCAAATCTACCTGTCTGGCTCCTATATTGTGTGCCACCATGCCTGTCTTTCTGTCATCCCAGCACATGTTCTGAGCAAGCAGATATCTGAGTTTGAGGTCAGGACGTCCAGGACCACACAGAGAAACCCTATCTCGAAATACCAAAAATAAATGAGTAAATAACTAAAGGAAGGGATAAGGTATTCCACAGCATCAACATTGCATTGGACACAACTAGGCAGTTAGTAGAAAAGTTTGTTGTGGTTGGAAATCCTTTCTTCCTAAATGCTGTCTAGTATATTTTGTTTTTATTTTGTATGTGTACACATGCACATGCATGCCACACTGCAATGAAGGCCAAAGGACAGCCTTTTGGGATTAGATCTCTCTCCACCCGCCATCCCATTTAGGTTGCTAGGCTTGGCAACAAGTACTTTGGTTCACTGAACCATCTCACCAGCCCCTGTAATTGTTTGTGGTTACCTCTTTTCTTATGGCATCTGATATTCCAGGACATGGGAATATCAGAGTTCGAAGGCTCCCTGAACCTGAGAGGCTAAGGAAGGAGGTCCAGGCCAACCAGAGCTACAATAGCAATACCCTGTCTTAAAAGTAAAACAGCAAATAAGCAAGCAAGACAGAAATAAAAAATTGTTAGTCAGGCAAGGTAGTGAACACCTTCATTCCAGCACTCAGTAAGCTAGGGCAGGAAGATTGCTATGAATTTGAGGATGTCTGTGTTCCAGTGTGAGAATCTGTCTCAAAAACAAGTGGGGCATGGTGATCCACACCTATAGTCTCACCTGGGAGGTAGAGAAAGCGAGATCAAGGTCTTTCCTGCATAGTGACTTGAGGCCAGCCTGGGCTACATGAGATCCTGTGTGAAAAGACAAGCATAAAACCAAAATGTTAATGGAGACGAAGACCTGTAGGATGGGTGCCCATGTGATAATCACTCTTTGAGAAAAATCATTGATCAGTTAGTAATGTTTGCCTTTTTTTTTTTTTTTTTTTTTTGCTTATTTCTGTAGCAAAAAGGAAATTCCTGTGTTTAATTTTACCATCCATGAAATCCACTGTCAAAGGAACATTGGTGTGTGCCCTGTCTGCAAGGAACCATTCCCCAAATCTGACATGGACATTCACATGGCCACAGAGCACTGTCAGGTGAATTGCCCATTCCCTGATACGTAATAGGAAAATATGTTGTTACAGAGACACTTGATTGACTCTTTTTATCCTAGGTGACATGCAAATGTAACAAGAAGTTGGAGAAGAGGCACTTAGAGCAGCATATGGTTAGTCTCACCCTGGGAAGAGGGACTTCTGGGGCCAAGCCCGGTGAGATCAGAGCCACGAGCAGTAAGAAAGCCAATACACAGCCTGTTTTCCACCCACTCTCGTGCAGACCCAGGCTCAAGGCCCATTTGAAGCTTTGGCTGACTCCCGCCAGATGGGACTACCTAGCTCTTGTACTCCCTTCCTTTGGAATTTTATTCTTTCTCCTTTGGAACCAAGTCTGTCTGTCCAATGAGGTTTACCTGTTGAGGCCTTCCTGGGACATATGAAACCAAGTCTGTGCCTTATTCTATATGTTGAAAGCTGGCTTTTCCTTTTATTTTAAATTACTTTTAGTTAGTGTGTGTATGTTCTGTCTGTGAGCCACAGTGCAAATGTGGAGGTCAGGACAACTTGTAGGAGTCAGTTCTTCTTCCACCATGTAGGTCCTGGACTTCAAACTCAGGCTATCAGCTTTGGAGGCAAGCACTTTCACTTGCAAAACCATCAAACAGGCCCCACAGGTCATAATTCTTAGAAAGCATAGCATTCTAGCCAGAGTCGGAGTTTTCTTGCCCTGTGCTGAACTCCAGCCTCCCTATGAATAAGCACCTTTCCGCCTTGCCTTGCAGGAGACTGAGTGTCCTCTACGACTTGCTGTCTGTCAGCACTGTGATCTGGAGCTTTCTGTTCTCAAGCTAAAGGAGCATGAAGATTACTGTGGCGCCCGGACAGAGCTGTGTGGCAGTTGTGGGCGCAATGTGCTTGTGAAAGAGCTGAAGACCCACCCTGAAGTCTGTGGGAGAGTGGAGGAGGAAAAGAGAAATGAGGCTGCCATCCCTCCTGATGCCTATGATGAGTCTTGGAGTCAGGATGGAATCTGGATTGCATCCCAGCTCCTCAGACAAATTGAGGCCCTGGACCCTCCCATGAGACTCCCTGGAAGGCCCCTGAGAGCCTTTGAGTCGGACCCTTTCCACAGTAGGACTGTCAGCCAGAGGAACACGACAGCCCATTTTCCAGTTCAGAATAATCTGGGTGAGTTGTATTTTGCCTTAGGAAATGAGAGTGAGGCCACAACCCTAGGACAAAAGGGCAACAGGACTTTGGAGCCAATAGATCTTGATACTAGAAACAGAGGACACTCACTGGGAAGGATGCTAGACTTGCCTGTAGAGCAGGAATGATGGAACCTTGTGGTATGCTGTTGCTGTTAGGATTGATGGTGCTAGGCCTGACAGTGTCCATAGTCCCCGAGGCACCTACAGAATGCTCTCTGATTCTTAATGGCTCACAGGCACAGGGAAAGGTCAGACTCAGGTTGTCCACACAGCCTGAGTCTGCTTACTCATAGCACAGATAAGACATGCGCAGTGTCCAGCATGGTATATGTCTCATAGTGACAGCTCAGTAATACTGTTGACTAGTCATTTATTTATGATCCCAATGGACTGTTGTCTCCCGGCAGGCTCAGAGTCCCTGACAGCAGAGGGTTCAGGTTGCTAGTGAGGTTGGCAAGTTTCTGTTAATCCTGAGAGCTTGTCAGACATGGATGGTGGCAATCTCTAATGTGCTAATGAGTTGTTTTCTTCCCAGTTGAAGAACAAGAAAGGCAGGAAAGGAATAGAAGTCAGCAGTCGCCAAGAGAGAGTGCTGAAAATAATGCACACTTGGACTTCATGTTGGCCCTGAGTCTGCAGAATGAGGGACAGGCCTCCAGCATGGCAGAGCAGGGCTTCTGGGGGTCTGTGCCTGAGGCAGATCCAGCACATGGTGGGTCCACTTCTCTGGGTGATATAAAGGGTAAGTTTGCTTATTTTGCATAGACTCTACAATATCTTACTTTTTTTTTAATTTTTATGAGTGTTTTGCCTGTTTGTATGTATATGCACCATCTGCACTTAGTGCCTCAGGAAGCAGAAGCACTTAGAACTGGAGCTGCATTGGTGGTGAACCACCACTCAGGTGCCAGGAAGAGAACCGGGTCCTCTGCAAGAACAGCAAGGGCTCTCAACCACTGAGCAGTCTCTCCAGCCCCTCCTGTCACCACAATTTTTGTTAGTTTTACATTATATAACTCATGAGTAATTGAAATACTGGGTTGTGAGATGGCTCATTGGTTAGAGGTGCTTGTTGCCAAGACCAGCGATTCTGGGTTCGGAACCAACTCCCATAGTTGCTCTTTGGCACTACATGAACCCCATGGCATAATTGTGCCATCTCCCACTACAAACAAAAATTTTAAATAAATAAAGGTTTATTAGCATACACTTTTAATCCCAGTACTTGGGAGGTAGAGTAGGCAAATCTCTGTGAATTCCAAGCCTGGGCTGTATCGCAAGAATCTGTCTCAAGGGCTGGAGAGATGGCTCAGTGGTTAGGAGCATTGCCTGCTCTTCCAAAGGTTCTGAGTTCAATTCCCAGCAACCACATGGTGGCTCACAACCAACTGTAATGAGGTCTGGTGCCCTCTTCTGGCCTGCAGATATACACACAGACAGAATATTGTATACACAATAAATAAAAAAAAAAAAAAAAGAATCTGTCTCAAAAATATAGATTGTACTTATT
>NW_026067985.1:6752455-6760586 GCF_014885135.2 Alexandromys fortis | reverse complement strand
TTTTTACAAAAGTTTATTACAATGTACAACAGGCTCCAGGATAACACTTCATTTTAACTATAGGTGGCAATGATGTTATAGTAGGGGATCCAGATGTTTAACAGACTCCATTCTGTTTAACACTTCATTCTAGCTGTAGATGGCAAAGATGGTATGGCAGGGAATCCAGATGTTTAAATAGGAATGGAAGAGGGTCACCATCATCTCAGATATGAGGAACAGCTTACTTTTTGCCAGATTTCTTAATTCCACCTGTGGCCAGGGGTCCCTTCCCCACGGCCTTGGCTTTTAGCTCCTGGAGTTTCTTCTGCTCCTCTTTTTGTTTCTGCCTGAAAGCCTTATCTTCCTCGTCCATTTCCTTAGCCTGCTTCTTGGGCTGTTTCAGGGGCTTCTTTTTGCCACCGTCCCGGCCCGACATGGCGCCTCCAGACACCCCATTCTCCAGACCCTGATCCTCTTGAGACAGTTTTCTTATGTAGTGCTGGGATCAAAGATGTGCGCTACCACCGCCTGACCATGGCTCTTACATACTGTTCCTTAATACTGTTCCTTAGCACTTGTTTTTGTTCCAAGTGTTTATGCATCGGCACTTTTGGTTTGGTTTATTATTATCATTTTGAGACTGGGTCTCATGCAATCTTGACTGACCTGGAAATCATAGAGAGCCACCTGACTCTGCCTCTGAGTGCTGGGATTAAAGGCATGCATGCACTACCACCAGCCGGCCACACTGGTACTTTTGAAAAGTTCATAGTAGCTGTCTGTGCAGAGCATTCTTCCTCTGTGTCTGGCTGTTTTCCATGTCTGGTGTCTCGATACAGTTCTGTCAGGACTGTCTATAGCTTTTTCACTATTTTTTTTTTTTTTTTTGATACAAGCTATCTTTGTAGCCTCGCCTCATCCTCCCAAGTGCTAAGGCTATATAGAGTGTGCCATCATACCAGGATTTTTTTTTTTTAAGATTTATTTATTCATGGCCGGGCAATGGTGGTGCACGCCTTTAATCCCAGCACTCTGGAGGCAGAGGCAGGTGGATCTCTGTGAGTTCGAGACCAGCCTGGTCTACAGGACAGGCTCCAAAGCCACAGAGAAACCCTGTCTCGAAAAAAAAAAAAAAAGAATTATTTATTCATTATGTATACAGTGTTCTGCATACCAGAAGAGGGCACCAGATCTTACTACAGATGGTTGTGAGCCACTAGGTAGTTGCTGGGAATTGAACTCAGGACTTCTGGAAGAGCAGGAGTGGTCTTAACTGCTGAGTCATCCCTCCAGCCCATACCAGGATTCTTGCTTGGTAGTAAGAATGTACAGCAAACAATGGGGGACGAGGAGAAGAGCCAAGTGTGATGGTGCCAGCCTTTAATCCCAGCACTGGGGAAGCAGAAGCAGGAGGATCTACAGAGTGAATTCCAGGAGAGCCAGGACTGTCTTGAAAACAAAGAAGAAAACAAAACAAAATGTACAGCAAGATGTCTGTGCTTCCTGACCCTTTATGATGGCGTTCTTCCTTCATTATGTTTAGTACATTCCATCTTTACCTAATTGTTTCTTTTCAAGTGTCCTGTTTCCAAACAGTCTTTCTCAAATTTTCTTTTCTTGTGAAACCTCCCCTTGAACCATATTATTTGTGTCCTTTCACGGTAGTCCAGCACCTGCCCTGCCCCAAGTCAGACTTGTGTGTCAGATCCTCTACGGGTGAAAAGGCTGACTGCGGGTCTTGTTCCTGTGGCCCCAGGTGCGGCTGACGAGACTCTGCTGCCCTGTGAGTTCTGTGAGGAGCTGTACCCAGAGGAACTGCTCATTGACCATCAGGTGTGTATTACTTGACAGCTTCTGACAGTACAGGAGCAGGCGATGGTCAGTGTGAGAAGCCAGGAGAGCCTTAATGAGTGCAGTGCCTGTGGTGAGGTGTAACTGTTTCACCATATGGCTGCAGCGCTCAGCCTCATCCCCTCTTAGACTCAAATGACCTTTCTGCTTCAGTGTCCCAAGCAACCGGTCCGTGAGCATGTAGCCCTGTGCCTGGTTATAAGGGAGCCATGTTTCCCTTTGTACCATGTATAGTGAGGCCGAGTCCAGCATTTACAAGGTACCAAGTTCTCTCAGCTTTGGGTAACCATTTCTGCTCTCAGAAATGTTGCTGAAAATTTTGACTACATCTAGTGTTTGGTCCTTTAACAAGGATAAAAAGACTGTTAGGCCTCTGTTTTATTGTATTGTCGTGGGTGGTATGTGATGGTGCAGGTGCTGTGGTGCTCTCTGGCTTCCAGCTCTGCACTTGGGGTTGAAACAGTTTCTTGGAGAAAATGTTTTAGCAGTATAATTTTTCCTTAACCTCTTTATTTTTTAACATGTTTTTTGAATGACAGACAAGCTGCAACCCTTCACATGCCTTACGTTCACTCAATACTGGCAGCTCTTCCATCAGGGGGGCCGAGGATCCTGGTGTCATCTTCCAGAACTTTCTACAGCAGGCAACAAGTAACCAGTTAGACACTTTAATGGGCCTGAGCAACACAGCTGCTGTGGAAGACAGCGTTATCATCCCCTGTGAGTTCTGTGGGGTACAGCTGGAAGAGGAGGTGCTGTTCCATCATCAGGTGAGAATCCCTAGAGGCTGCCTTCTGTCCCCCATGTGGGTCATCTGGGAGTGCAGGTGATGCCATCTGGCCTCCAGCTGCATCCTGTCCTCAGAGCTCTGCTTTCTAGTAGCTGAGTCCATGGTGTCTGCATTTGAGACTGCAGAGGGCTGAGGATCACCTCCCTGAGAGCAGAGGCATCTTGCATTTGACAGGCAGGCTCTTCTGTCTGCTATTTGAGAGTTATACCCATGAGACCTGAGCTCCAGCTCTGGCTTTTCCATGTAGTGGCCTGGTTCTGTGATTTTCAAAGTCCTTTTCCAATTTTCTAGTCTGGAATCACAGGTTGTTCGCAGAATATACTTTTTTTAAAATTTTTTTAAAATATTTTATTTATTTACTTATTTATTATACAATATTCTGTCTGTGTGTATGCCTGCAGGCCGGAAGAGGGCACCAGACCTCATTACAGATGGCTGTGAGCCACCATGTGGTTGCCGGGAATTGAACTCAGGACCTTTGGAAGAGCAGGCAATGCTCTTAACCACTGAGCCATCTCTCCAGCCCCCCCCCCCCTTTTTTTTTTTTAATGAAGAGCCAGCAGTACAGGCCTCATTTCTTTCTTTGCTCTTTATACATCTCAAATTTCAAGGACAAGCCTGCTGTTTGTCACCTAGGAGAGACTGGACTAAGCCACCACTCCAATACTCTAGCCAGATTACCTTTCTGACTTTTCCACACCAGCCCTTGCTGCATCCCTGCCCAGAGCCTCAGGAGCCCATGATGACTGTCCATTCTCAGGATCTGGCTTCCTCTTAGCTTCCAGATTTTCTTAATGGTTCTCAGTGTCCCCTGTGGGGGTGGATGATCACCCAGTCTACTCTTGCTCTTCTCCCCAACACCCTAAGTACTAACAGTACTCACTTTCTTTTCTTTCCTTTTTTTTTTTTTGTTTGTTTGTTTGTTTAGGAGCAGTGTGACCAACGCCCAGCCACAGCAAACTACCATGCAATGGAGGGCATCCCTACACAGGATTCCCAGCCTGAAGACACTTCACCAGAGCTGCCCAGGAGGAGGATCAAACACCAGGGTATCGGCTGGGGCTGAGCTAGGCCACGGCACTGCTGGCTCAGGCCTGTTTCCTACTTCTCACTTCTCCAGGAGGCTTAACTCACCACTCATTGGCACGCATGAGGGTCTCCTGGGGAGCTGTTGAGGTTAAGTGGTCCCCACATGACCCCTAGCTGACATCAGTGCAGATTTTGTAGGGTACAACTGTCAGAAACAGCTGTGAATCACAGGCTGTGGGGAGCCACGGCTCCTGACTGCCTTATTACCCTCTGACTGGGCATGTGAACTGTTGCTGAAACGTCCCACCACAAAGCCAATCGCAAACTTCTCCAAGTTTGCCAGCATCCGTTCGCTGCTAAGTTAGGAGACCGTCTCTGAGGGTCAGAAAGTCAGCATGCAGAATAGGGAAGAGAGCATCTGACTCCTCTGGAGCTCAGTGGGAAGCAATTGTCTGTTGTCTACCCTGCATCCAGCACTAACAGCTAAGTTGCCTTTTCCCTAAAGCCATCACCACCTTCTCTTCCCAGGAGAACTGTCTTCAGGCTACATGGATGATGTCAAGCAGAAAGCAGCAAAAGGCTCCACCTACTCGCTGTCTCCCAGCAGAACCATGAACAACATGACTACCTGTAATCCACTGTTGAACTCAGCATCAGGCTCCAGATCTGAGTGCCAGCCTAGCCCTCCTCATGTGCTGAAGCTCAACAACTCAGACAGCCAGGACATTCGAGGGCGGAATCGAGGCAGCCAGAATGGGCCTGTAGCATCTGGGCATGCTCCAGTGATCCACTCTATTCGAAATCTCTATCCAGAAAACCTTGCGCCCTCTTTTCCTCAGGGCCCCCCTGGGAGATATGGAGCCAGGTAAGCAGCAGCCCCATAGTGGATGGAGCTGATAGTGGCTAAAGAGAGCATGGCCAGGCAGTCTGGGGGTAAAAGCACTGATTTGAGTTCTATCCCACCTAGAAGCAGGTCACAGAGTTATCCTCTGACCACCACGTACATTGCACACATGCAGAATAATTAAAATGCAATGAGTTTAAAAAAAACAAAAGAGTGGGGGGGGGGGGCGCACGCCTTTAATCCCAGCACTCGGGAGGCAGAGGCAGGAGGATCTCTGCGAGTTCAAGGCTAGCCTGGTCTATTAGAGCTAGTTCCAGGACAGCTAAGACTGTTACACAGAGAAACCCTGTCTTGAAAAACCAAAAAAAAAAAAAAAGAAAGAAAGAAAGAAAAAAGGTCTGTTCACACTGGTCCATCAAGTCCCACGGTGCCGGGGTGGAGCTCCATTTTCATTGAGTCTGGGTTTTGCCTGTGTTGCCACCATATTTGCTGTGCACAGGGGTTTGCTGTGTTGGTGTCCCCTCCTCCAGCCCTCAACACTTGGTTCCTGTTCTTTTATTTTTGCAGTGGGAGGAGTGAAGGTGGTCGGAGCTCTCGGGTCACCCCTGCAGCTGCCAGCTACCACAGCAGATCCCCAAAGGTAACTGGGGTCCCAGTTACGCTCAGGGCAGATGCAGACATGGCTGGGCTGGGCTGGTGGGTTGTGAGATGAGAAGTCTTGCTGGGCAGACTCCCAGTGGCTTTTTGTGAGGAGAGCTGTCTGAGAATAGTTTCCCTGCTTAGTCTCCCCTTGTGTTATTCAACAGGCAAAGCCTCCGAAGCAGCAGGAAGCAGGGGATGCAGAGGAGGAAGAGGAGTAATGGTGACTATGGGGGGCTCTTACTGCCCACCCCTATGCATAGCAGCATGTGCTGGTGCAGTGTCCAACTGCCTCTCTGGCTCATCAAGCAGGAGAGATTCCAGATTTTAATTTTTTCCAGGTTACTGCCATTTTGTGTCTGAGATTGTGCTGTGGGTGTTTGGGTTGGAGGGAGGGCTAGCTGGGAGACCCTTGCTGCTACTGTTGGGCAGCAGTGAGATGAGGGCATCTGTGCCCTCTTGGCCCATAAGGGCTCCATCCATAGACATACCATCACCACTGCTTCTTGGTGCTTTGTGGTCCTGGTGGACAGAGAGGAGGGTTCTGGGAATCTCAGAGCTACCAGTGAAGCAATTCTCTCTTTGTGAGGGCCTAAGCTTGGGTTTACAGCATGTTAGGAACAAGTTGAGCTGCAGGTACATGGACTAGAGGCCACCTTGGTGCTTCTGGGTCACTCACCACCCTCTGTTCCTGATGGGGAATGTATTGCTTTGTTCTCAATGTCCCTACCAGGGCCACGCCTGCCCTCATGAGGACTGAGGTTCCAGCCCCTTCCCTTTTTATTTTACTGTTCTAATTATCTATTTCCTTGTAATAGAAATAAAGTTTGTATTCAGAGCTCAGCTGAGGCTTGTGGGTTTTTTTCTGTAGAGATGGTTGAGTGTGCATAGTCATTGTATAGCCTAGACTGTGAACTTGTAGTCTTCCTGCTTCCGCCTCTAGATTGTAGGCACATTGAGGAACTGGGTGGGCTCTTTGTTGGATCTCCAGCACATATTCCTTCTTAGAGTGCCCAGAATCAAGGGGTTCCTTAAGATGGTCCCTTGTAGACCAGGCTGGCCTCACCTTAAGTGTTGGTAGTTTCCTCCAGATTTGTTCTTTGGAGGACACTCAGAGATGTGGGGCCTAGAAGAGAAAAAGGAGGCTGGCCTCACCTTAAGTGTTGATAGTTTCCTCCAGATTTGTTCTTTGGAGGACACTCAGAGATGTGGGGCCTAGAAGAGAAAAAGGAGGCTTCTTAGGAGCCTCAGTCCTGGGCCAGCCACACTGCTGCACACTTGGAGCCACTGGAAGGCTGAGGAAGATAGATTGCTCAGGATTTGTCTCAAAGCAAAATATACAAAATTGTGAATCCCAAAGGGAGCCATGCCTTTGAAGGACAACCACTTCTACTTCAGCACTCCTGTGAGCCACACAGATTGAGTAGATAGATGGAAGAACCATCACTTCCATGGATGGAGCATTGAAACTATGACCTACAGAAGTCATATGCTTAGCAGACACCAAAGAGAATTCTGTCCCCAGTGAAACATACTGTAGGTAGATACATCACTCAGACACCAGACTCACAAACGGTGGTTAGCTCACAAAAGCCATCTTCAGTGTCACTGTCATCCTCTTGGGACTTGAAAGAGGTGGCAGGAAGGGTCTGGGGCAACTTGGCCTCTCCCTGGTGAGGCTGGAGCACAGGCTTGCCAGGAAGTAGAACTCTCATCCCACAGGATGCTGTGTGGATAAGACATGGTACATCAGCTTGGCTCCTTTGTAATCTGCTGTCCTGAATGGCTTGTGAAAACTTTTAAAAAATACTTACACATGCAGCTAAAGTAAGCTGAGGATAGCAAAAAGATTTCCCTGTATTCTCAGGAATCTGCATGATGTCTCAGCCATCCTGCTGCTCACAGCCATGATTTGAAGCCATTGCTTTGGCATTTTTTTGTTCAAACTGTCATATATCCTTAGTGTCAGTGATTCCCTCTGAGTTCTCAGAGTTGCAGGTATATACATGCTTAGTTTTTTTAAATTAGTATATATTAGTTGTAATTTCAATATGACTTTCTTATACTTAAAAAGTCAATGTCTCACAGTGTAATCCTCCTTGGCCTGGAATTTATTACGTAGACCAGACTGGCCTTGAACTTGTGGCAATCCTTGGCCTCCTGGGTGCTGGTACGACTAATGCCTGTGTCCTCCCATACAATGAACTCTGATCATACTTACAGCCTTGTTACTGTCCTTCTGGGGGAGGTGGGTGGTGAGAGAGACAGGGCCTCCTGTAACCCAGGCTGACCTTGAGTTTTTCCCTTTTCCTCCTCAGTGTACCACTGTCCCTCACTTGACTAGAGCTTAGTCCTTTGCTGGTAGGTGTTAACTGGAAACCTGTCCCCCAGTTGTGTCTGTCCCAGTTGTTTGATGTAGCGTGTGACTTTTGCTTGGCTAGGGTTAGAAGGTATTTGTCATTTTCTAGGTTACAAAGTCTCCACATCAGACACAAGGCTGATTTTGTCCTTTGAAGCTCTGCACATTCCTAGAATCGGAAGTCTACTTATATGTGTGGCCGTGCCGCTTCCATATACAGAGCGCCCTCTGCTGGAGGGCATGTGTTCCTTGCCTCTTTAGAGCTTTTTGGACTCAATATAGGCAGTGTTGGCATTTCTTCACAGAACCCCAAAGACCACTGTACTCCTGGACTGATCCTAACAATTTTTAAACATCTCTTTGTTCTTTGGTTCTCCACAGACTAACTTCTTTTCATCCTTAAACTGCTTTAATGCCAACCTTCAAAGCCTGTCTTCTGTCCCCTCAGGTTGTTTGTGTCTGTTGTCTACTTCCTGCTTAGACTCACTCACCAAGTCAGGATGGGCACTAAGCCCTTAGGCAGCTCCCAGCAGCCTTCACTATGACAATCAGCTGGCACTTCCCCAGGTCTGTCTGTCTTTTTTTTAAAAAAAAAAAAAAAAAAGATTATTTATTTATTTATTATGTTTACAACATT
>NW_026067985.1:6740610-6752238 GCF_014885135.2 Alexandromys fortis | reverse complement strand
GATTCTGTTGTTTTCTCCTGGCACACAGCCCCCACCCTTTTCTCTCTCTCTCTCTCTCTCTCTCTCTCTCTCTCTCTCTCTCTTTCTTCCTTTCTTTCTTTCTTTTTTGAAGACAGGGTCTCTACATAGTCGTGGCTGGGAACTCAAGAGGGATCCACCTGCCTCTGCCTGCCAAGGCTGGGATTAAAGGTGTGTGCCACTTTGCCCAGCCACATTCCTTTTTAAAATTGAAACAGGAAACAGCCTGAGTCCTAAGAATCTTTCCTTCAACTCAGTCATTTTACATGGGCTGGCCTTGTTCAGAAACTGTGACCTAAGATCGACCCCTCACAGATGTTTCACTGTTCTGTACAGCAGATGTGAGCCCCTGGTTCCACTGTCTTCCAGTCCTCATTAGAGACCTTCACAGTGGAGCCTCCCAGCAGAAAGGCCTGTGCACACTGGGGAGTTGCTCTCCCAGTCACTACCGTGTTGGCTTCTTTCTGGGACCAGTGCCTCAGACGCTTGAGGTGTTGTAGGTGGATGCTTCATTCTGCTCTTGCAGACCTCACCTTGCTGGCTGGGTTGGGGCTCTTTGGTGTCTCTCATGTGGGTCCTGATGAACAAGCATCCCTTTCTACTGGTTTTCCACCCAGGAGAGCTGCCGTGGACACATGGTGCAGAAAACCAAAAACCTTCAGGGTCACACTGCATGACCCAGACTACACGAGTGTCTGTGCCCTAGGGTGCTGTGGAACACCTCCCTGTGTCCCAGCTGAGGGCATCTTCTTCTGAATGTGCTTTGCAAGGAGAGGATAATGCAGAGTGGGGAGTCCTTGCTGTGCCCGAGTGTGAGCAGAGCAGTGAGTGAGTACTGGCTTGTGCTGTTTTCAGTGACAGGATTAGGAAAGAGAAAGCTGCTTGGTTGGCACCCACATGGGTCCTTTCTGAAGATGTATTTAGGAGTCTGAGTGAGGATGGCCACAGAGCGGTAGGAGGGGACAAGCAGGTTACAACAGAATTGGGGTCTCTGGGATGGGAGGTCGCTGTTCAAGCAGCTCTAGATGCACTGCTACTCCAAGAAGGACCGTTTAGAAACAGCCAAATGCTTCCAGAGTAATAGTTGGCTCTGGAAAAGCCCCATGCCAGGCTCCAGAGCAGATGAGCTGTCAGGACAGAGTGGGCAGCATATGCAGGGCTAGGCTGAGCTCTGACCATGACTACCCTTCCACGTGGACCAGGAAGAGGGTGTTCATGAGTGCAGAGAGACCCTGCTAACTACAAATGTTAATTCCTAGCCACTTGTGACATTAGGGATCAGAGCCATCTAGCAGTGCCAGCCTGTGAGCTTACTCAGCAAGAGGACATGATCACACACTCTTAGGGTCAATCAGTTAGATGAAGGTTATTTATTGGTGTGACTTTTTCCTGTAGTGAGCTTCCTTTACACAGCATAGTGTAAATGGCATCAGACTGAATGGGAGTCTGTTAACGCAATCATAAATTATTATAATAAATATACATCAAGTAACTTTACAGCACACATTGTTCAGGGCCAAGATTGGGATCTGTCTGAACCTCAGTGTGCTCTCTAGGAGAAGCAGCTGAGTTAGCAGCAGATATCTCACTCACAGCTGTCATTTAATCAAGGAATGGGCCAAATAAGCTTCCAGAACCCTCCTGAGGAGGTAGCTGACAGAATCCCAAGTTCATTCGTAGGAAGAGGATTGAAGGGAACCAAGAATTTGAGGGTACAGGGATGAAAACCCACTTTAGTAAATTCAGAGGCTCCTTCCTTCTGTAGAATGCAGTCAGGATCCTTAAGGTCGCTGGGGTGGTCCCGAGCAGCGGCCACTATCTTCTTTATGAATAGGACTTACTTGGGCACTCTCCTTCAAGTGAGTGCTGCAGCCCAGTGAGCTGGGTGTATCTCTTCCTCGGATGGGGTTGGATGGGGATCTTTTCTGTAATGGTCCTCAACACATTTCCTAAGCGTAACAGGGAGGAGATGGATGCTGGCATGCCAACCCTAAACCTTGCACACCTTCTGGCAGGCCAGATGCTGTGGAGAGGAATGTACCATCCTTACCCTTCTCGGGACTTCTGTGTGCACAGTATCATACAATAGCTACAGCACTGCCACTCTGTGATGACTGGCAAGGCCCAAATGACTGTCCAACAGGTGGCATGTATTGTTCTTGAACAAAGTACCATTGGACAAAGACTTATTTAGGCCACAGATACAACTGGGGTAGTAGGCGAACCTGCAGGCAGCTCTGCCCTGGCACACACACACACACATACTTGGGGTGTGAAGGGTGCTGGGCAAATCAGTCAGGGCACAGAGGAATCCCCTGCAGTCTCCGTCTGGGTCACTGATGCAGCCCTTACTGGGCAGAGGCACCTCAGTATTTAAAGATGGGTTGTAACCCTTCCCTGGGTTCCTTCCAGCACTGTGCTGAGGAAGGGCCATCTTTGAGCAGAGTGGGGCAGGCTTGAATCATGTGCTTTCCTGTGCAGTCGGTGTAGAAAAGGCCCATTCAGCACTATCCCTCCAGCTTGCTGTCTTTTCAACTCCAACCACCAGGAGGTACCCAACTTGTCTCTATGAACTAAGGCCTGGAGTAGCTCCTGGGTGTCTGCTCCTGAGGAGTCATCAGAGGAAACTCAGCCCAGGGACCCAGAAGAGACAGGTGGCAGATAGGGCTGTCTGAATTGGGAAGAAACAAGGGTCCTCTGTGGGTTTTTACAAAAAAAAAAAAAAAAAGGAAAAAAGAAAAAGAAAAACAAACAAACAAAAAACTACGGCCAGGAACACACGGTAAAGCAGGAAGGTGAACACATGAGCTCCCTGTATGTCTCTTGCATGTTTGAGCACTAGCTCAACCATTTCAAGATGGAAGAAGGGAGGCCTGCAGAAAGTGCCTCTGGGAGAGATGCCAGCTCAGAGCAGGAGGGCAGGACTGGCCACACACATTTGTGGAGATACTCTGTGGAGAGAACAGAACACTTCGTGTGGCTGAGGTCATCTCACCCCCAGCTTTCCACTGGTGACTCTGTGATGAGGAACCAGCTGGAACCTTGTGGCATCAGAATCTGATAGCCACCGAGGACAGTGTCCAGGAAGATCAAATTAGACACAAACTGTCTGTGAACTAAACTATCCTACAAATGTACCACAAATAGGCAGCAAAGGAACAGACCCTCACAAAACGGACACATATGAAAGGTGTCTTCCAGGTGGCTCTGGGACACTGACGAAAGTTCAGAAAAGCAAAATGTCGCCAGCTTCTCACTCAGGACCCTGGAGGGATGTGCCTGCACTGGCAAGCTTCCCAAGTCGGCAGAATGATGCCTTGGTGATAGCCTAACCTCCTGGTTCACTCCCATCAGCCACTTAGGGGGTCTTCTCGGTAGTGAATGGCACAGCGCAGCTTCTCCAGCATGATTTCCAGGGAGGAGTACTGGGGAAGCTTGATCATGAACATGCAGGTCTCCACTCGGATGTAGCGGGAGTCGGGAGGACCTAGAGAAGATACAACACCCACTTTAGAGGGCTGGAGACAGGCTGGCCTTTTTGGCACCCATTTGTTTATCTGGCAAATGCTCTGTGTGTGTGTGTGTGTGTGCATGTGTGTGCAGGTACACTGTGTGTGTCTCTGTGTCCCTGTGCATGTGTGCTTGCGTGTCTGGAGGACAGAGGATAACTCTGGGTTGTTCCCAAGGAGCAGGCTGGATTGGCTACAGTGAGCCTGTCTCGTCTCTGTTTCTCCAGAGCTGGGACCACAAGTATGCCACTGTGCCTGGCTTTAAAAAAAAAAAAAAAGATTTTGTGTGTGTGTGTGTGTGTGTGTGTGTGTGTGTGTGTAGTGTTCCACATGTCATCAGAAGACAACTTATAGGAGTCAGCTTTCTCCACCACATGGGTCCCAGGGATAGAATTCAAGTCTGGCTTGAACCATCTTGCTAGCTCCTGACCAGCCTGTCTTCCTTCCTTTCAAAATGTGAGTTCCATAGGTTAAACTCCTACTGTCTTCACAAGTACAGTAGTAAAAATCCCCACCTGTCACACTAAAGTTTGATTCCCCCAACAGGAGGCAAAGTTATCCTTTTGAGTGGGCATGGTGGTATACTAGTTTATACCTATAATCCTAACATTTGGGAGGTAGAGGCAGGAGGATCAGAAGCTCAAGGCCATTCTCAACTACATAGTGAATCTGAGGCCAGACTCAAACAAAAGATGCTGTCAAAAAAAAAAATCAAAACAGAAATGATCAGTTTCTGCATTTGAAAGTTTAGAAACCTGGCACGTGCCTCAGAGGTATCTAGTCTCCCTAGCTCATGGGGTCCTGGGTTTAATTTCTAGTAGGGGCGGGTGGTGGTGGTACACACCTTTAATCCCAGTACTGGGGGAAGCAGAGGCAGGTGGATCTCAGTGAGTTCAAGGCCAGCCTGGTCTATAAAGTGAGTTCCAGGACAGCCAAGGCTATTACATAGAGATACTACGTCTTGGAAAACAAAAACAAAAACCAAAAAAAATTTAAAAGGAAGGGAGGGAGGGAGAGAGGAAGGGAGGGAGGGAGGGAAGGAGGGAGGGAGGAATTTAAAGCTATGGCTCCTTCCCTTTCTTTAAAATGCTGGATGCCGTGCAGCATCAGGGCTGGGTGGCAACAGAGCTCACCAAGCCTCCCCCTTCACATCTAAGTCATGGTATGTGGGGTCACTGTTTTCCACAAGGAGCTGGGAAGGGCAATACCTGCTGTGCCATCTGGAGGGGCAATCTTCATGGGGTATGGTGGCACATGGGCTGTGTCGGGGCCCCCATCCTTGCAAGGGCAGGTAAAGGGGATGCGTTCCTGGTTGCAGGCAAACTTGATGAACTTGCACAGCTCCTCCTGAGTGAATGTCTCCAGAGCCCCCCAGAAGAGCTCTATGTGCTGGTCTGTCTCCATCAGCCCCACCTGGTACATGGTGTGAGCCTGGGGAAGAAAGGCCAAGGTGTGAGCAGGCCTGGCCCAATCCCAGGCGAGCCAGGCGAGGGATAGGAGTTGTGTGTGGGCCAGAACACAGAGCAACTGTGGCAAAGGCAGAGTGCTGAGACAGGCCTGAAGGGCTGCCTACCTTTAGGAACTCTAAGTTGATGTATGGGAGGCCACAGGTACGCAATTCCATCTCCAGTGGGCTGAGGGTGGTGAGCAACTGCAGGGGGATGATAGAGCCTAGGCCAGCACGCACAGCTGTCACACATTCCACGTTCTGTAGCTCACGCAACCGCAGACTCCGGATGGCTGCCGCGTAGATATCCTTGTTCTCCCAACTGCTGGGTTGAGGACCAACAGTGAGGGTTGGGGAGAGTGATGGGCCTGAGGGCCACACTTACATAGGTGGTTGAGCCCTGGCTTTAGTGGCTCACCTCTCTCCTTCAGAGCTGTGTGGTTTCTCTACCATCCTAACATTGCGACCCTTTAACACAGTTCCTCATATTGTGGTGACCCCCAACTATAAAATTATTTTTGTTACTATCCAGTTATATTTCGCTGTTATGAATTGTAATGTAAATATATGATATGCAGGATATCTCATATATGACCCCAGTGAAAGAGTCATTTGACTCTCAAAGGGGGTCACGACCCACAGGTTGAGAACTACCGCTTTAAGGAAAGTCTTTAAACTGAAGATCATCTTTCCTTTGTGCCTAGTGTCCTACCTCCTATCTTATGCCGTCCCCTACGAACATCCCCCTTACTGGTGTGGTTCACCCCCACCATGTCACACACTCACACCACAGGGATGTGCCGACCACGGCTGCACAGCTCCACCTCCTCGCCAGTCATGGTCAGGTAGGTAAACCGGCAGCAGGGCTTGGGACCTTCAGGGCTCTCAGTGGCCAGATGCTGGGAGGCAATTTCGGCACACAAGGCCTCCAGCTCACTCTCGTCGTTGATCTGCAGGGCACAGGCAGGGTGAGGCTGACTGATGCACTGTTGCCAAGCCCCTTAGCAATGGAACTGTTCTCCAGCTGGCAAACATTGGCATAGTCAAAGGCCCAGAGTTGCCACTAGTTCAGGGCTGTGCCTGTATTGCGGGGCAGGCTCAGGGAACTCAAAGTGAGGCTGTCTGGAGGGCAGCCCTCTTCCCCGAGTGCATCTCTTGATCCTTCTGTCCACTTCCAGGGACTGCTGCCACTTTTTAGCAGTCTGAGGCAAGAGCTTGCTAAGTTGCCTTATTTGATGTGTAGCCCAGACAGAGCATGAACTCATAATCCTCCCGACAGTCTCCCAAGTAACTAGGATTAAACACCTGCTCTAAACACCTGGCCTAAGACTGACTTTTATTTTCTTGGTCTGGTTTGTTTGGGACCAGGTCTCATTATGTCCTCTGAAGCTGGAGATGATTTCTTGAGTCTCATGCTTCCTCCTCCAAAGTACCAGGATTCTTGGTGTGTGCTTCTGAGACTGATTTTTTTATTGTGTATTGGTGTTTTGCATGCATCTATGTCTGTACATAACATGCATGCACTGCCCAGAGGGAAGGGCATGCAGGCGGGAAGATGGCATCAGATCCCTGAGACTGGTTGTGAGCTGGCAAATGAACCCGAGAGCTCCTCTGGAGGAGCAGCCAGTGCTCTTACCCACTGAGCCATCTCCCCAGCCTTTAAAAAGCTGCCTCTGAGTACTGGGAATAAAGGTGTTTGATGTGAGATTGAGACTTGATGACATCAGTTGAACTCCCTGATTCAGTCTTGCCTAAAGTCAAGCCATTATGTTTTTCCCCCATGATTAAAATGTTTTGATGTGTTGAGTGTTTTGCCTGCATGTGTCTGTACCATGTGCTTGCAGGAACCTGCAGAAATCGGAAGAGGGCACTGATCTCCTAAAACTGAAGTTACAGCTGACATGTGGTGCCAGGAATCAAACCCATGTCCTCTGGAAGAACAGTCAATGTTCTCAACCCCAGAGCCATCTCCCTAGCCCCTTTCTGAGAATTTCAAAATCAGATTTATTTATGGAGAGGGAGGGCACCTAGTGGCAAGCACCTTTACCTTTTAAGCAATCTTGCTAGCCAGTAAGTATATACATGACTCCACACGTCCACACCCCATCCCTAGGCCCGAAGACAAGGTTTCTCTGTGTAGCCCTGGCTGTCCTGGAATTTACTTTGTAGACCAGGCTGGCCTCAAATCGATGTTCCTGCTTCTTGTCTCCTGAGTGCTGGGATTAAAGGCATACCACCACTGTCTGACATTTATGACTTTTGAGAGTGGACATTTTTGCTTTTGTAATGTTCTTTAGTTGGTTGGAGCTGGGCTTTCTGTCACTTGCTACCAAAGAGTTATGACTTAATTCTCTCCCAAGAAGAATGTACATACTGGGCTACAGGGGACATGACAAGATTTGACCCAGAGGAACCAGCCTACAGCTGAAGGCAGTAACAGTGGGGTCATGGTCAGAGTCTATCATCCATCCCCAGCAGTGAGTACCCACCCAAAGAGTCCTTAACAACCTGTGAGCATGGTTCTCTCTCTACCACCTTGCTTCTGGAGATCAAACACAGATGGTGAGGCTTGGTGAAAAGTGCCTTTACCCACTGTGCCATCTCACAAGCCCAAGAGACAGTACTTATTCATTAGAGGCACCAGTATTTCTATAGGTCCTGCCTCTCTTGTATACCACTGCTTGTTCTGGCCCCTTGCTCCCACTTAGAACTTTGGTATGCTTTCAGTAAGCTGCCTAGTAGTCACATTGTGGTGGTTTGAATAAGAATGGGGCTCTTATACAGCCTGGGGGTGATAGTGTATACCTTTAATCCCAGGACTCAGGCAGAGGCAGGTGAATCTCTGAGTTTGAGGCTAGCCTGGTCTACAGAGTTAGTTCCAGGACAGCCATAGCTACACAGAGAAACCTTGTTTCAGTAAACAAAATAAAACAAAAAAATAAAAAAAAAAAAAAAAAAGAGAGAGAGAGAGAGAGAGAAGAATGGTCTCCACAGGTTCATGTATTTGAATGCTTGCTTAGTCATCAGGGAGTGGTACCATTTGAGATGGAGTACGAGGTTTGGACTTGTTGGAGGATGGGGAAGCTTTAGGGTTTCAAAAGTTCAGATTAGGCCCAGTTCCCTCTCTGCCTGTGGATCAGCATGTAACTCTTAGCTACCTCTCCAATGCCATATGCCTGTCTGATTCCTGCCATGATGATAATGACCTAAGTCCCCAATTAAATGCTTTGTTTTATGAGTTGCCTTGGTAATGTGTCTGGGGTAGTTCTAATATAATAATTAGCCCACATAGTCTCATAAGGATTGGCACTATTAAGAGGTGTGGCTTTGTTGGAGTGGGTATGGCTTTGTTAGAGGAAGTGTGTCACTGTGGGGGCAGGCTATGAAGTTTTCTATGTTCAGGATACTGCCCAGTGTCTTAGTCAACTTCCTGTTGCCTGCAAGATGTAGGATTCTCAGGTACAGTTCCAGCACCATGTATGCCTGCATGACGTCATGCTTCCTGCCAAGACAATAATGGACTGAACCTCTGACTGAAACTGTAAGTGAGCCACGTTAATTAAACGTTTTTCTTCTAAGAGTTTCCATGGTCATGATGCCTCCTCACAGTGATAGAAACCTTAATTAAGACAGTGTTTCTTTATAATAAAGAACAGTGGCTAAGACACACACATTCCCAGCCCACAGGTATATTCCTGGGACCCTTCAGATAATTTCAGTGTTCCTGTTTTTTATTCTTTTTCTTTTTTTTTGGTTTTTCAAGACAGGGTTTCTCTGTGTAGCCCTGGATGTTCTGGAACTCACTCTGTAGACCAGGCTGGCCTTGAACTCAGAGATCCATCTGCCTCTGCCTATGTGTTGGGATTAAATCTTGCACCACCACCATCCCTACTGTTCAGTCAGTGGTTCTGTTTTTATGCAGACGAACAGCCAGTGCTTTGCTGCTCCCTGTGGTGGCTAAGGGGAACAATAAACCACTTGTCCTTGAGGTCCCTCACGAGGTGACAGAGGCAAAACAAGAATCAGCCCGAACTCCCTCAGTCAAGGTCCTGTACAGAACAGCCTTGCCAAGGCCTCAGACACACATCTCATCCTATGTCAGCAAGAGGGGACCTGGAGGGAGAAGTAGCTGGATGCCCCTTTCCCAACTCTCTCTCAAATCTTGAAGGTAAGGAAAGCATGCATTCCCTGACAGCTTTGTGCCTTGCCCTGTCACCTCTTCCAGACACTTTTCCCTTGGTGCTAGAAGAGTGGAAGAAAGTCCTCAGTGTGGTGTGTATACAAGGAAGGGTAATCTGGAGCTCCTGAGGAGACAGCCTGGCCTATACAGGGACACAGTGGCTCTGCAAAAGCAATGAGACTCTCTAGTGGCTCCACAGACCCAGCTACAAGGCACGCACTGGGCACCTCCTCCTGGAGGAGGGCTATAGCCTGACCATCTACACATGTGTTCCGAGAGGGCAAAAGGGAAGCAGGAATGCCAGCTTCATAAGTCTCTGCTGTCTGCATGGGTCCCACGCTCACTTCTTGCTCCCTTTTGGAAGCCCTAACCTAGCCCTAACCTGGTGTGTATGCATGCACATACACACACCTGGTCTTTCAGCTGCTGGAATACTCCATTGTATCCTTGGTTATAGACATGGTAAATGCACCCATAGAGTGGCAGCAACATCCATCTGCTTCTGTCAGTTGCATGGGATGCCTGAGGCTCTGGTCCCAAAACAAGCCTTCTGTGGAGAATCTCAATTCCCTTTCCCTGGAAGCTTAGGTCCTTATGGAGTGCTAGCCCAGGTTAACCCTGAGGCCCTGTTGCCCCCAAACAGTGTGCCTTCACTCACACTCTCAAACTTCTTGACGTAATTATAAGTGAGGATGTCTGCTTCTTGCAGGTCCTGGTCGGGGTCGAGGGGTTCGCCAACCAGTGTCTTCCAGAAGGAGGGCAGCAGGTCTAGGGGGAGAGGCACATCTGCACGAATGGCAATCCCCAGCAGCTGGCCTAAGAAGTGCAGCAGCTGTTCCTCCCCGTAGGTGATGGGGCTTGGCGTCAGGATGTACTTGCCCTGCAAGATAAGGTCAGGTCACTTCTGAGCATGTGTCCCATGCTCAGTCAGCTGGGCATCAAAGCTACCTCACCTGGGCCAGGAAATTCTGTGGAGAGGGTCTGGACCACAAGGATACTTGCCCCTGCCTCACCTTGTTCTTGTTGACAGCAGAGCTGGGGCACAGCAGGAGCAGTGACAGTGAGGAACTCTGCAACTCCTTACACACCTGCCACAAGAAGTGACGAAAGGAGCCACCTGCAGAGCAGACAGACCATGAGGTCTCAGCATTGGCTGAGAGTTCCCTGGATAGCACTTCCTCCATACAACCATCTGCCAGGCCGGCAAGGCCAACTCATTGCCAACTCCTATAGTGTGTGGAAAGAAGCCTTGCCTGTTTGAGCATGGAGGCCTGAGGTTGAGTCTGCTAAGCTGTTGGCCCCAGCTCTCCACAAAGGTACCTGTGCCCAGGCTTAGTTGTCTCCTGTCATATGGGGGAAGAAATGGAACCTGAAGCTTGAGGAGTAAATGGAGCCAGTGCCAGTCCCAGGCTTGGCTTAACTGTGTCAGCATCCCCAGCAGAAGGGGTTGCTTTTGTTCAGTGCTCCCTCCCACCATCTCTCAGAGCTGTCCTGCCTCAGTGAATACAGATGAGAATGGCCAGAAGTGGCAGCCTTGCAGACAGCTGGGGCCCCTTTGTCCCCTCTCACTCAGAATGCTCCTGCTGGCACTCATGGGTCAGGAGGCTGAAGGCAGTTCAGGACACTGTAGGCTGGGTGTGGGCCTTGGGGAAGCCCAATGTGGGGCAAGTTGTCAAGGCCTGAAAGGTAGGAGCCTGGTTCAGGCTGGAGTCCATGGTCAGCAGTGCTTCAGCTTGGGGTTGCAACTGCCTAGCGGGCTGTGGGGATGCTGCAAAACTTTCTGGAGTTCCGGTCCCCATCTGTGTGATGGTAAGATGCTGGTCTTGCAGCAAGACATGGAGCCTGCACCTGGCACTCATGGATGCAGCTGCTGTGGGGATGCTGCAAAACTTTCTGGAGTTCCGGTCCCCATCTGTGTGATGGTAAGATGCTGGTCTTGCAGCAAGACATGGAGCCTGCACCTGGCACTCATGGATGCAGCTGCTCACTGAATCATGGGACTGTTCAAAAGTTTCCCTGACTGAGGCTGCTTGTGTTATCCATGGGGCAGAACATAGGGAAAGGGGGGCAGAGTGGGTTCTTTACCCACTTACAACAGGTAAAAGTTCCAAACATGACTGGCAAGGCTAAGGGACATCTCAGCTGTTCTTCCTAATTGCCAATGAGTGTTATGATGCCGAGTGTCACTTTAATGGAGGGACCCCAATGTGTATGAATCATGGGCAACTCAAGCTTTGGGCTCAAGCAGCTGCTTAGCTGTGCCTCTCACTAGGAAAGGTGTGTAGGTAGGACTGGTGTGCTAAGAAGGGTGTGGTCCCCACATCTGGAGAGACAGACCAAGGTCTCAAACAAGTGCAGGCAAGTCAATGGATGCTAGCCTGATTTTGGTAGCCCAGTACAAGGACATGACATTTACTTTTGCCACTTTGCATTGAGAATTGAGCCCTACAACTGAACATACTTCCAGTCCCCTC
>NW_026067985.1:6700384-6739639 GCF_014885135.2 Alexandromys fortis | reverse complement strand
CAGACCGTTTTGTGGACTTTCTCCCCCCCCCCCGGGCCCCCCCTGGTTTTCCGCCCCCCCCCCCCCCCCGCCCCGACCCAGTGCACCCAGCCACTTACTGGTGCCATGAACCTCCTCTCCAGTAAAGCGGATGTTGAAGGCATATGTGGGGTCACCACCACTGGCCAGCTTGACGCAGAGCTGAGAGGATGGCACAGAGGACAGTTGTCGGGCAGCCTGGCAGAAGTAGGAGTTTTCTGAGGCTCTGATTTCCCCTGGAAGTGGAAGGTAGATCATAAGCTCAGCAGCCACACCCTACCTGTTCACCAGGAGACTCAAGCCTGGTCAGCACAGGCCGGCTTTTCTTCCCACTGTGCATATGTGGTGCTCTGGTAGCTAACCTAGAGGCTCTCAGAGGCTTTTCCTCAAAATTCACACCTGGCTCCTCCCTTGAGTCCTTCATGTTTGCTTCGGGCCTACAAGTCTGTCTGTACTACAGGACTAGGGCATGTTCCCAGGTAGAATGGCTTCTGCACCCTCCTACAGTCAGAGAGAAAGGCGCTGAGGCAGGGAAGGCTAAGCACCTCTTCTTCCCCTCCTTGGAGCTGGAAAGTCCCATCAGGAGCCTAATACACAGACAAAGGCAGCCCGATGAGTAAGGGGTGGGACTGCCCCACCACTCTCCAGGCCTCCCCGGTGGTTTCAGGCCAGTTTGTCTAAGGACCAAGCCTGCCCTACCTCCCACAATTTCTAGTGGGTCCAAGGTGATCTCCGGAGCTGCATGGTCAGCTGTCCTCTGCACAGTGGCATTGAGCACTCGATTCATCACTGTCACCTTGGTGTCGTAGAAGATCAGTCCTGCAGAGAAATGTGGGAGAGGCGGGCTGTAGTTGCCTCTCCTCATTCCCAGTCACCCCTGCAACCCAGGGAAGACCATGTTCACCCCTCAACCCTTTGTTGAGGCTCCTGGGTATTCCAGAAATACAGACAAGCTGGGAGATAAAAACACACCATGTAAAATGCCATCTATTTTATGTGTGTGGTACAGGAACACACGTGTGCCTATGCAGAGGATAGAAGTCAACATAAGGTACTCTATCTCTGCCCGTCTTAATCTTTGGTGTATGTGTCTGCATTTCCCTGTGTGGGTGTGTATGATGCAGAAAGGCCTGGAGGATGCTGGTGTTCTTTTGTCACTGTCTGTCTTATTCCTTTGAGACAGTCCTTCACTGAAACTGGAGTTCACTGATTCAGCTAAGCTGCCTGGCCAGCAAGCTCCCCGAACCCACCGGTCTCTGCCCCGCCCCAGCTCACTGTGTGTAAACAGAGGACTGGACAGACAGCCTTGCACTAACTAATTCCTAAGGGCACCTTGGGCAAATGGCACCAACCTTATTTCAGAATGCATTGAACTTTTACAGTTTTCTTTTTTTCAGAGATGTACTTTTAATTAGCTTCTCTTAGGGAAGCTGCTGCTTGACAGAAGAAGGGTAAGTCTTTCTGCCCGCCAGCTCTGAGGGCAGCCCAGCACTGACCTTTTGCCTCCTTCAGCAGGGCAGCGATGCTGTGTGTGTACATGGGTGTCTGGCGCAGCTCCACTAGGGGTAAGAAGAAGGTCTCCAGTGTGGTGTTGAGAGACTGGAGGAGTGCGAAGCGTAGGCGCAAGCTCTCAATAGGCACATCTGCAGGGAGAAGGTGGTCAGGCTAAGTGCCGGCCAAGCCAGACAGTCTGTTCCCAGGAGAACACCTGGATCAGGGGCTCTCCTCTGTGGCTTTATCCCTGGGAACCCAGAAGAGCTGAGTGAGGGGCTCCCCAGGAACACAAGTCAGTACATAGCAGATCCAGAGGGGAGGCCCTGGGAATTCAAGTCATATCCCTATCCTTCCCTTGGGCCACGCCAGGGCTACATATGATCTTACTGTTTTTGTAGAGACAGAACCCAGGGCCTTATGCATACCAGACAAGCACTCTGCTCCTGGGTTACACTTTCTAACCTACATGTATGTTTGTGTGTGTGTGTTTTGTAAAATTAATTTATTTATTTTACATCCTGAACAGTTTCCCCTCCCTCCTCTCCTCCCATTTATTCTTCTTACTTCTGCCCTCTACTCCCCCAAATCCACTCTTCTGTTTCTGTTTAGAAAGGGACAGGCCTCCCATGGGTATCAACAAAGCATGCATAGCAAGTTGCAGTAGAACTAAGAACCTTCCCTTATATTAAGGCTAGGCAAGGCGACCCAGTACAAGACTAGGGTTCCAAGAGTCAGCCCCTAAATGGTTTTTTTTTTTTTTTTTTTTTTTTGGTTTTTCGAGACAGGGTTTCTCTGTGGTTTTGGAGCCTGTCCTGGAACTAGCTCTGTAGACCAGGCTGGCCTCGAACTCACAGAGATCCGCCTGACTCTGCCTCCTGAGTGCTGGGATTAAAGGCATGCGCCACCACGCCTTTTTTAAGATTTTTTTTTTTTAAGATTTATTTATTTATTATATATACAGTGTTCAGCCTCCATGTATGCCTGCAGGCCAGAAGAGGGCACCAGATCTCATTACAGATGGTTGTGAGCCACCATGTGGTTGCTGGGAATTGAACTCAGGACCTCTGGAAGAGCAGTCAGTGCTCTTAACCTCTGAGCCATCTCTCCAGCCCCCTAAATGGGTTTTAAACATTGAAATAATGACAGATTATAAGAAGTGGCAAATGCAGTGCGCAGTCTGGCATGCTCTTTGCCCAGCTGCCTTTGGCAGTGACAAAACAGGGCCACTGGCACACTGCCTTTTAGCTCATTCCCTTTCATAGCTGTGTCTTTTCCCCTATGAGAGAATAGCATCATGGACAACTTGCCCATCTTTGTCTCCCGCATCCAGAAGAACAAGGGTCCTGCCCTTGCTGCCAAGGAAGGCAGTGGCCCTATGGCACCTGTGTGCAGCCTTGCATGGGCTCTGCCAGGGTGATGCCTGATGGAGTGGTAACTAACTAGTGCTTTCTTGCTGTTCATTTCTTGTTTTTAAGGACAATGTGCTGCCCACCCCATGGACAATCCCTCTACCACAGGTCAGCAGTGATCTGACCCTCTTACCTCACAGCAGCCTGACCTCAGTGGGTGTGGTGGCAGGAATCTCTGCCACTCCGAGCTCATTACCCAGCCTGGGCTTTGTTTTAATGAGCATTAAACAAAGGCCAGCGTAAGAGCTCCCTTTGTCCTTTTGGTTGATGCAGATGGAGAGCCCTAAGTATTCCTGCAACATAGGTGAATACCCTTAGAGGCAACATACTCGAGAGACAGGCCATCCTGGGGTCAGTGGCATCAGCTGGGTCAAGATACACCTCGTGAGGGTGAAGCCGTGCTGGCGTGATAGCAAGATGGCGGCACAGCCTGTTGATGTATTGTACAAGAGCCACATCCATCTCCAGAGTCCACTTCCTGGAGGCTTTCTGTGCATGTCGGACGTCGATGCAGGCACACCTGGGGCAGGACAGTTTCCTGGTAAGACACTGTTAGAGCTACACCTAACCCCTGTCTTTCAGGGATTTGGGGGGAGGACCAGATTGCTCCTCATGAGGGAAAGCTTTTCAGAGTACAAACAATAGGGTGTGGGCACAGAGGAGCCTTGTGGGAAGTCTGGAAACCCACATGCACAAGTGCTCCCCTCTTATTAGGTTGCGGGATGGGGTCCTCAGGAGATACAGGGACCACACAGTGACCTGGGCTAAAGCACACCCACTTCTGAGCCTGGGTTTACTTTTCCATAACATGAGCTCAGAAAGGCATTGGTGTACTTGTCACAAGAATTCAATGAGAGGTTGCCTGTGAAGCACATGGCATGGTACCCAAGTGCCCACCACGTAGCTGCTGCTGGTACCTACATGGTTCCCTCAGCTAGGTGACCCCATTCCAGCATTTATCTACACAGATGTCAGGACAGACAGACCAAGGTGTACTTGAAGTGTACTTTACTGCAAGGCTATATTGTTGCAGTAACACTGGGTGCAACCTGCATGTCCATCCCTGGAAATTGCTGCCTAAACTGTGCTATACCTAGCAATGGAACTCTGGGCAACATGGGAATGATTGCATGGAACCCCATAACACCAACTGTGTGAAAAACTGAAAAACTAAACCTAATTAATGTCTTCAATAGTAAGCAGAGTCTCAAATCAGGACAGAGTATAAACATAGTCCCCCAGGGCTACAAATGATGGGGCTGGGTTTCCCTCATTTGGCAAAATTATAGGGATCAGCATGCTCAGAGTGTAATGGGTAAGTTGCACCCTGGGAAAAGCACTCTGTGATCATGGGATCGCCTCCACCAAGTAAGTCTCTGAAGTCTGATTTCTCAGAATGTCTATATTGGACAGCCGCTCCTTTGTGGCTCAGCATGTCCACCTATGGACAAGGCTGAGGGACTGTGTGTGATTTAGAGTACTGGCCTCCTCAGTTCTGCAGGTTCCTTGTTTGCTCCATATTCACCTGTGGACAGGAATGAGCCCTGCTCATTCAGTCCATTGGATCTGAAGGCTTGGCCCATGCCTTGCTGTCTTCATGGGAAGGGGAACAATGGAGACCCAAGGAAATCTGAGGAAGACTTTAGAATAAGCAATGTTCTTATCAGGGACTAAATTGTGTGCCCCAATACAGTGTGACAGCACTTGGAGAGATAACTATAATAATTATAGAATTAAAGCTAAATAAAATCATGTAAGTGGATGCTGTGGGACAATGGTCTTTTATCTTGCCACTTGTATTATTTTTAATAAAACACTGCTTGGCCAGTAAGCAGGCAGGAAGTAGAGGTGGGGCAATGAGAACAAAATTCTGGGAAGAGGAAAGTTCAGTCTGCAGTCGTCACCCAGACAGAGAGGAAGCAAGATGAGAATGCCTTGCTGATGAAAGTTACCAAGACATGTGGCTAACACAGACAAGAAAAATAGGCTAATATAAGATGTAAGAAAGTGTTAATAAAAAGCCTGAGCTAATATGTCAATCAGTTTATGAATAACGCAGACCTCTGTGTGTTTCTTTGGGACTGAATGACTGTGGGACAGAAACCTCAGCCAACAAGTGGGCCCCAACTCAACAAGGTTGATGTCACTTTAAGAAAAATGAGATTAAAGCCAGGCATAGTGGCCAATGCCTTTAATTCAGCATTTAGGAGGCAGAGGCAGATGGATCTCTATGCCTTCAAGGTTAGTATGGTCTATATAGGGAGCTCTAGGACAGCCAGGCTACATAGTGAGATATTGTCTTGAAAAGAAATAAATAAATAAAAAGAAACAAAGAGGGAGGGAAGGAAAAGAAAAGCAAGCAAGCAGAGATTAGGTCATACAAGGATGCCACGTCCACAGCAGTGACTGCCGTGTAGTGACAAAATGCCTCTGTGCTGGCTTTTGCCTGTTGAAGGATTGGGGTTAGAGCTTCCTGGAGCGAAGCCCCAGGCGGTCCCCTGGCAATCAACGGTCGAGATAGGACCTGATGCCGTAGGCAAATCTCGTATCTGGAGATAGCCTTGAGAGCGAGCCCTCCTGGCACCCTGCATGATCTTTTTCTGTATTTTTAATCTTTCCTGTTTTTAGCTGACCGCTTACCAAGAAATCAAAGTACGTCCTTGGCTCGGCCCCACCGTTCATTAAAGCAGTCCTTGAGGAAATAAAGTATGCCCCACGCCACATGAGCCTGGGAAACTTTATTAATTATGAAACAGAAACGGCTAAAGTTGATACGTTACGAGGGAATCGTCATAGTAAATCAGATTTAGAGAGAAAAGGAGAGTTAGAGAAAATTCCCCAGCGCACTCCTTGATTCACTTCCTTATATAGGAGCCTATGATGAGCAAGGGAATAGATGGGTTAATGTTGATGGACAAAGACTGTTATATTATACTTTCAACTTTATGGATAGGCTTGCTAGACCCCAACCCCCATGATGTCTGCTGCATAAGAAGGTACTAAAAAATATAGTTCAACAGGTGCAGAGAACTGATTAGGTATATTTGGTCACTAGATGAAATAAAGGGTTAAGAGGAGGAAGGGCCATGATAGCAATAATAAGACAGAAACTTTCTGTTCATAAGATGTAACCACTTGCCTGAGGTTTACAGTCCCAAGGACAAGAGTTCCTCTTCTAAGATTTACAGTCCCAAGGGCAAGAGTTCCTCTTCTAAGGACGCTTTGTGTCTAACACCTGTTCCTGATAATATACTTTTTAAACATTGCTAAAAGAAGTTTTCATACTGTGCCAACTAATGATACATGACTTTCTGACTTGTTCTTTGTTTGAATACTATATAATGAAAGCATGATTTTAGTAAAATCGCAGCAGATTCTCACTACACAGTGTGTCTGTCTGTCATTCCCTTGCGTCGTATCCTGACTATCCTATAGCCTTCATCCCTGTTCTCCCGCGGAGAGCAGTCTCCCAGAGGGACGGTCTGTGGCACAAGGACAGAGAAAGGTTGAGTGAGATGAAATGAGCAGGGTACCATGTGCTGGTCACTGGAGGCCCCAGGTACCCTCCAGAACTGCATGGGGAAGTGTCTGCTACTTCAGCCATGTGTGTAATGGCACCAAGAAGTCAAGATTTGAAGGAAAAGAACAGTCTGTTTTCAAACATGTACGAAAAAGTCACTTGATAATCACGTAAACTCAGGGAGTAGCTTCGAAGGCTAGAGCATCACAGACAGAGCAGACCCTCAGCAGGATGACAGCTGAGATATCCACCTGCCAAAACCAGTTCTATCCCAGACTAAACCTAGAGGAAGGCCCATTTCTCACCTCTCAAAATGAAGGTCATAACCACAGGATAAGATTGCCCTCCAGACACTGCGGATATCTTGCTTGGCTCTGTCAATGACGAATTTGTGAAAGCCTTCTAGGGTCAGGTACTTTTCCTCAGGAACTGATGGTACAGCACGTGCATGCCGTCAGAGGTGGGAACAAGAATGTGCACAATCAGGGTGGAAAGCCTGCACACTGTGGCCCTTCACTGTCTGTCATTGCTCCTCTTGTCCATGGCCTCCTCCTCTGCCTAGCTCCCCTCCTCTATTGTCCCCAGCCCTGTCACAAGTGCGATGCAGCATTCACATACTCCACCTCTCACCCAGGCTTTGCCATGGCTTACCGTCTTCCTTATTTCTCCAAGTCTCAGAAGCACAAGGCTAACAAAGCAGTTCGTACACAGTGAACAGATTTCTCTGCTGATGTCTTAAGGCCCTCCCTCATTAGTTCACTGGTTCAGGCAAGTGCCTTCTAGAAACCCCAAGCAAATTTCCACACCCTTACTTTTCAGTTAGAACTATCTATTCTTCACCTTATATTTATTCCTTAAGCTGATGGCCACAAAGCTGGCAGTCAGGAATACATCCCACTGTCCGCAGAAACATTGTCTCACCTCAACTACAACTTAAAAGAGCTTGGAGCATAAAGAGCTGGGCTATCCTAGTGGGTGAAGCCATCCAGGCAGGCCTTGGCCAACAGGCCTGTCCTGGAGTGGGCTGCTGTCCCCAGAATGAAAGCAGGTTCTCCAGCCACTAATGTACCTTCTTGCTTTTTGGTGGGTGACTTTTCTGGATCTTTTTCATCTGGTTTGCTTTTCTCAGGTGACTTTGCCTTCACGGTTGGCTTCTTCTCACTTAATGCAGTCCTGCTACAAACCAAAGCACTGCAGTTAGGGTGTGCATGTCTGCACCACCTCCCAATATGAAACACAGAACTTCACACACCCTAACTATGGCACAGGGGTACCTAGGGCTGAGTTTAAGGCTTTGTTCTGAGCAGATTACAAAGACAAACCAATGCTTTAAGACATGAGAACTCCTGAAACTCTTTTCAGACATTTTCTATATATTTAGAGTGGCACTGCTCAATAAAGTAGCCAGTAGCAAGGATTTGCTACCTAAGGTTAAATTAGGCAAAACTGAGTAATTCACAAGCTCAGGTTCTCAGCTGCGCTCACATTTTCAGGGCTACCGAGAAACCACAGGGCAGCAGTACTGAGCGGCACAGGGACATCACTGAGTGCTGTCAGCACTGGGGATTCTGCAGGACAGGGCCATTTCCACACAGTGGATTAATGGAAGGGAATAGGGTATCTCTGGTCACTCAAAGAATTCTTCTAAATACACTTGCAGTGCAAGGGCTATCAGAACAGTGAGGATGGAGTCATAAACTAAGCTAGGCATGACAAGGAGTGCCAGCGATTCCTGAGCTGATATAGGAGGATCACTAGTTTGAGCCTAGATGGGGTTGTAAAGTAAGTACTGGTTTTTGTTTTTTGAGACAGGGTCTCACATAGTCTAAGTTGGAACATACTATATAGGCAAGGCTGACCTTGAATCCTTGATCCTGTCTCCACTCCCAAACATTCAACCCCTGCCCTCACTGGTCTTGAGAGGGAGGCAGAGGCAGGTGGATCTCTGAGTTTGAGGCCAGCCTGGTCTACAGAGTGAGTTCCAGGACAGTCAGAGACACACAGAAAAGTCCTGCCTCAAAAAAATTAAAAAAAAGAAAGAAAAAAATTATACTAAACATATATAAAGACTCAAATATGGAATATTATAGAACTACCAATAAGAAAGGAAGTAGGCTCAAAGGGAGAAGAGTGGTTCAAGAGTTAGACGTGCTTCACTCGGGAGGCAGAGGCAGGCGGATCTCTGTGAGTTCGAGGCCAGCCTTGTCTAGAAGAGCTAGTTCCAGGACAGGAAC
The DNA here is from genome assembly GCF_014885135.2 of Alexandromys fortis. Lineage (NCBI taxonomy): Eukaryota > Metazoa > Chordata > Mammalia > Rodentia > Cricetidae > Alexandromys > Alexandromys fortis. Next base: position 6,730,964 of record NW_026067985.1, on the reverse strand, counting down.
CAAAAGCTACGGAGAAATCCTGTCTCGAAAAACAAAAACAAAACAAAACAAAACAAAAAAAAAGAGTTAGACGTGCTTATTGTTCTTGCAGGACCCAGATTTGGTTCCTGCCACTAACAAGGTAACTCATAACCATCTGTAGCTCCAATTCCCGGGTCCCCCTCAGGCACCTGCAAGCATGTGGTGTACATAAGTTCATCCAGGTGCACAAACCTACACATTAGTAACAAATTTTTGTAGAATATTTTTTTAAATGTTGTTATTCCATCTTTTTTTTTTAAAGATTTTTTAAAATTTATTATGTATCCAATACAGTGTGCTGCCTCCATGTATGACTGCATGCCAGAAGAGGGCAGCAGATATCATTGTAGATGGTTGTTAGTCACCATGTGGTTGCTGGGAATTGAACTCAGGACCTCTGGAAGAACAGTCAGTGTCCTTAACCTCTGAGCCATCTCTCCAGCCCCCTGTAGAACACTTTTTAAAAGATAGGAAGGTTGCTAGGTGGTCATGGTGCACACCTTTAAACCCAGCACTTGGGAGGCAGAAGCTGGTGGATCTCTGTGAGTTTGATGCCAGCCTGGTCTCCAGAGCAAGTTCCAGGACAGCAAAAGCTATGCAGAAAGACCCTGTCTCAAAAAACCAACATCAAACCAAACCACCCAAACAAAAAGATGGGGAGGTTATTTTTTGTGCTGAGCCAAGACTAGTATTAAAACAGAAATATCAGGGTACGCACACTGCAGAGTACCCACATTTCCATATGAATATATTTACTAGCATGCCACAGACAGCTCTAGAAGGTTTCTAACATAATACAGCAGTCTCAGCGAAGGGGATCCTGAAGTAAGTTATTGTTCATTTATTTATGTTGTGCTGGCAACTGAACCCAGAGCCTAAGGCATACTAAGCAACTGCTCTACCACTAAGCTATATCCCTAGCCCTGTTTATTTACTTATTTATTTGAGATGATAGGATTTCAATATATGGCCTTAGCTGTCCTGGGGCTTGCTACGTGTAACAGGCTAGCCTCAGACTCACAGAGGTGGATTAAAGGTGTGTCCTCAGTCTTTGGGCTTTTTGTTTTGAGACACGCAATTTAGGAACTCACTCTCTGGCCAAATAGGCCTTGAGTCTGTGGTCTTTTTGCCACAGCCTCTTCTGAATTTTGTGTCAGTTAAGAAAATGATACATATTGCAGAGTGGTGATGATACACGCCTTTAATCCCAGCAGGAAGACAGAGGCAAGTGGATCTTTGTGAGTTTGAGGTTAGCCTGGTCTACAGAGCAAGTTCCAGGATAGCTAGGGCTGTTACACAGAGAAACCTTGTCTCGAAAAACCAAAAACAAAAAAAGAAAATGATACATGTATATAAATAAAAGGCCCTGGGTCCTGCACACATTGAATGGACACTCTGCTGCTGAGGTATGTACCCAGCCCCAGTCAGTCTTTCCCTACAAGCTTTTAGGAGCTCTCTAAAATGACTGCTTTATGTGTATGGATAAAGTCTGACTTATTTCAAAGTATATGCGTGTGATGTTTTCTCAAGGCACACTGTCTGCCTGACAGTTCACATGGCCCAGGAGGTGAGATAAAATGTTAACTTGCAGTAGATGAGGCTAAGGACTGACTGGACCTCAGCAGCAGAGCAGAAGATAGATGGCATGCCTGGCTGCTCCAGGGTGCCACAGTCTCTCAGACGCCTGCTGGAAGGCCACACCATAGCCACCCTCCTCCCAAGCTCCTTGGGTGTGCACCTGAGATTGCTGAGCACGGCTTTGTCCTTGGCAGGTGGCTTGGTGACAGGCCGCTTGGTGCTCACCACCTTCACAGGGTGCTGCTCCTTCCCGGCTTTGCTGTACTTGCTCTTATCCAGCTTGGGTTTGGGCACGCCATATTTCCTCAGGATCTGCAGAGCACACAAGTAGTGAGGGGGATTCTCAGGCCAGCTCAGAAGAGGAACCCAGGCTCAGCACAGAGACTGTGTGGAAAGAGTGGCTACCTGTGTGAGCTGGTCTTCCAGCACCTTCTTTGGAGGCCGGACGTTGGTGAAGAAGAGGTGCAGGAGGTTGCCTGGACTCTGGGAGTTGATCTGTTCTTTGCTAAGATAGATGTCAGAGACCCTAATTGGTTTCGCTGGTGTTAGGCTCAGTGTCTGCTCTGAGTGGGCACAGCTTTTAAATATTTCTGTCAGGACCTCTCTGGCCCCAGGCACCAATTTCTCACCTGTTACAAAATAAAAGGTCAAATAATTTTCATGAACATACTATGCTAGGATACACCCTAGAAAAGCATCTTTCCTAGAAACTGTGGGTTTTGTTTTCAGAGACAAGGTCTCATGTAGGGGAGGCTAGTTTTCAATTTCTGGGTTTTTTTTTTTTTTTTTTTTTTTGGCTTTTTGAGACAGGGTTTCTCTGTAGCTTTGGAGCCTGTCCTGGAACTAGCTCTTGTAGTCCAGGCTGATCTCAAACTCACAGAGATCCACCTGTCTCTGCCTCCTGAGTGCTGGGATCAAAGGCCTGCGTCATCACTGCCCAGCAATTTCTGATTCTTTTGCCTGGCTAGCAACCACACATTTAAAATGTGTGTACATCACGGAGGTGTGTGTACCACATCATGTGTGTTGAGAACAATACTGTAGAGTAAGTCTCTTCTCTTCAACATTATATGGGCTTCAGGTTGGACTTGGGTAGTGAGGTTTTTACAGCAAATTCCTTCACTCACTGAGTCATCTCTGCCCACAATCACACATTTTTTTTTGTAGGTAGATAATAGACTAAATTAGAGGAAGTAGGTATTTGAGTCCTCATCCTTAATTACATACCCAGACTTCCTTGCAGTGAGGCGTAACCCCCTGAGCATGTCTTCTGGGTCAGGTTGCTGTGCTCTCTACAGTTGCTAGGAAACTATAAGCTTCCTTGCTTGCTCTGGACTCTTAAATCAGTTGCTGTGTTCTCAGGCCTACTTGTCCCACTGCTTAGCTAATTTTTATTATTATTTTTCTTATTTTTTAAAGGTGTGCATCACCATTTGGCCTGATTCTATTTTTAGATTTATTTTTATTTTATGTGCATGACTGTTTTGCCCACATTTAAGTATGTGTACCACATGAATGCCTGGTGTCAGAGGAAGTAAGAAAAGAGCATGAGATCCCCTGGAACTGGAGTTATGGATGGTTGTGAATTTCCAGGTAAGCACTGGGAACCAAACCCAGATCCTTTGCAAGAGTAACAAGTGTTCTTAATTACCGAGCCATCTCTCTAGCCGCAGCTCATCTTAATTTAAACAGCACAAACGTACTAGACAATCCAAATTAGTAAAATAACACATAGGCAGTTAGGGCTTGCAGTATGACAGAGCAAGGAAATTAATCTTTGTGCTGTGAGCGTGTGAAACTGGCAGGGTGGACAGGGAGAGAAGCGGGGTCTCCGAGGCTGTGCGTGGTGCCACACACCTGTAATCTCACCACTTGTGAGGGTGAAGCAGGAAGACCAGGAATTCAAAATCAGTGTTGGCTACATAGTCTGAAGCCAGTCTGGACTGCGCGAGATCATTGTGTGTGTTGGGGGGGGCATATGGCAAAATGAGGCCCTAGTCTGCATTAACAAAGCCTTGAGCACTGTCAACAGAAGGGTTGACTGCAATAAAATCAGAAGCTAAGTGTGCATCTGGATTCAAAGTGGGAGAGACAAGGAAGCAGTAACATCAAGAAGCCCTTGAGCATCCTGTAAATAAATCCTCCACTGTTCATCTTCTAAGGGGACAGCCAAGGTGAGGGGTGAAATACAGCCTCATCTAGGATAGATGTATCCAAAGCTACAGTGAAACCCTGTCTATAAAAAAAACAAAAACAAAAACAAAAAGAAAGAAAGAAAGAAAGAAAGAAAGAAAGAAAGAAAGAAAGGAAGAAAGGAAGAAAGAAAGAAAAAGGAAAAAAAAAGAAATACAGCCTCAAAGAAACAGTGCAGGACCTTGGGAGCACCAGGCAGCTGCTCAGGCACAAAATTTAAGGTACCTCCCCCCAAACAAAATACTACCAGATCAACAGTGCTGCTTTAAATTTGCTGGGGCCTGGATGAAGAATCACTAGCATTTTATTCATTTATTATTTATTTCTGAGTGTGTACTTGCACCGACACAAGTGTGTAAGCCAAAAGACAACTATTTGTGTATGTTGGTTCCCTCCGTATACTGTGTGGGTATTGGGGGATCAAATAGATCATCAGTTCTAATGGCAGGCATACTTATCTGCTGAGCCACCTTGGTAGCCATCCTCTCTGCCTGTTTCTGAGATGGGGTATTATAGGCTGGAATTGAACTCTCAGATCAGACAATCCTTCTGCCCTAGCCTCCCAAACACTGGAACTGCAAGATGCTGGACTATTTCTTCCTGGTCAGATTTTTTTCATTTTTAAAAGATTTTACTATTTTTATGTATGAATATTTTACCTGTATGTATGTATGGGTGCCACATGTGTGCCTGGTGCCCACAGAGATCAAATGAGGACATTAGGCCCTCTGGAACGGGAGTTACAGACTGCTGTAAGCCTCCATGTGGGTGTTGGGACCTGAACTCAGGTCCTTTAGAAGAACAGCAATACTCTCAAGCACTGACTGAGCCAATGCTCCAACCCCTGGCTTATTGGGTTTTAATTTTTTTATTTTTTGAGACCTGGTTTCTCCATTTAAAGTCCTAGCTCTTCTGGGAACTAGCTCTGTAAACCAGGCTGGCCTTGAACTCACAGAGATCCACCTACCTCTGCCTCCTGGAGTGCTAGGATTAAAGGCATGCGCCACCACCGCCTGGCCTTAGCCGCCTGGCCTTAGCCCCTGGCTAGATGTAAAAGTGAGACATGAACCCTGTAAACACAAGTAGTCCTGTCTGTGGCTACATAGGACAGTGCACCACAATACACTGTGACAAGGAAGGTCACAGTGGGCTTAGAGTAGGAGAGTCCTTCTCAGGGTCTCTAGCTGGAATATGCATGGGTTGTGGCTCCCCGCTAACCATCATCACAAAGCCCATAGCACCAGGCTGAATTCTAGTGCTTATTACAGAGATGCACAGACTTGGCCACAATCAGCCAGCAGACAATTCAAAAATTTCTGTACACTTAAAACTGTTCACCAAAGGAGTAATAAAATTGAAATTTCAAGAACAATGGCAATGGGTTTTTGATCCTACTGCACCTATTGGTTTTGTGGGAGCCTAGGCAGTTTCGTGGATGCTCACCTTACTAGACCTGGATGGAGGTGGGTGGTCCTTGGACTTCCCACAGGGCAGGGAACCCTGATTGCTCTTTGGGCTGACGAGGAAGGGGGACTTGATTGGGGGAGGGGGAGGGAAAGGGGAGGCGGTGGTGGAGAAGAGACAGAAATCTTTAATAAATAAAAAAAAGAATATAACTCAAACCTATATTCTTAGTACTGGAAGGACAGAGGCACACTGGGAATTCAAGGTCAACCTGGGTTATATGAGACTCTTATTTCAAAACCCAAAATCTGGGCCTGTGAGACAGCTCAGTGGTTAAGGGTGCTTGCCTCTAGGGTTGATGAGCCAAGTTTGATCCCTGGGTCCCACATGGTGGAAGGAGAAGAAGGACCACCACAGTTTTCCTCTGACCTCTACATGGGTACCATAATGGGTATGCACACTCACACACAAATAAATACACAGGATTAAAAAATAAAAACTACAAACACTAAGCACATACACCCTGCAGCCCACCTTTAATGGACTTGTCATTGAAGTAGTCTTCTAGTCCCGGGCTCCCCTGAGTGTCAAACAGACTCTGGTTCACCACAGACACTGTCAGAATCTCCTCTGTGGACATCTCCATCAACTCATCCTCACCATCGAGACTTGACAAGCCAATCAAATCATTATTGTTAAATAAACTTGCTCGGATTTTCTCAATTTTGGCTCGGGACCTTATCTGTATGAACAAAGAGAAAGGTTGGGCTCTGAATGGATCTGCCCTGACAGAGCATGGGCACTGCTGGCCTGCCTTCTTGAGATGCTCCCTCCCAATGCCAACATGGCCATTACAGAACAGCTCACCTGGGAAGTTCTGGAGCCTAAAGACTGGCCAGTCCCCAGGAAGGCAGCCCGGTTGGGAGGGCAACTGATAGAAGTTCTTGCCCTTGGGCTTTATGTAACCAATGGAGAGGGCACTTACTCTTATGTGGTTCTGGGTCATGCGCCTGGTTCAGGGCTTTGTGCACACTAAGCAAATGTTGCACCCCACTGCTGGATTTTACCTTTGAGTCTAACTCTTGCAAAAGTGCAGGAAGTCACAGTGTACATGATTCTCACACTGCCAACACAGTGCCTCTCAAAACACTGCCATGGTCCTCCAGTGTATCTGCCAGAGACTCTCACATCAATGAACTGCCTATGCCTTATAACACCAGTCTGGATGTCCCTCTTAATAGTTGACCTCAAGAAAAGCAGTTGCTGAGAGGTGCCCAGGAGCTCCCCAGAACCCCATGTTGCCTACTAGCTAACTCCTTGGAAGTAGCTTGGAGAAGCCATGTTGGCCAGGTCAAGGTTGAGTGACTTTCAAGACTGAGAGCTATTACCTCCACCACTGCAAAGCCTTTGATAGGGCGCGCTGTGAGGGGCTGAGTATCCAGGGAAGTGACTGTGTACATGGAGCCCACGTCTGACACAGATGCTGTCTCTGCATTGTCCATAGGTTCCCCTAGGCTACCCAGGCTACCCAGGCTGCCAGTGCTGCACAAGGAAATGTCCAGGCTCTCCTGGCTGGACACCACGTGGGGTTCCAACAGGACAGGAGGAACAGGCAGCTCCAGGCCTGAGGGAAGTTGGTCCACTGAGAGGTCACTAGCAGTCTGTGAAACACCCTGGGAGCTACAGACTGAGGCCTGGCTGGTAGAAGCTGAGGCGCTGATGCTCATGGCAGGGGCTAAACTGCTGGATGTGCTCCCCTCCAAGCTGTCCACACTGGGGAACCCCAGCAACTTCTCAGACTCAACCTTGCTGTCACCACCCTCGGCCTTGTCTTTTGGCTTCTTGGGGTCTTCCTCCTGCAATGGGATGTAGATCTCATCTTTGAAGACACCGCCATGGGCATTGCAGGCCTTGCGGATAGCACCTCTGACAACAGCTTCATCCAGGTGTGTAGGAATGCCTGAGATTACTAGCAGGCGACTGTGGGCAGTGGGGCCCACCAGGGCCTGGCAGGCATCGGCAATGGCATCACTCGTCACACCCAGGCCTTGTGGATCCTTTCTGGTAAGGTGCCGGAGGATGATGAGCAAGGTGAGGGCACGGTGGAACCACAGCATGTCCTCAGGTTTGCTCCCTGCAATGCTGAGCATGGTGGAATCTGCATCTGTGGCACGGGAGGACTGGCGCTTGCTGGAGGATGAGGCCTTCTCCCGCTTCATCTTGACTTTCTTCCTCTTGGACAGGAGACTAGGGCTCTGTGGGGTCTGTCCCGGGGAGGAGGAGGAGGAGGAGGATGAGTCGCTGAGGTTTGGGGTGGTCGTTGAGGTCACGCCACTAGCTGTGACACTGATATTGGTAGGCAGGGTTACTTCAGCAACTGCCAGGCAGCCTTCCATGAGAGCATGGAAGTAGGTGGAAAACCTGCCCTGGTCACCCACAGCTACTACTCCAGAGCCACCACAAGCACTGCCTGAGACCCAGCTCTGGGTCTCCTCGTCGTACAGTTTATGCAACTCTGACTGTAAGGCCATCAGCATGGCCAGGCAGGGGTTGAGTTGGAGGGCGATAGAGGAGGACAGGCCAGCGGGGTGTTTCCGTTGCTCCAGGGTGTGTACTGTACGCAAGAGCTCAGCCAAGAGGTGGAAGACCAACTCCTTCACACAGGCCGCCATGTCTGTGGTCCACAGAAAGTTTCCTGAGACAAAGAGAAAACAAAGTAACCATGTCACTGCTCATCATTCCCAGAACAGCTCTGAGCACTGTGGTGGAGCTTAGACATGGAGAGACCAGTATAGTCTGGCCGGCTGGCTGTGGCCATTAGCCTACGATTTTGACAGCATGCCACCTTCTTCTGGATCTTAGGCCAGACATCTCTGCATAGGACTAGTCAGAAGCCATTAGAATGCTTTCCAATAGAGAGGATGCCTGCCACTGGGGATGAATAACTCAGTCTACTCAAAAACACACACTGAATGATGATTTAAAGTTGACCCAACTTGCCGGGCGGTGGTGGCGCACGCCTTTAATCCCAGCACTCGGGAGGCAGAGGCAGGCGGATCTCTGTGAGTTCGAGGCCAGCCTGGTCTACAAGAGCTAGTTCCAGGACAGGCTCCAAAACCACAGAGAAACCCTGTCTCGAANAAAAAAAAAAAAAAAAAAAAAAAAAAAAAAAAAAAGTTGACCCAACTTAGTCAACAAGAAAGCCTTACTCTGGTTTAGGGTATAGCTCAGGGGCAGAGCATTTGCCCAGCATACTCAAGGCCCTAGATTTTACCCCAGTACTGCCAAAGGCAGGAAAGGGAAGAAGAAAGGAATGAAGAGAGGGGACCGAAATAGGGGAGGGGAGGAAGAAAAAGATGGAAGAAGGAAAGTAGGGGGAAGGAAGAGGAGGGAAGAAAAAAAGGAATAAGGAAGGACTCTGAGATAATCTTTTTAAAGATTGGTTTTTATTTTTTAAAAATAGGATTTATTGAATTTTAATTTATATGTATATGTACCCCTGTATAACTTTATAAGGTGCCCACATGTACCCACTCAGAAGGTGTAGGTCTGGACCTGGAGTTACGTATGGGTGTGAGCCATTTGATGTGGATGCTGGGAACTGAACCCAGGTCATCTGAAAGAGCAGTGATTGCTCTTAACAACTGACCATCTCTCCAGCTCAGTTTTTATTTTTATGTATTTAAATGTGTTGTGTCTGTGTGTCCACCTGCCAAGTGTGTGCAGGTATCCACGAAGACCAGAAGACGATTTCAGATCCCTTGGAGCTGGAGTTACAAGCAGCTGTAAACTACTACACATGGATGCTGAGAACTGAATCCAGGTCCTCTGGGAGAGCAGCAACTGCTCTTAACTGCTCAGCCATCCTCCCACCCTCATGTATCTGTTTGTAACATAGTAGCCTTTAATAGACTACAACATGTAGCTTCACAACAGCCTTTATTTTCCTTGTGTTTCTCTTATACTTACATTTTACAGTTATGACAAGGTATGCTAACTTTCCATGTACAGCAAGGGTGCAAAAAACTCCTTGAAAATTAAGTTTAAGCTGGGCAGTGGTGGCGCACATCTTTAATCTCAGCACTCCAGGAGGCAGAGGCAGGCGGATCTCTGTGAGTTCGAGGCCAACCTGGTCTACAGAGCGAGCTCTAGGACAGGCTCCAAAGCTACAGAGAAACCTTGTCTTAAAAAAACAAACAAACAAAGGGCTAGAAAGATGGCTCAGAGGTTAAGAGCACTGACTGCTCTTCTAGAGGTCCTGAGTTCAATTCCCAGCAACCACATGGTGGCTCACAACCATCTGTAATGAGATCTGGTGCCCTCTTCTGGCCTGCAAGTATACATGCAAGCAGAACACTATATATAATAAATAAAGATTATATTTAAAAAATATAAAAAAAAACAAACAAAAAAAGAAAAGAAAATTAAGTTTAGAAGAAGAAAGTGGCTGGGGAGGCAGCTCAGCTAGTAAATGCATGCTGTATAAGCATGAAGCCCTGAGTATGATTCTCACATCCACATATAAGCTGGATACAGTATAACTTCACTTCTGGGATGGCAGACAGGTGACTCCCAGGAGCTTGTTGGCCAGCCAGCCTAGTAAAACCAGTGAGTCTCAGATTCAGTAAAAATAGAGTGGAGAAGAACTGAGGAAGACACCTAACAGTGATCTCGGGTCTCCATACACATGCACACACACACATATTCGCACATACATGCACACAAGGAAAGGAATCAAGTATGGGTGCACACACCTATAATTCCAGCATTCAGAAGGTAGAGGCAGAAAGAGCAGAAATTCAAAGTCATCCTCGGCTATACAGTAAGTTCAAGAGCAGGCTGGCTAAACCAAGACTCAATCTTCAAAAAAAAAAAAATCAAATAACAAATAAGAAACCACCAAGCAACAAGAAAACAAAACAAAATCCAATGGACCAAACAAACAAATCAGGAAGGAGCTGAATTGAATAAAAGTATTACATTCTCCAAGTACACATGTCTAAAATAAGACATACATGGTACTCCACACATGTAATCTCAGCACAAGAAGTGGAGGTAGGAGAATCAGAAATTTGAAATCATCCTTGCCTATATAGTGAGTTCCAGGCTAGCCTGGATTACATAAGATCTTGAATTAAAGAAAATCCTACTTGATAGGTGTGATAGTTTGAATGTAATTGCCCCCATAAGCTCATAGAGAGTGGCACTATTAGCACATGTGGCATTGTTGGAAGAAGTATGTCTCAGTTCACTTCCTGATGCCTGAGGATCAAGATATAGAACTTTCAGCTCCTTCTCTAGCACCATGTCTGCATGCACACCACCATGTCCCACCATGGTGATAATGGACTAAACCTCTGGAACAATAGCCATCTCATTAAATGTTTTCCTTTGTAAGAGTTGTAGTAGTCATGGTGTCTCTTCACAGCAACAGAAACCCTGGCTAAGACAAAAAGAAAAAGGATTTGTGGGAAAAGGAAGGAATAAGAGATGATACGGGGAGCTGAGCGCATGGTTTAAGAAATGTATACAGTGTATGAAACTGAATGATTAAAGAAAAAAAATCCAACAAAATGATGTCCCAATATCTCTTCACATCAGATGCACACCTGGGTTATGCAGTGTTAGGGATTGAACTCAGGGCTTTGGACATGCTAGGCAGGTGCTTTTCTAGCTGTGCCATAGCCCTAGCTCCAAAATGCTTCTATTCATGTTGGTTGAGACAAGATGGATGTCATGAAAACTCAGGTATTTGAGCAACTGAGGATGGTGAACATTTTGATCCAGTCCCAAGGAGGCAGTTGAGTCCAGAGCTGCAAGGGAACAGGCTGCAGCTGCTTCCATCCAGATGGGGTTTGCACTGGGTAGAGCACTTCCTGGGGCTCCTAAGTCTTCTGCGTAGGTGCAACACCTTCCAGAAAAGGCATTTAGCTTCCTGCTCTCTCAGGAGGAGGCTGCTTGGAAGTTCTTACTGAAAATAAGTTCATTGGTTCTTATGGAGCCTTCCAAGGCCAAGGTTAAAGTTCCCCTGTCCCTAGCCTCAAGGCTTATGTTACCCACACCAAGTCTTTTCTTTACCATAGGACACTTATGTAAGAGGACAGACATCCTCAAACAGAATTCTTCACCAAATCCAAATAAGGCAGCACACATATCTGTTCCTGCACCACCCAGAGTGTCTTAAATGTCCTACAAGTTTGACCGAGTTGCCAATATCTAAAAATTGGGAGGATCACAAAAAATTTACTTTTCTATCTTTTATTGAAATGAAAATAAAAATTCTGGGGCTGGAAAGATGGCTTAGCGGTTAAGAGCAATGACTGCTCTTCCAGAGGACCCGGATTCAATTCCCAGCACCCACATGGCAGCTCACAAATGTCTGAAAATGCAGTTCCACGAGATCTGACACCTTCACACCAATGTACATAAAATAAAGTTAAATAAATTTTTAAAATGTACCAAAAATAAAGAAGAAAATAAAAATTCTGGCTCGGCATGTTGTCGTATGCCTTTAATCACAATATGAACCATCTGGTTTCCACAGGGAGTTCCAGGCCAGCCAGGGCTACAAAGTGAACCACTGTCTACTTAAAAGAAGAAAGAGAGGAGAGAGAGAGAGAGAGAGAGAGAGAGAGAGAGAGAGAGAGAGAGAGAGAGAAGAAAGAAACAAAACAAAACAACAAAACCACACACCTCTAGCCAAATGTCATCTGACAGTGAACAGTCAGGATGTGGTCACTCACTGCCAGGTGGACATATGTCAACACTCCTTTTCCTCTGGCTATTTGTGCCAGTGACATAGGTAGGCCCCGAGGCATCTGGGATTGCTACCTGGTTTGTTTTATTTTTTCATCAGAGTTTATTTCTCTAGGTCCATCATTCAGAGTCCACCATTAACAAGTCACTGGATTGGCTTTAGCACACACTCATCTGTGCCTCTAGCCATCCAGCCCCTATGTCCGGATTAATATGAAGACTTACTTCTAAACTGTGAGAAGACACATCGTGAATTAAAATTCAATATTTACTTAAAATATTTTAGAGGTAAGTTTCTTGTAGTTAAAAAATCTGACACCTCAGCTGACCATTTTGTGAGTGTTATATGCTTTAATCTGTCAGTAGCTCTATGGCTATAGCGTTCCATACATCAGTTATAAAAAACAGCATATGAGGCAAACATTTACATTGTGTGGTTGTTTATAGACAGGGTCTCACAGTTTAGTCCTAGCTGGCATAAAACTCACTCTGTAGACCAGGTTGGCCTCAAACTCACAGAGATCAGACTACTTCTGCCTCCATTAATTGGCAAACATTTAACACTTTAAAGCATGACAATGCTGTTCTTCATTTCATAGGCAGCTGCTACCAGATGGTACAGTGGTGATACCCTGCAGACCACTGACTAGAGTCAGGACTCCCAAGCCTACTTTCAGAGGAAGTGCTCTGACATGTTGCAGCTGCCTGGGCTACCAAACTCCACCTACCCGACACTTGCTTACCCAGCAGTTCCACCACGTGAAGGAGGACTGCAGTAGGAATGGCATCAGGCTCATCCTCTGACTTCCCTTCACTGTCCTCTGATTTCCAGGATAGCAGCTGCTCTGCAAAGGCCATAGCCAGGGGAAACTCCAGAGGCAGAGAGTGCAAGACCAGCACAGCTCCAGGAGGTGGGGACACTCCTAAGAGAAGGGCCCAGAAAAAACATGTGTGACTGGCAGCATCTGACCCAGATACATTTGAGAAAGCACCTGCTGCCCAGTGTCTCCAGTTGTCCAAAGGTAGGGCAATCAGAAGCCAGCTGCACCATACCTGCTGGTGTGGCAATGGGATAAAGCAACATCTAGGGAGGTGTCACTGGGCAGGCCAGGTATAGTGGCACAGTGGCTCACATTTGTCACCCTATAACTTGCAAGGCTAAGGCAGGAATATTTTGAGTTTGAAGCCAGTCTGGCAACATAGCATAACAATTAAAGATAAACTAAGTGAAGAAAGAAGAAGATACCAAGTGCCTCAAGTCCAGAGTTAGACATGGGCGTAAGGCCTATGCTAAAAGGGGCTTTTCTGAAGCCTTGCCCAGCTTGAAGACACGGCCCTTTTGCACGGCCACAACTCACTAAGACCTTAAACCTACATAAGACGGCCTTAAGTCCCAAGTACACTCAGGACCCAGGCAGGGAAACTGGGAAGGTTTCTGTGCTCTTTGTAGTGATGGCAATTGTGCTCAGGGCTCTGCACAGACCTCCACCTCCAACTTTGACCATTATTACCTGCTTTCACTGCCACAGTCCAAGTCTGACCAAAGTGACCTCCTGTGAGAAGCAAAGTGTCAAACCTCCTACCCTGTACTGCAACCCATCCCCTCTGTGAACACCAGGGATGGAAAGCGAGTCTCGGGAGCCTTTGGGCTTTTCCTTCACCTGTACCTTGAGGTAGATGTCTGTATGCCAAAAATGTGAATGACAGAAAACCTCTGTTTTAGGTTGTTATGCTGAAAATGCACCACAGGGCCTGGCACATGGTAAACCCTTGCAATGAACTACACTCCTAGCAAGGTCCTGTGTTTTTTTTTTTTTTTTTTTTTTTTTTTTTTTGGTTTTTCGAGACAGGGTTTCTCTGTGGCTTTGGAGCCTGTCCTGGAACTAGCTCTGTAGACCAGGCTGGTCTCGAACTCACAGAGATCCACCTGCCTCTGCCTCCTGAGTGCTGGGATTAAAGGCGTGTGCCACCATCGCCGGGCTAGGGAACATCTTTAATCCCAGCACTCGGGAGGCAGAAGCAGGTGAATCTCTATGAAGTTCAGCTAGAGCAAATGACTGTCTTGGGCAGATACAGGCTGCTCTTTTCTGGTTAAATAGGTTGAGCAAGAGTGGAAATCTGGAATGAAGATCTCTTTCCTTTCAATTGGCTTTGTCAAGGACAGGCATTGACAGCTTCATCAAGACCCTAATCCCTGAGGCTTACTAGGGATGCCAGAGATAAGTACAGCAGATGCTCACAGGTCACATCAGAACCAGAGCATTGTCATAACAAAAACTCCAGGAACATTTGGCAACTAGGACTGCTACAGCCAGTGATACTTGCAAGAATGTGACTGCCGTTCTTTGCAGATGGCTCCCTGTAGCTTGAGGAGAAAGGCAATCCCTCTGTGCCTGGGTGACCTCTAACTGGTGTTAATCTACTGTCTCTCAAACACTGCTCTGAGCAGTCTTTCTTCACTCCTAGCAATGGGACTGGGAGCTCCCAAAAGAAGGCCAGCAGAGCACAGCTGCTCACTATCTGCATCATTGTGAGCTGAGAAAGCCTTACCTAGTTTGATGTGGACCTTGTCTGTGGAGAGAACCACGGAAGGGTACTGGTCAGCTGTGGGTGGAGGAGCAAGCCCAGTGTTGGCTGGGGAGGCATCTCGGGGGTAGCAGGCAGCTTCAATGAGGTTCAGTTGGCCGGTGCGCTTCACTTTGTGGCCAAGCCCATAGACGAGAACACGTGCCCACGGGGCCTTGTACAGAGAGGAGCTGAGAGGAAGTGGGGGTTAAGACAGACTTGGCCAGGCCATGCACTGGGCATAAGTCATCTCCACCACCTTTAGAAGGTCGTTTTCTATAAAGCCTAGTTCCCCACCGAAGGAGATACAGGAAGAACTGCAAGTTAGCTTTAAAGATAGTGTGCACTCGAGGGCAAGGACAGCTGGAGACATGTTCCTGGGGCAGTGCTGCTTTCTCTCCCCAGCACTGACTTCTGGAGAAAGGACAACTTACTCTTTGCGGAATCCAGACTGACTTTCTTTGCAAGACACAACAACAAAAGCTGCTCCAGGGAAATTCACATCCATATTGACTTTGGACTCAGAAATTGGGAATTCTTCAGAGGGAAACTGCTCCGGTGCTGTCTGAAAGGAGACATGCAATAAGCAAGCATGGGAAAGACACAGGCAACACATTCCATCTCCTCATATCACAAGGAAGACAAATCATCCAGGACATGCTGAAATAGGTGCAAGTGGCTGATGGCCTCTGGAGGAGAAGACCACCAAAGGCAGAAGAGTCTTCAAGAATGGCTGCCCAGCGGCTCAAGGGAAAGCACTATTCAGCAAGTCAATGAAACTCCTGTTTCAATGGTGTCAACAGCTAGGATCCATGAGCACAAGCCTATACCTGCAGGAAAGCGCAGATCTGCTTTGTCAGTTCCAGAAGGCTGTCCTCGCCCTGGTGCAGGGTGCGGGTGATGGCCACGTTGAGCCACTCCCTCAGCGTCTGGGAGCTGCCCTGGTAGAAGAGGTCGGTGGCAGAGCAGCTCTGTGAGTGGATACAGTGCTGCAGAGACTGTGCCAGAAGGATGGAGCTGGAGCTGATGGTACCATCTATGGACAGGGAAAGAAAGAGATATTGACAGAACTGCAGCCTTCAGTGCCTGTGAGAGCCTGCAAAACAGACAAATAAGCAATGACCCACCGGAAAAGATGGCACGGATGGGAAATGGTAGATGCAAAGTCCTGGACCATCAGGACAGTGTGAAGAAGTCAAGGGCTTGTGACCTTTAAATGTATTATTTTCTTTTTAGCAGTAACACAGTGCTTCAAATAACACCTTCAGTGGAAGCCCAAGCTTCTTGTTCTGTGTACATGTATGTGTGTGTACATGTATGCTAAGTGTATGCAGGTGTACATGAATGCCTGGAGGCTGGAGGTTGACATTAGGTGTCTTCCTGAGTAGCTCTTTACCTTATTTTGTGAGATAGGGTTTTTCACTGAAGCTGGAACTCACCGATTCAGCTAACCTGGCTTGCCTCTCCCTAGCAGTGAGGTTACAGATGCACACCACTGTACCCAGACAGGGTTTCTCTGTGTAGCCCTGGCTATCCTGAAATTTGCATTGTAGGGCAGGCTAACCTCAAACTCACAGAGATTCTCTTGCCTCTGCCTTCCACATATTAGGATTAAAGGTGTGCACCCAGCTTGTGCCCAACTTTTTATATGGATGCTGGCAACCTGAATTTGGATCCTTATGCTTATAGTAAGTATTTTATTGATGTCATTTCCCCTGCTAAATTTCTTAAAGACCAACATGGGGTGGCCCATCTAGCTGTTCTGGGCCAGCCTAGCTTCACTAAGGTGTTGAGGTGGCCAGTATATTATTACTCAGTTGTCATGGCAAAGCTCCTCTTATGGTGTGTTCCTTGAAGAGGGCTGATGAATGCTGGTGCTCTGTCAGGCTAGAGGAGAGACCATTTGTATATGCTGGCTGGGATCCTATGGCTGTCTAAAATGCCATGGGAAAAAAAATAAATAAAATAAAATGCCATGGGCTCACAGTGCCCTTGTAACAGAGTCTGGGGGTGGGGGTGGGGCCTGTGCCTCCCTTACCACTTGCTCCTATCTTAGGTGCTCAGAAGAAAAAGGGAGGGTGAGGTACTAGAGGCAGACAGAGGAGCCTCTCAGTCATGAGTGGACCAAGGAATGATTCCCTCACTTAGCACTGCCCAAAGAGACACAAAGAGCCCTTGCCTGAAGTATTCCAGGCTTAGCTGATTCACATGAGCAGCTTAGGAGCAGGTCCCGCCATGGGAACCTATGTCTGCTTCCAGGGTCAAGCAGAACATCTGTGACAGCAGCTCCATGTTTAGTAAGCACAAGGCAGATGACTAAAGGACTAGGGTGAACGTGCACTCATAGTTGTCTAGGAGCAGACAGACAGACTGCCGTTTCAGGTCTCCTGACCCCACCACGGAGAACTAGCATGCTAGGCAGCCTATGTGACCTGCCTCAACCTTGGGGCTCTTTTCCTCTGGCCAAGTCTTACCTGGGAGGGGAGGCGCAAGTAGCTGATTGGACAGGAGCTGCAGATGTTCTAATGTAATGTCTCGGATGGCAGGGATGTGGAAGAGGCGAGTGAATAAGTGAGGTAGCTTGGGAGCGAAGATGTTGAGCAGGGCCATGCGACAGTACAGCCTAGCCAGTGCAGCCTCACACCGCAGCAGCTCTCTGAGGGACGAGAAAGGTGAGACATACTGACTGTTGAGCAGAGCTCTTGAGGGTAGAGTGGGGACAATGACAGATAACATTACATCTCGGGCTTCTCTTCTGGCTCTATCTTCTGTGTTTCAAGTAACTCACTTGAGTTTTAAATAAAAGCCACAATAGTTTGCTTTGTGGTTTGTTTTTTTTTTCCCTCAACTCAGAAAACACCCTTGAGGCCGGGCAGTGGTGGCGCACACTTTTAATCCCAGCACTTGGGAGGCAGAGGCAGGCAGATCTCTGTGAGTTTGAGACCAGCCTGGTCTACAGAGCGAGTTCCAGGACAGGCTCCAAAGCTACACAGAGAAAACCTGTCACAAAAACAAAAGCAAAAACCAAACCAAAAAAGGAAATGAAAATGTACGTCCACACAAAAACTTGTAAACACAAATACATAGTAAGTGTTTCTAAGGGCCAAATAGTGGAAACAGTCTTTTTTTTTTTTTAAATTTATTAAGGATTTCTGTCTCTTCCCCACCGCCGCCTCCCCTTTCCCTCCCGTGGAAACAGTCTTAAAGTTTATTAATTTAGTGGTAAGTGCAAACAACTGAATGTGACTAGGTAAGATAAAGGGATAATATACCAATGTTTTGAAGGGAAACCTTCTGAAGAGGTAACAGCTCATGGAAATTAGCATAATTAGAGTGAGATGGCCACACAGATGCCAGAGGCAGAAATGAGTCCAGTATGCAGAGAACAGAAAACCCAGCATGGCCTAAGGAGGGAAGATGCCTCCGAGGCTCACAGGGATGTAACAAGAGGCACAGTTTGGAGCCCTCCATATGGGAAGGTCTGGTTAGAGGCACAAGCGTTGACTTCAACCTGACTCCAACCATTCTTTCCAGAGTGCTCGCACCAGCTATCTGTGCAGAGAGACTAGAGAGGAAGGCTTTTTATTGGTCTAGATCAGTTTTCAATTCAGTTGTCTACGAGCAGATGGCATGGCTATCTCAGGCCCCCTACCATTGAAAACTAGCATGCTAGGCAGCCTGGCTCAACCTTGGGGCTCTTTTCCTCTGACTAAATCTTACCCAACCATAAAATTATTTTGTTGCTACTTTATAACTGCAATTTTGCTACTGTTATGAATTGTAATGGAAATATCAGATTACAGACCCCAAAGGGTCTAGAAGTCTGTGGACAACTGTGGTGTGGAGGCTGGAAGGCCACAGCACAGGAAAGGTGATTGTTCATTTGACCTCCAGATTGATAGGACCAGGGACAGAAGGAAGTTTGAGGTCAAATCTAACTCTACCCCACATGCCACACTCAGGTCAGCCAAACCCTTTCCTCGACTCCACCAAAATGGCCTCAGTCAGTCCAGCTCTCCTTTGGGTTCTGGAAGCCTGACAGCAGCTCATCCCAAGAGGCACTGCAGGTGGTGAAGAGGAACCACACTGGCAGCAGCGTGCAAACATTCTTGACTGTCACTAGGCCCTGCCCTCTGTGAGTAACAGTGAGGACTTCTGTTGAAGTGACAGCTGTGCAGCAAACCATTCCTCCTGCCCTGCTGTCTTGCTTGAGTGTCACAAACCATGGCCTGTTTGTTTTTGTATTTTTTTTTTCCAGACAGTGACTCATTATGTAACTGGCTGCCCTGTAACTCTCTCTATAGACCAGGTTGGCTTGAACTCAGAGCTCCATCTCCTTCTACCTCCTGAGTGCTAGAATTAAAGGTTATGGCCTGTTTTGATCTAGTGACTAACTGAGCTTCAGACAACCCATGGAATAATGTAATATCCCAGTGGACAGCAAGGTGGAGGCTGAGTTTAGATGGAAGCCTGGAGTTGCCAAATACAGTCAAGACAGGCATGCTCCTATAATCTTAGCACTTGGGAGATGAGGCAAGAGGGCTGACGACATAAATTTGAGACCAGCCAGAATGATATAGTCTTTAAAAACGAGAGGGCAGTTACAGACATAATCAACTTAGGTCCAAATTGACACCCTAGAGAGAAATTTTTTGCTGTCGCTATTTGGCTGCTTTTTGGCTAGGGTCTCAATGTATTAAGCTCAGGTGATCCTCCCACCTCAGTTTCCCAGGTGTTGGAAGCACAGACATAGACAGCATGGGTTTCCCTAAGGAGAAACTAGGATGTTAAAGGACAGATGCCATGGAATACAGTCTGTAGAGACTTTTAGTAGAGAACTGCACTTGTTACACTGCCTTCCTCTCAACTGCGGCAAGGATTCTTTTCTTTCTTCTTTTTTTAATGATTTATTTATTTGCATTGGTGTTCAACTACATGTGTGTCTGTGTAAGAGGGTTGGATCCTCTGGAACTAGAGTTATAGACAGTTGTGAGTTGCCATATGGGTGCTGGGAATTGAACCCAGGGCCTCTGGAAGAAAACCAGAGTCCTTTAACTACTGAGCTACCTCTTCAGTCCCACAGCAGGAATTTCTATGATGGGAAGGAACAAGTCCCAAAAAATTATTTATTTATTTACTTATTTTTAATAAACATAATCCTTGACTGGCCTGGAATTCATTATGCAGACCAGGCTGGCCTCCAAGCCACAGAGATTTTCCTGTCAGTGCTCTTAAGCTATGAGCCATCTCTCAAACCCCATAGGGGCATTATTTAACAGTGCATGGCAAAGAATGGTGACTGATCATCATTAGATTTTCATCTGTAGAGGGCAGGCATGTCTCCACTGTAGCTCTATCCCTTTCAGAATCCTGCACTGTACCGTGCACAGAGCCAGTGTTCAGGGTATGCTTCATTAGCCAAGACAGAGACAGCTGACTGTTCTTACATGGATGAACTGGATGTCTTACCTGTTCCCTTCTGACTTCTTTCCTCTGCATGTCTTCATATTGCCTTTCTAGTTGGCTCCAGCCCCAAGTATAAAATTGAGTGCATGTGACACAGGCCATGTGCTTTTAGACCCATCTTTTCTTCCCAATTCCTGCAAGTATGCAACTGTCTTCCCTCCTTCCAACTCTTAGCTTTGAAGGAAAAGCCTTCTAGACAAGTGGACACATGGAAAAACACAGTAAATAGATCTTTATTCCCCAAAGAAAGAAAGGCTCAGTTTTACCTGTGAATTTGAAGGTTGGTATTGTCCAGTGTGACCAGTCCATTAGTGGCTGTCCTTCGGTAGCCTGTAGGGGGCCGTTCCAACATATCAATGGGATACCAGTAGCGCACTAGCACCCCTTCACTCCGGAGGTACGTCTCCACCTGCACCAGTTCATTCACCTGCAGTGGAAAAGCAAATATCCAATCTGCTTTTCTGAGACTTTATTTTTCAAGTTCACGCAAAGATATGTACATATGAAACCTTTAGATTTACAATTTGTATCTAGTTGCTATTTTACGAACAAAATTAATGAACCCAAAATGAATTTACAAAACACATGTTTATTTAATTTTTCCCCAAAAAGTATTTGAGGCAGGGTCTCACTGTGTACTCCTGGTTGACCTGGAACTCAGAGATCCACCTGCTTCTGCATCCAGAGAGTTGGAATTACTAAAAGATTCATTTTTTTATTACTTTTAATTACATGTATATCTGTGTATATCTATGTGTATGTATGCACACTGAGGGCAGTTGACCATGGAGGACAGAATAAGGTGTCAGATTCCTGGAGTTACAGACAGTTGTGAGTTGCCAAACCCAAGTCCCCTGTAGGAACAGCAAGTGCTTACCTATTGAGCTATTTCTTCAGTATTCTCCCCCAAATAAATTCTTAATTATAAATTAACACATAATAGAAAACATAAAAAATAGTTATTTTAAAAAATCCTTATGGGTAGGTGGGGCTGAAGAGATGGCTCAGGGGTTGAAAGACCTGACTGTTCTTCCAGAGGACCCTAGTTCAATTCCCAGCACCCACGTGGCAGCTCAAGACTGTCTGTAACTCTAGTTTCAGGGACTCCAACACCCTCACACAGACATGCATGCAGTGAAAACACCAATGCAAATAAAATAGAAATAAATAAAATATTTTTAAAAAGCAATTGGGAAAAACAGGAAAAAACTTCAAATAAAAATTAGAAAGAACAAATTTTGTTAAAATAGCCCTTGTATTATTTTGTAATTTTTAAATTGCTTTTATTTTAAGTAAATTTTTAATAATCCCTAGGTAAAAATTATATTGGTATTTGAATCCAGAATGTATATGTATCAGCTTACTTTCAATTTTCACAAATAAAATTAAACTATCAGAAAGATTCCCTGTTTTGAAAAAGTTATTAGCATAGGGGCTGGAAACAAGGCTCAGGCAGTTTTCAAACCTCTGGCCTCCTGTACCCCTTCTCTCGGTCTCTCCTTGGCGCCTACCCCATCGAATCCTTTTGAGCTTCAGGAGAGAGCTTTGCAAAATGGAGGCAAGTACTGATGAGCATAAGACACTTGCTTGGCAGAGGAGAGATCGATACTGGAATGGTCCATGCAATGATGTGATCGGAACAATTTCTTTCTCTTCCACCATCTCCAGAATCAGAGGCCCAGCCTAAATCTTTAACTCTGTCTGTAACAATCCTGATGTTGTCCTCAAGGATAATGGTCCACTTTGCTCCATACTGAAGAGATGTGAGGCACTGACAGTTGAGCAGGGGCTCCCAGTGCAGCTGCATTCCCATCAGTGTGAGATGTTCTTCCACACAGCTGCACTTACATTTGGTTTCCTCTATTTCTTTATATGGCTTATTTATATGTAGTTGTCCATGTGACTATATGCACATATGTGTTTGGGTGCACACAGAGGCCAGAAGACCCTTCTGATCTGTTGGAGTGAAGGTGTCTGACATAGGTGCTGGGATCTGAACTCTGTTCCTAATGATAGAATGAGTGCTTTTAACCACTGAGTCATCTCTCTAGTCCAGTTTCTTTGTTTCTAACTTGAAGAGAAATCTCAAAGCACAATCCCCTTTTCATGTGTCTGTGTGGAGCTGAGGATAGAACCTCAAGGGTCTTGCACATATGCACACATTAAGCATCCCTGCCTATAGTCCCTTTGAATGGTACATGGCATATAAGCCTCTCTACACATACAGGACTGAATAACCAGAGCGGCTGTTCACTTACTGAATCAACATCTAGGACGACTCCATGAAGGCCAAAAGTTTTTAGCATCCCTCGGATAGCAAATTTTGGCAAGGCTGTGCCCACAGTACTGCTGGCTACATTGCTGCTATCTGGAGAGCGGGTTACAACTGTGAGACCTAGGAGGTAAAAGAAGTGCCGTGTCACCAGGGAAGGCTACACTTACTATAGGGACTAAAATAGCTCTGCAGCATGTGACAGTAAAAAGGAACACAACTCAGCCTGTAAAGTAATAAGAGAATGATAAACTCTTCCAATTCTGAGTTAAGAAGACAAGTAAACCATTTAAAAATGGGCAGAGGACTTGGATAAATACTTTCTCCAAAAGAAATAAAAAAAAGGTAACACTTGAAACAATGTTCATTATTACTGATCAATCACCAGGGAGATGTATGTCAGCCACAGTGAGACCTCTCATACTAACAGCAATGGCTGAGGTAAAAAGACAGATGGAGCATAGAACACATTGCCACACATGTACAGAAACTGGAACACTCAGGCATAGCTAGCTGGTAAGCTACTGGGAATGCAGGACAGTCTAGTTGCTTTACAAAGTATTTTGGCAGTTTCTCAAAAGGTTAAACATAAAGCTATCATATCACCCAACAATTCTACTCATGCTTATAGATTCCAATTTACTATAATACATATGTATTTCTCCTAGAGAAATGAAGATATATGTTCATACAAGAATGTGTATACAAAAAAAAAAAAGAATGTGTATACAAAAACAACTCTGAGATTCCATCTTACACCAGTAAAGAATGGCCAAGATCATTCTTCCATTGAAGGGCATCTAGGTTGTTTCCAGGTTCTGGCTATTACAAATAATGCTGCTATGAACATAGTTGAACAAATGCTTTTGTAATATGATAGGGCATCTCTTGGGTATATTCCCAAGAGTGGTATTGCTGGGGCCTGGGGTAGGTTGATCCCGAATTTCCTGAGAAACCGCCACACTGATTTCCAAAGGAAGAATGGATGAAGAAAGTGTGGAATATATACATATTAGAGTACTACTCAGTGGTAAAAAAACAATGACATCTTGAATTTTGCATGCAAATGGATGGAAATAGAAAACACTATCCTGAGGTATCCCAGACCCAAAAAGATGAACATGGGATGTACTCACTCATAATTGGTTTCTAGCCATAAATAAAGGACATTGAGCCTATAATTCATGATCCTAAAGAAGCTAAATAAGAAGGTGAACCCAAAGAAAAATATATAGTTATCCTCCTGGATATGGGGAGTAGACAAGATTGCTGAGCAAAAATGAGGATCTTGGGGGTGGGGTGGGAGGGGGGTAAGGGGAAATGGGGAGAGAAAAGTGAGAAGGGGAGGATGGGGAGAGCTTGGGGGAATGGGATGGTTGGGATAAAGGAAGGGTGGATATGGGAGCAGGGAAGTATATATCTTAATTAATGGAGCCATTTTAGGGTTGGCAAGAGACTTGACCCTAGAGGGGTTCCCAGGTGTCCAGGGAGATGTCCCCAGCTAGTTCCTTGGGCAGCTGAGGAGAGGGAGCCTGAAATGGCCCTATCCTATAGCCATACTGATGAATATCTTGCATATCACCATAGAACCTTCATCTGGCGATGGTTGGAGACAGAGACAGAGACCCACATTGGAGCACCGGACTGAGCTCCCAAGGTCTAAATAAGGAGCAGAAGGAGGGAGAACATGAGCAAGGATGTCAGGACCTCGAGGGGTTCACCCACCCACTGAGACAGTGGGGCTTATCTATTGGGAGCTCACCAAGGCCAGATGGACTGGGACATGAAAATAACAGATTCTCTGAACATGGTGGACAATGAGGGCTGATGAGAAGCCAAGGACAATGGCACTGGGTTTTGATCCTACTGCATGTACTGGCTTTGTGGGAGCCTAGCCTGTTTGGATGCTCACCTTCCTAGACCTGGATGGAGCTGGGAGGACCTTGGACTTCCCACAGGGCAGGGAACCCTGACTGCTCTTCAGACTGGAGAGGGAGGGGGAGAGGATTGGGGGGAGGGGGAAGGAGGCAGGGAGGAGGCAGAAATTTTTCAATAAAAAAAAAAAGAATGGCCAAGATCAAAAACACTAATGACAATTTATGCTGAAGAGGATGTGGGGTAAAGGGAACACTTCTGCATTGCTGGTGGGAATGCAAGCTGGTACAACCCCTTTAGATGTAAGTATGGCAATTAAGGAATAACCTTCCTCAAGACCCAGCAATACCACTTTTGGGTATCTATCCAAAGGATGATCAATCATGCCACAAGGACATGTATTCAACTATGTTCACAGCAGCTTTGTTTGTCATAGCCAGAACCTGGAAACAACCTAAATGCCCCTTAACGAAAGAATGGATAAAAAAAAAAATGTGGTACATTTACATAACGGAGTACTACACAGCAGAAAAAAAATAACGACATCTTGAAATTTGCAGGCAAATGGATGGATCTAGAAAACATCATATTGAGTGAGGTAACCCAGGCCCAGAAAGACAATTATCACATGTACTCACTCATAAGTGGTTTTTAGACATAAAGCAAAGAAAACCAGTGTACAATTCACAATCCCAGAGAACCTAGACAACAAAGAGGACCCTAAGAGAGACATACCTGGATCTAATCTACATGGGAAGTAGAAAAACAAGATCTCCTGAGTAAATTGGGAGCGTGGGAATCATGGGAGAGGGCTGAAGGGGAGGGGAGAGAAAAGGAGAGGAGTGGAGAAAAATGTAGAGCTCAATAAAATCAATTAAAAAAAAAAGAATGTGTATACAAATGTTTACAGTATTCCTAATAGCCAAAAAGTAGGATCAATTCAATTGTCCATCAACAATGAATGAAAGTAAGAGTTATATCTATACAATGGAGTATTGCTAACAATAAAGAGCGCGAAGTATGGATGAGTGTTGTGGAATATTTAACTGTGTAAAGGCGTGTTACATTTGTTTATGCTGCATTTGTTTAACTAGGCAAAGATGTGTTACATTTGTCTATGCTGCATTTAATTATGTAAAGATGTGTTGCTGTTTCATCTTGCCTGCCTAAGGTACCTGATTGGTCTAATAAAAAGGTAAATGCAAATAGCGAGGCAGTAGAGGGATAGGTGGGGCTGGTGAGCAGAGAAAATAAGAAGGAATCTAGGCTCAGGTAAAGAGAATGAGAGAGGAGAGAACGAGGGATAAAGAAAGGGAGACAACTGGGGCCATCCAGCCAGGTGACCCCCAGCTAGCCAGACATGGAGTAAGACATATAGAAGTGGGGGTGGGGGTGGTAATGGGTGGATGGGGAGTAAAAAGCCCCAAGGCAAAACACAGATAAAGAGAAACAGACTAAAACAAGAGTTAAGACAAGGTTGAATGTTAATAACTAATAATAAGTCTTCATGCCATGAATTGGGAGTTGGTTGGTGGCTCAAAAGAAAAAGCCTGTTACATTTAGTGCCCAAAATGGGGCCAACATTTCCACATAGGGCCTGAGACAGTTGGAAAAGAAGAACAGAAAAAAAAAAAAAGAAAGAAAAAAGCCAGCACACTAAGTAGAAATAGCAAACTAAGTAAAAATGCCTGCCCCAATGCAGTCACCAACTTCCTAGAGGTGAGGTAGATGAATCCAGTTTCCAGTCAGGTTAGAGTCTGGCTCATACATCAGAGAATGCTGCAAGTGTGCAGATGTAGGCACTGGTAGAGAAAGTTCAGAAAGAAAAAAACCTCTAAACAGGTTACAGTGCACTTAAAAATGTGTGTAGGCTTAAGAAAGAAAAGGCATAGACAATCATAGAAAATATAATCTAAAAATAATAAAGCCTTTAAAGAAAAAATAAAGTAATATAAAAGGAATAAGCCACATCAAGATGGTAAATACACAGGGAGTGTGGATCCTATATGGTGCCTTGTTGATTTTGAAATTTTTGATTGCTGATAAGCAAAGGACAACTGCTGAGAGACATGGGACTGTAAGAGGGACTGCTGAATTAAACCTGCCAAGATACTTTAGGAATGCCTTAACTTTAAAATGGAAGTCAAAATATGTATTGAGTTGGGGAAGAGATTATGCTTTTTCCACAAAAAATGAAAGGCTGTGGATTCATGCAATGTTTTGTTGTTGTTGTTGTTATTGCTGTGTTTTTTGTTTGTTTTTCGAGACAGGGTTTCTCTGTAGCTTTGGTGCCTGTCCTGGAACTAGCTCTTGTAGACCAGGCTGGCCTCAAACTCACAAAGATCAGCCTGCCTCTGCCTCCTGAGTGCTGGGATTAGAGGTGTGCACTACCACCACCGGGCAAGGATTCATGCAATGTTAATATAGATAATGTTTGACTAGGGAGACCTGAAAATCTTGGCTACAGATATAAAGAAATAAACTAAATAAACTTAGAAAAACTACAAGACAGGTAACATACTTACTCAAACATAAAACAAAATTATCTTTGGCTGGCTGTGTACAACACACAGCCCACACTTGTGTTAATGCAGATATGTATGTTAGAAAGTTTGTGTGTTTTCAGAGCAAGGGGACCAGACACCAGTGAAATGGGTGACCCAGGTGATTCAGACTTTCAAGAGTGACTTTGGCAGTTTCCTCAGAGTTCTGCATCCAGAATAGCTTCAAGGTTGCTGGCTCACAGACTATTCTAGGCAAGATGTCAGATAAGTCTTGTGCTTTCCCACTGCACAGAGACTGTACAGCAATGTTATAGCTAGCTTTACCAGGGCTTGACCATTATCTCATTTTTTTCCAGGATTCCTAAAGAAGCTGTTGCACACAGACAACAGGAAGCAGTCTAGAGAACACAATGCTCACATTCCAAGAAGTGGAGTGGGTGGTTTTTGGTCATTTGGTGGGTTTTAGATGTTTGTCATCATTTGGGGGGGATATAGGATAAAAAGACAACTATTAACCTCAAATGTTTTATATAGGTATAGGTATGGACTTTGATATATTGGTACAAATTTAAAGATATTTTTGTTATCCTGAATATATGCTTCTACTCTTGGCTGGGGTATTGTGCTCGTGCAACTCATTTAAAAGTGCAATATATAATTAAGAAATGAAGGTTAGTAGTTTGTCATCTATAATAATAAAACCTGTAGTCTCATATTAGATATGTTTTCAAGGTTAAACAGATATAGATGTTCTTCAAAAACTTCAAAGACCTACAGAATATGACATTTTAAATGTTTTGTTAACATAGGACTTTTCATTGACAGTGAGATGCATTTGTTCCTGACTGCGTCAATTTACTTCAGAAAGGCTGATGAGCATTGAAGAACCTCCCTACGGAGCTTGCTTTCAATATGGCAAAGCTAGCCATTTGGGCAACAAACTGCTCTTGCTTTGACTGCTGACATATACCATTTAAACTGAACATGTAGGACACAAAGGAAAGCAACTGCCAAACTTTGCCAAAACAAGGCAGGACAGTCCTTGAAATTCCTGATTCATAGAAAAGTCTGCCAGATATTCTGCAGGACACAAAGGAAAGTGACTGCTGAACTTTGTCAAAATAAGGTGGGACAATTCTTCAATATTCCTTCAATATTCCATAGAAAAGTCTGCCATATATTCTAGGCCTGTAGGCCAAAGATGGATGTCCCAATGTTGCAGAGGAACCCTGGGTAACTGTCCAGAAAGCCAGATGTCTCTGTCATTTTGGATTCAGGTAATATTATATCCTTCTGATGTCTTTAATAAGAGTTGAGGACTAGATAGTTATAGTTACAGTTTTCCTTAGCTATGATAGGTAATTTAGGCACAGAGCTTTGGACTCATCAAGATAGGATAGATAATATAGTGATTTCTCTAAATTTGTCAAGTGCAAAGGGACTGGATATTCTACATGCAATTTCTTCAAAGATTTATTTATTATGTATAGACAGTGTTCTGTCTGCAAGTATGCCTGCATTCCAGAAGAGGGTACCAATTCTCATTACAGATGGTTCTGAGCCACAATTTGGTTGCTGGGAATTGAATTTCGGACCTCTGGAAGAGCAGTCAGTACTCTCAACCACTCTCCAGCCTTACCTGTAATTCTTACTTGATGACTGTATATAATCTTACTATGTTAAAGTTAAAATCTTTCTTTTTATTTAGTTAAAACGGGGAATATGAGCCTGGAAAGAGAAGTCCGACCTGAAAGATCACATGTTAAATGATTCCATTTGTAACAAATGCCCAGAATAGGCAAACACACAGACAAGAAGCAGAGACACAGTTCAGAGTCTAGGGAGAGGGAAGGATGGGCCAGAATTTCTCTGTGAATATGAATATTCTAAAGAATTAGATAGAGGAAATAGTTTGGTGGATTCCATGGAACTGGAATTCTTGGTGGTTGTGAGCTACCATGTGGGTGCTGGGAGCCAAACTCAAGTCCTCTATAAGAGCAGCCAGCACCCTTAACTGCTGAGTCATTTCTCCAGCTCCAGCCATCATGTATTAGGTTAAAAAAATGAGATTAAAATTCTTTGTGGGGGCTGGAGAGATGGCTCAGTGGTTAAGAGCATTGCCTATTCTTCCAAAGGTCCTGAGTTCAGTTCCCAGCAACCACGTGGTGGCTCACGACCATCTGTAGTGAGGTCTGGTGCCCTCTTCTGGCCTGCAGACAGACTATTGTATATATAATAAATAAAAAAGAAAAAAAAATTCTTTGTGTATGTGTTTTTCTGTTGTTTCTTCAAAATGCGTAACAGATTATTTTTGTGAAAAGCATATTTAAATTCTACAAAGCTCTATAAACCATGGTCATATGGTTTTGGTGTTTTATGTGTTTTGTTGTTTGTTTTTGAAACAGGGCTTCACATAACCTAGGCTGTTCTCAAGCTGTCGCCAAGGCTGACCTTTAACAGATCTCATTAACTCCAGGAGAGTGCCACTATGGCCAGCTAAACTTGTGGCTTATTAACTCAGAGTCCATGCCCGTGCCAGGAAGCCTACCTGAAGCCCCACTTCCTTCCTTTACTCTCAGCCCTGCCACAGCTGCTTATGCCTAGTGAAGCTTGGGCACATGGGGGAGACTACCAGAGACCACATGACTTCTTGTGACCTCCCAGGACACTTGAACGAAGGCTTCACATGAGAATCTGGAGGTCAAGTCACTCAGAGAAAGATCACTCTAGGGAACCAACAGCTGCTCCTTTCAGAGGAACTGCCACATACAAAGCAAGGAGGAAGCAAAAGCAAAACCTTTTCGAACTTTGTCAATTGTGAACTTGTTTGCTTCATCTTTAATGTCCTCAATGGTGGGAAGATAAAGGTCTCTTGGGATGCCGCCGTTCTCCTCATAGAGAAATTCAACTGTCTGTCGGGCGATATCCACCATGCCTGCAAACATAGCACACCAGTAACTCCTCAGGAGACATAATCTTCAGACCAACAGGGCACTTACTCGTGCCTGGAATGAAACAATGGAGAATGTTTCCGTGCCCATATTGGGAGGACAGTTTGTACTCAGTTTAAATACTAAAGATATCACTTCTAGGAGCCTCAGATCTATCTTGCTAAGTGTGCCAAGGAGTGAGAGCACCTGAGTTAGCACTGCCAGTATGCATCAGCAGAGCAGGAAGAGCTGGAGCCCCAGGCCAGGATGGTTAACAAGGCATACAACTATGCTGCATTTAACTCGGGCTAACTGAAGAACAAATGGGGCAAACGGGGAGGAGGAGAACATAAGAGCAGTGTTTGCTTCTGACTTTGCACACTATTTAGAAGGCAGAGAGGACACTAAGAACCTTCTACTCACTACTGAGATGTGCTGTGGGATTTTTGTTTGTTTTGAGAGGATCTCACTATGTGGCCCAGGATGGTCTTGAACTTGTCACTTTGTATCACAGGACTGCACCACTATATTCAGCTGCTTTGTTTTTCCTTTCCATCGGAGAGGATATGATTATACTTATTAGCAAAAATGGCATTATCATATTAATTATATTAATAAGCCAAGTAAAGAGATGTTCAAACAGTAACAAAACAAAAAGCACTGTGAGGAGTTCAGCAAGGCATTTCCTTTTGCTGTAGCTGTTTCAGACCCACAATCCTTAGCCACCATGGACAAGACAATATGGGTTGACAGGAGACCGTTTTTAAACAGCCCAGCCATCATACAGCTACAGTCTTCCATTCACTGGCCTTTCTATAATGAAAAGGGGTAGCAATGTGAGCACACTCTAAAGGAAGTTGCAATTACAGAAGGATGCCATGGAAAACAGCAGCAGTCACGGGGTGGGCAAGAAGCTGGGCTCAGCATTACAAGACTACAGAACAGTAATCTTTGTATCTTTTTCATTTTTTTTCTTTTTCTTTCTTTCTTTCTTTCTTTTTTTTTTTTTTTTTTTT
>NW_026067985.1:6696322-6700348 GCF_014885135.2 Alexandromys fortis | reverse complement strand
TTTTTTTTGAGACAGGGTTTCTCTGTGGTTTTGGAGCCTGTCCTGGAACTAGCTCTTGTAGACCAGGCTGGCCTCGAACTCACAGAGATCTGCCTGCCTCTGCCTCCCAAGTGCTGGGATTAAAGGCGTGCGCCACCACCGCCTGGCTTTTGTATCTTTTTCAAAAGGAATAGTACAGAGGAGGAAAAACTACTGTTTAAGGAACAAGTCAGGGGACACAGGGAAATTTCATGTTAAACCTTCCAGGTCTTGTGGGTGGCCCATTAGCCTTCCCCATAGGACTCGGTGACAGCAGCTGTCCTCTGGGTGCTGGGAGTTATCCCCCAACCTCCTTCTCACCTTTGTCACCGCTCTGTTGAAGGGGAAACGACACCACCACCATCATTGCTGCTATGACACTGAGGACTGTATTTAGAGCATTACTATACACCAGGATGTGCTCTTAGGAACATTCATTGATTTCACACATGCTCATGAGGTAGAGACTCCATTCAAGATGGGGAAGCCCAAGCTCCATCAGCTGATAAACAGCCCATCTATGATTGCAGATGTGAACACTCTTCACCAGGCCACACAGCCTCCCAGGGCAACTATTCCAGCTTCACAAGTCACACTGACAAGGAAGATCAAGTCTAGCAATGAGGGCAAAGGACCCTGAGTTCACTGACATGCATGGGGTAAGACACCATCAAGCCAGATATGCCATTTGAGGAGCACTTCTTCTCAACTCTATCTCCCTCATCCCTCAAGCCTCTGAGTGACTCTTCAGGTAACAAAACACAGCAGACCTAGTTGTAAAGCGCCCTTGATCTGGTCCAGGCCCGACTTTCGCTCAGCTTCATTGCGGAAGCGTCTTCGGATGGTAGGAAAAACCTTGGTCTCCCATGCTTTCACCAACAGGGCATAATGGTCCTCCTGCAGGGAGAGGAAGCCCATGACCTGAGGAAGAGCTTCATGCTGGCACCTGTAGGACCTGTCCTGCTCAAGCCTGGCCTAAACACACACATTTAGGCACCCCCCCCCAGAAGGCCTTCATCCCCCACCACAGCAAGCCCCACCCCCAGCAAGCCCTTCCTCCCCAGCAAGTGCCTCTTTCCCTTTAAAGCCGCCAAAGGGTTCTCACTATAGTCTAGGACACCTGCTGAGCTACCATGAAGGTACCTCACCCTTCAACAGGTAGACCTCTCTAGGGCAGCCCAGCCTAGTGGACATGGCTGCTCATGGGTGGTTCAGAGCTGGCATTTGCCAAGGTAACTACTCACACAAGGACACAGCTGAAAGCTAACATCAAAGGTTTTATTCCCGAGGCTCTTACCTGTGGGATGTCATCATCATCATCATCATCACTTTCATCATCTGCAATGGGAGGTGGATGGGGGTCTGGGCCAGAGGTGATGAAATTCTCATAGCTGAGTTCGACTTTATAATGGCAGGAGGTATCACTATCATATTCTGTAACAAAACACAGTTAGGCCCTTTCCCTTTCTTTACCTTCTATCTTCTTTCACAGGTCTAGGGATGGGATCTTATCTATCTTATTGCTTCTACCACTAAGATACATGCCTCGCTTCTGTCAATGTATATATGTATGCATGCATGCATCTATCTGTCTGTCTGTCTGTCTATCTAAATGTTGAAATAGGGTCATGCTAAGTTGCTCAGGCTGGCCTTGAACATACTCTATAGCACACACAGGCCTTGAATTTATAATCCTCCTGCTTAAGCCTCCTGAATCACCTGACCAGGCTTAATATGATTTTTAAAAAATTATCAGGAAAGGCCAGGCGGTGGTGGCGCACGCCTTTAATCCCAGCACTTGGGAGGCAGAGGCAGGCGGATCTTTGTGAGTTCGAGACCAGCCTGGTCTGCAAGAGCTAGTTCCAGGACAGGCTCTAAAGCCACAGAGAAACCCTGTCTCAAAAAAACAAAACAAAACAAAAAAAACAAAAACAAAAAGTCAGGAAACATTGCAACACACAGTTTTCTATCCATGTCCTTAATTCTACCAATTTATTATTATTGAGGATCTCAGTTTAAAGGTATTTTTAAAAAACGAGTAATACTATCAAGTAAGTGATTTCACACAAATGTCGGGGTTCTTAGCTTCCTACACATACTTCCTATACCTACACTTTTATATAGTGGGAACACTCCCGGTTTGATACCTTCTCCTGTGTCTTTTTTTAGGAAAGCCTCTCACTGCACTTCAGATGCCCACACTAAGCGGACTTGTGAAATTCACAGCATTCCTGATAGCACTAGCAGCAGGGCTAAAAGATGATGTGACTTACGTTGCTGGGCTGTGGCCACTGCAGCAATTCGGCATGGTGGTCCATGAGTGCCTGGGTCTGATGCAATACTGGTGCCAGCATCGTTGTCACTGTCAGATGCCATGGCAAATGGCAGAGCCTCAAAGTTAGCACTGATCTCCTCTGCCAGATCAGTGCACAGGTCTGCAGCATTACGATGGGCCTGTCCTTCAGCATATGCAAATGGGCGGGAGCCAAAATTGGCTCGAGTTTTTGTGTTCTAGAAAAAGCAAATAAAAGATTTAGGATTATTTAGATTTTCTTTTTTTCTTTTTAAACAACAAAGTGCACTTTAGTGAATATTAAGCCTAAAGAATGGCCCAGGAGTGGGAAGCAGGAGAAATAGGCAAAGGAGCAGGTGTATGTGTGTGCTATGCCTGGAGTGCTGCAAAACCCACCACACATGCTCAGGTTCCTTGCCACTCACTGTCTCTAAGGCTCTTACCCTCTCCTGGTTACCAGTATTTTACTACATAGCCCATGCTCACCTCAAACTTTCAATAATCATCTTCTTTCAAAATTTATTTTATGTACACAAGAATTTTGCCTGCATGTATGTCTCTGTATCTCATGTGTGCCTGGTATCTGAAGATGCTAGAAGAGAGTGTTGGGTTTCTCAGAACTGCAATTATAGGTGGCTGAGCATCTCCAGCTCCAACAATCTTCTTAACTCATCTCTCAAGAGCAGGATTACAAGTGTGCACAACACACCTGGTCAATGGCTCTGTACCCAGCACTACTCACATGCTGCTCATCTCTCTCTCTATCTGCAACATTCTTCCCATTAACTTTCCAAGACTAGCTAATGTCCAGGCCTGGCTTAATCATCATGTCTTCAGAGGGCAGGGATATGCTTGGTACTCAAGAGACTAGTTCCCACTCTAAGTACTTATTAGTTTGTGATTATATACATGTTTCTGTGATTATCTGATTAATTTCCAATTCCTCCAATTGATTATAGTGTGAGAGAGATAGACAGCATCAACATTTTGTTCTCTGCTTCAATTCAGAACATGATGGAGTGCTGACACCTAGACGCTGGGTATATATATATGATGTGGGAGTGATTTCTTATTAATAAAGAGACTGCCTAGGCCCCTTAATAGGCCAACCCTTAGGTGGGTGGAGTAAACAGAACAGAATGCTGGGAGAAAGAAGCTAAGTCAGGGAGTTGCCATGATTCTCCCACTCCAGACAGACACAGGTTAAGATCTTCCCTGGTGAGCCATCTCGTGGGCTACGCAGATTATTAAAAATGGGTTAGATCAATATGTGGGAGCTAGCCAATGGGAGGCTAAAACTAATGGGCCAGGCAGTGTTTAAAAGAATACAGTTTCCGTGTAATTATTTCGGGTAAAGCTAGCCATGTGGGCGGCCGGGTGCGGGGGACGCAGCCTCGCTGCTCTTAATGCTACAGAGTGGCGCCCAACATGGGGCTCGAACCCACGACCCTGAGATTAAGAGTCTCATGCTGTGAACACCCTCAAAAAATTACTTCACTCAACTGCCAACTGAGATGACCCTGACACACAGGTTATACCATAAAAGACCAAATTAACGACGCCCCCATTCAACAGGAAGCAGTTTGGAGAGAAAAAACTGTGCCCATGTTCCCAAAATATTGTTTATAAATGTTCTTTTACATTTAAAGGGGGATATGATATAGATATAAATAATTTACATTGGTATGGATTTTAAGGTCAATTTTGTTATATGT
>NW_026067985.1:6687443-6694811 GCF_014885135.2 Alexandromys fortis | reverse complement strand
GAGAGAGAGAGAGAGAGAGAGAGAGAGAGAGAGAGAGAGAGAGAGAGAGAGAGAGAGAGAGCACGCTCTGGGGGAAGAGGAGTATTGAACTTTTGAGTCTTTACCAGAGGACAACTGTCCAGATTTCTGCCATACCACATGACTTAGAAGGCCAGTCTTATAAGCTTTTTTCAGAGACATTTTACTGCCATTTCTTTCCTTGGTAAGGAAGGATGGCTAAGAGGTGGTCACAGCAGATTCGTACTAAATTCTGGACACAGCATCGTTCAAATTAAGACTGCAGGGTCCACCAAGGGAAGGAAGCACTTGTCCAGGCTTGCCATGTACTATCACTGTGCAAAGGATGGCTAGACAAAAGCTTTTCTCATGTCCCTTCTGGTCAGGAAGACATTTCCTTCAAGAATTTATTCTTCTTTCCTATCATGGTGACTTGCCTTTTTCTGAATGTGCACCACAGGCCACATTCCCCCAGAGACATCTTCCAGGTATGGTGTGAGCCGCTGCCCGCAATATGTGAAGTACACCCGGCCTTTGGCTGGCTGCCCTGGAGGAGGTGGGGTCCCCTCGGTCCTTTCCCAGCCAATTCCTGCCACATCACCTACAGCAGAGAGCAGGAAGAGCACACATTTTCCCATCTTACTATCAAGTGAACTGCTAATTTGCAACCCCATGACTGAGGGACTAAGTTACAAGATAGTGGCTTTAAGGGTAATGGCTTCATAATGTGAGAGCTGTGGTGTAACTAGCAGACAACAAGGGCAGGTGTTTGGCTGTCACTCAGAGACAAATGGCCCATTTCCAACTGCCAAGATTATTTTAACTTTTAACCCATCTAGCTCTAAGGCTGGTCTCCCCACAGAAGCATGCAGAGTCAGAAGGTCCCACTGCACTCACCAGGAGAGAGTGTGACATCTAGGCGGACACTCTTCCACTGTAGCAGACTGGAGCCATTGTAATGTACAGCTCGGCCATTGCTGGGAGGAGAACAAGGGGTCAAAGCTGAGACTCACCAGCCATGTGGAGGGACAGAAAGAAGAAAGGAAGGAGAGAAGGGGCAGGCAAGGAGGAAACCCCATAGTTGTAAGCAATGCTTTCCTAAACACTAACAGACTTCCAATTGGCACTATCTACATATGGCTTGGGAATATTATACTGTGCCTTTAGTATTACAACAGCCTAGCAAATCCCTAGCCTACATCATAGCACCATGGTATATGGGTTCAAATATGTTTGGGAAATGAAGAAAAACAAGTCTCTTGTTGCAGGATAACTAGGAAGGGATGGTATTGAGGAACCATAAACAACCAAAGAGGAAAACAACACTTCGCTGTCCTCACTTCCACACTTTGGAACACATACAACCACACTTTGGCTCCCTGAATATCCATAAACACCTACAGGAAGTCACTTTCCCCGAGAATACTGACCCACTTTTAAGACAAGGTTTCACTATAAAGCCCTGGCTGGCCTCGAACTCACTATATAGACCATGTTGCCCTCAACCTCACAAAGATTTGCTGGGATTAAAAGCAAGACCAACCATGTCCAGCAGCACTATTTCTCTTTAGCTGTAGCAGGAACAGTCACTTACTTGTGGAAAAGGCAAGTGCCGACTGGATTGGTCCATGCCCCATCACGCTTCTCAGCTTCTGTAGCAAAGCCAAATGAGACGATTGGTCCAGTGTCATCATCAGTATCTCCATAGGAAACAATCTCAATCTCCCAGTAAAAAGACGGGGCCTGAAGAGACACCAGAAGAGGGTGAGACTCAGAAGGCAACAATAGACAAGGCATACCACCTACCTCTTCTTACCAGTTTGAAGTATAGGAAGAGTTGCCATGAGCCTCTCACCTGAACTGGCAGTGGGGAGGTGGCATAGATAAACGTGCCCCGGGGAAGACCTCCACCAGCGCTGGGGTCAGCCAGGAAGGTGACAGAGGTGAGGTGAGATGAGAACATGCAGGCACGAACTGGAGGGAATACTCGAGAAGGGCTCCAGGTGATCTCTTTGGGCTGCAGGAGGAAGAATTTCACTCAACAAAGCAGGCAAATCTCCTTATTCTCTCAGAGAAGAAAATCATTTTTATCTGATATGATTAAAATCTTGTTTCTCTGCTCTTTCTATTTTAATTTTTTGTTATATGGCTGGGAAGGGATTCCAAAGGTTTATACCTGCTAGGCAAGGACTCCCATTCAACTACACCATCCCTGTACAGCCCTAAATATAAATTATAATAATATTATTTTTTTTTTTGGTTTTTCGAGACAGGGTTTCTCTGTGGCTTTGGAGCCTGTCCTGGAACTAGCTCTGTAGACCAGGCTGGTCTAGAACTCACAGAGATCCGCCTGCCTCTGCCTCCCGAGTGCTGGGATTAAAGGCGTGAGCCACCACCGCCCGGCTCTATAAATTATATTAAAAATATATCTTTGGGCTACAGAGATGGTTTAGAGGTTAACCACATTGGCTGCTCTTGCAGGGGATCTGAGTTTACTTCCCAGCACTCAGTTCTAGGGATCTGATGCCCACTAATGGTCTCCTCGGGTACTGTGGCGTATACACAGGCAGGCAAAACAACCACACACAAAGTAAGTCTTTAGAAGACGAAAGCCTTATTTCTATTTTATTTTATTTTGTTAAGTCTAGCTTTTCCCCCAACATAAACTTAATTTTTTATTTTGTTTATATATTTTTTTGTTTTTTGAGACAGGGTTTTTCTATGTTGTCCTTGCCGTCCTGGAACTTTCTCTGTAGATCAGGCTGGCCTTGATCACTTTCCCTGTGTCTAGTCCTACTGAAATTATTCTCCTGAATCCCATCTGCTTATCTTCTTACTCAGCTTTCCATTTCTCCTTCTGGTGCTTGTAATGATATATATTACAAGTATATATATATTTGGTTTTCCCCTTAAATGACATTTTTCTCTCATCATGCTCATCCTCACATAGTTCAATGTATACATAAGACAATCTTAGTTCAGTGTATAAAGAGAAGCTGTATTCCAAGGACACTGCTCAGATGGGTAACAGTGTGTGTTGTGGGTCAGCTGCTTGTCTCCTTGTGCTTCTAATACTTCACTCAAGTGCCAGGCTTCCCTATGAGACACAGCTCCTCTCCACCCACCAACTTCAACACATCCTACACAAAGAACTGTAGCCATGAGAGGATAAGGCTGCAATCACAGGCCTGGCAATAGCAGCCCAAGGAGTAAGTGTACACAGCATATGGATGGTGGACACTGCTGTTGATGTACAGAAAGGGACTCACCAGGGAAAAGCCAGATGAGAACATACTTGCCTTTTAAACCACACCTCACTGTTTTTACCATGGTAACTGAATATGCTGAGATGCCAAGTGATGTTTGTGCATGCTTTTATTGAATGCAGCAATTTATTTACATGCCTCACATAATATAAAATCTGTCCATCTCAAGTTAAAAGTCTGTGTCTTTTGATATGTTTGTGGAGCCATGTAGTCATTATCACATTCTGGTCTAGAGCATTTGTTTTCTAACTGTAAGCAATCCCATGCTCATCAGAAGTCAAGCCCTAGTCTTTCACTTGCTTCTCTCCTCCGCAAGCCCCTGTTGACATCAATCTGCTGCTTCATCTTTTCTGTGCACACAAACAGAACCAGGAAATATATGGTACTGTGTAGGTGGCCTTAATGCAGTTATGCCCTAGCTTGTTGCTTGAATATTATTATTATTATTATTATTTTTTGGTTTTTCGAGACAGGGTTTCTCTGTGGCTTTGGTGCCTGTCCCGGAACTAGCTCTTGTAGACCAGGCTGGCCTCGAACTCCCAGAGATCCGCCTGCCTCTGCCTCCCGAGTGCTGGGATTAAAGGTGTGCGCCACCACAGCCCGGTTTGAATATTATATTTTACTAACTCATTCAACATTTGATGGGCATTTCAGGTCATTTTCACTTTTGACTATTGTGAATAAAGTTGCTACAAGCATAAAAAATGCAGCAAATTTTCATATTTGCTTTTTTATGTTTTAATTTCTATCAGTCATGTTCTAATACAGTGGTTCTCAACTTTCCTAATGCTGAAATCTTTTAATACAGTTCTTTGTGCTATAGTTACTGCAAACCATAAAATTATTTTCATTGCTACGTTGTACCTATAATTTTGCTACTGTTATGAATCGTAATGTAATTAGAGACAGAGGGTCACGACTTACAGGTTGAGAACTACTGCTCTAATACAAAGCACATAACTTTTTAGTTTTGTGGGTTTATTTATTTATTTTGCATACATGCAAATAGATGTAGATGCATTGGGTGTCTCCTTCAGTTTATTTTTTTAATATTTATTTATTTATTTAATGTATTTTTTATTTATTTATTATGTATACAATATTCTGTCTGTGTGTATGTCTGCAGGCCAGAAGAGGGCATCAGACCTCATTACAGATGGTTGTGAGCCACCATGTGGTTGCCGGGAATTGAACTCAGGACCTTTGGAAGAGCAGGC
Source organism: Alexandromys fortis (assembly GCF_014885135.2). NCBI lineage: Eukaryota > Metazoa > Chordata > Mammalia > Rodentia > Cricetidae > Alexandromys > Alexandromys fortis. The sequence goes on along the minus strand of NW_026067985.1, from coordinate 6,690,331 downwards.
AATGCTCTTAACCTCTGAGCCATCTCTCTAGCCCCTACTTTATTTTTTGAGATAGGATCTTTCACTGATTTGGTTATACTGGCTGGCCAGAGAACCCCATAGGTACTTCTGTTTCTGGTACCCTGGTATGGGGATTACAGGTGCATGTCTCCATGTCTGGCTTTTACAAGGGTGCCAGGAAACTAAACTCAGGTCTTCAAGTTTGCACGGCAAGCATTTTACCATCTCTCCAGTTCCCTAATTTTTTTTAAAAAGTGTTTTTGTTATTCATAATTCAGATAAATTAATAAATTCTGCTCCCTAGTATAATGCTCCAACATTTAGGATGTCAGTTCAGTATTCTTTGACATCCAAAGGTGGCAGTACAGCTGCAAAAGGACTGGACAGGTCTCATTTTAGGCAAGAGTTCCTCCTCTATGCTATACTCTCAGTCCCACACGCTCGTTCTAATGCCGCACTCTACTGCCTGTCCTTCTTTAACGGCAGAATCACAGTCTGCAGGGAGGCATTTAGGTCTCACCTGTCTCCGATCAGCCTGCAGTGGAGGTGGAGGAGGTCGAGCACAGTCCCGGTAAAGCATCCTGAGCCGTTCACACTGCACCTCAACAACTGCAAGCCTCTCTCCTGTAGAGGGACACAGAAAATGAAACCTGTGAAACAGCTCCAAGAAACAGCAATATTCACCTATAAAGACTATCTCCATCCTTACAAAAGAGAAAATGCCCTGCACCATTTGTCTCCTCACAAAGTTCAGCAGCAAGGTACATTGGGCGCAGGCCTGGCCCTGGAGTAGAGCAGCCTAGATTTGGAGCATCAGCAAGGATAAGGTACTCCTATGTCTTTCAACTGCAACCCAGGGCAGTGAGGGCACCCATGCCTAAAGGGGTTTTGAAGATAAGATGGTGTGACTCAAGCCGAGCTTTTAGGCGAGTCTTAGATACTGGATAAACACTCAGCAAATGACAACTATGATTCTTATCATCTGAAAAATGGAGCCTACCTCTTTATTTTATGTTTTTAAAATAGAGCCTTTGTATTTAGCTAAGGTTGACCTAAAACTATTTAGCTCTAGCTGACCAGGAAGTTCTGATCCTCCTGCCCCAATCTCCAAAGTTACAGAAATATAGGAATACCCAACTCATGCCAAGTGAAGGCCATTACACTTAAAATTCAAGTTGATTTTAAATATTAACATTGGCTGGGCATAGTATTGCATGCCTTTAATCCTAGCATCCAGGTTGGTGGAGCTGAGTTTGAAGCCATCCTGGCCTACATCAAAGTTTCACATATTGGAGAGGTAGCTCAGCAGTTAAGAGCACTGGTTGCTCTTCCAGAGGACCCTGGTTCAAGTCCCAGCACCTACATGACAGTTCACAACTAACTGTCTATAACTCCAGTTCCAAGGGATCCAACACCCTCACAAAGACACATCTGTATATGAGACATAAAAAATGCAAACAAATCCTTAAAAATTAATTAATAAAAAAAGTTCCAAACCTGCCAGGGCTACATAGTGAGAAACAAAACAAAAATCCTGTAATTCTTAAATGCAGGCTCTCCTGAGGGAAGATGTCACCACAGACTCTTCATATTAATGTAAATATAGAAGAGAAAATACGAAAACACTCAGGCATGGGCCTGGTGCTCACTGAAGAGTACTGCTTTCCTGGCTAGCGGGGGCTGAAGGGAGCCCTGTCTTTGGAGCTCAGCGAATGTGGACTGTGGGTACTCTCATCATTCCATAGACATAGCACCGGCACTCATTTGGCACTCACCAGCACTGCACTCCTGGGCTACAAGGTTCAGAACTTCCACGGCTGCTGGACACTGCTGTATGAATTCCTCACAGAACAGGCTGTCTTCTAAAAGCTGCGCCATGACCAGGCATGCTCTTAATGTTAAAAAATTCACAACATTTCAAAGTCATCAATGTTCATTCTTTAAGATATCAACTATGAAACATTTCAATCAATTTTGTCATTTTTACATCTTATTTTTCCACAGCAGACTGGCTTAGAAATATATAGTTGGTCCTCCATATCCATGAGGGTCTGGACCTATGGATCTGACCATCCAAACTGAAAATATGTGGAAAAAGCTTCCCCTGAAGGAATGTATATGAACATTCTTTTCTGGTCACCATCCCTGAACAACACTAACTAGCACCACAATCCTTCCACAGCGTTGGCACTACACAGGGAGTCCAAGAAATCCAGATACTCCTTACAGTACATGGAGGACATATGGGTCCCATGCTTGTGTATTCCGTCCCATTCTACATGAAAGTGTGAGAAGCCACAAGTTTGGCATTTGAGGAGGGCTCTGTAACCAGTTCCTCAAAGACACCATGAAGTGGCTGTCTAAGAAGCCTTTTTCCCAGTCATTGCTGCGATACAGTTTCCACTAGGAGATAAAAACTGCTGGATGGCCACTTGCCAAAGCTCTGCCTCACTGTGCCTTGTGAGCAATGACAGAGCTCTGGAAATAAGAGGGAAACAGAGGTGGAAAATCTATATGCTGATTTCTCTCACTTGAGTCACCAGACATGTGAAAAGTTTCTGAGAAGTTCATTGTCAAGAGAACTGTGTTACTCTTGTTTAGCAGAGAATAAACATATTTGTAGGCAAAGGTATCCCCTCTCTGACATAGAACTAAAAGCATTCTCTCATTTTCCTGTCACCAGGTTGGAAAGTGATGGACCTGAGTCATTTAAGAAAAGTAGCTGGCACCAAGGCCAGCTGGACTACGACTGAAAAACCATGGGATAAAACCGGACTCTCTGAATATGGCGGACAATGAGGGCTGCTGAGAAGCCAAGGACAATGCCACTGGGTTTTGATCCTACTTCATGTTCTGGCTTTGTGGGAGCCTAGCCAGTTTGGATGTCC
>NW_026067985.1:6672410-6687125 GCF_014885135.2 Alexandromys fortis | reverse complement strand
AAAAAAAAAAAAAAAACACAAAAAAAAAAAAAAAAGAAAAAGAAAAAGAGAAGAAAAAAAGAAAGAAAGAAAAGTGGCTTGTGGAAAAGGAGGGGCAAGGAGGGAGGGGAAACGGGGAAACTGCGGTTGGCATATAAAATAAATGAAATAATTTTTTTTTAAATATTTATTTATTTATTATGTATACAATATTCTGTCTGTGTGCATGTCTGCAGGCCAGAAGGGACACCAGACCTCTTTACAGATGGTTGTGAGCCACCATGTGGTTGCTGGGAATTGAACTCAGGACCTTTGGAAGAGCAGGCAATGCTCTTAACCACTGAGCCATCTCTCCAGCCCTGAAATAATTTTTAAAAAAAGAAAGTTCCTGCAGTGAACCAGGTTCTTTAAGCAGAGCAGTCAGTGCAGCATCAAATGTAAGTCACACAGCACACTACAGCAGCGGGTCCTCTCGGGGGAATGGCTCAACCTTCTGAGGCACAGTAACTTGGGAAGCAATCGGAGTTGCAGGAACTGAGACATGAGCTTTGGTTTAGGGTGTGTGACAATGTGCCTGTTACCTAGCTGACATGAGCTTCAGGCTATGAACCCTCTAAGGCCAGGCCAACTTACCTTGTTCGAATTTCAGCCAAGAGCCGGACAACTGCCATGACAGGTGCTGAGCCATCTCCTGTTGCAGGCAGTGAGGTGTGGATAGAGAGGCTTCCCTCCTGAGGGAGCAGCATGGACTGCACCGCCTGGACTACCTTCTCAGTAATGGACAGCTTATGAAGAGGCAGTGCCTATGGTGGGAGTGAAGGGGACAGGAAACAAAGGTGTTATGAACATGTGGCTATCAAAATCACTGCAGAAAATCATAAACTGGGTCAAAGCAACCAAAAATAACATAATCTATGAAATCTCCCCAGCTAACAAATGATGAACTTTCCCACCAATGCTGAAATCTTTACAATCAGTATGTAAACACATATCACAGGTGAAGGTGAATCCCTTCTCTATAGTGTTTGCATGCCCCACAGCAACACAATATTGACAAAGCAGGTAAGCATCACCTTACCTCTGACCTTGGAACACAAAGTCTAGACAAGGGAATAGTCAGTGTGTCTGCTGCTTGAGACGTCCTTCGGCAGTCTACAGGAGGGAATCTTACTGTAGCTATACCTTCCTGTTCATTGATAGAAGCCACAACTCCAATGCTTCCTGATATTCCTCTACCTAAAACCTAGAGATGGAGATTATTAACACTGTCTGCCATGGTCAAGTGGGAGCAGCTCTCTAGAAGGACAAGAGGGAAGGACTACACAATTGTCATTGTCAGTGCTATAATAAACCACTGATTCTGATGGCGATCCAAGCCTAAGACATGATCAAAATAGCAGGGCCACAACCTCACAGCAATATGGGACATACCATCATCTCAAACTTTCATCATCAATGCTACCCTAGGATACGAATACCATAGTTAACATCATACAGTTCTGCATTAGCATTTGAATAATGTACAGAAGGATGTCAGTGAGAACCTAGGACTCTCTCAGATTTGTTCCTTAGCATCAAGGAACAAGGTCCTTCTGGGTAAATGATAGCTGTGTAAGGCGGCTGGTTAATGGAGGAGCAGTGATAATGCCTGGGGAAAGCAGTGGTTACCTGGACCTCGGAGCCTATCTTGATTGTCTCTTTAAAGCCTCCAAGTGCGCAGAGTGCAGCAACAGCCTGGCGTGCGATCCTCTGAAGTTTGGCAAGTTTCCTGCCACTGCTGCTGCCATTTTCCAGGATACTTTCTGCATATTTCCCCAGTTGTGGAATGTACATCAGTGCTCTGGACAGAACCTGTGTGTAACAAGGAGGATGACAGAGCCTGGAAAGACAGCTCCATAGTTAAAAGCACTGGCTGCTCTTGCAGAGGACCTGGGTTTGGTTCCCAGCACCTACATGGTGGTTCACAACTATCTTTAACTCTAGTTTCAGGGGATCTGATGACAATCTCTTCTGACTTCCACAAACACCAGTCATGCATGTAGTACACATATGTAGGCAATACATAAGGTATGCAAATATAGGCAATACATTCACACTAAGATAAAATAAATGAATCTTTTTTTTAATTTGTTTACTTTGTTTTATTTTTGAGACAGGTTTCTCTGTGTAGCCTTGGCTGCCCTGGAACTCACTTTGTACACCACACTAGCCTCAAGTTCAGAGACCTGTCTGCCCCTGCATCTTGAGTACTGGGATTAAAGGTGTCTGGCCTTTAATTGCCTAGCCAATAAATAAATAATAAGGGGGAAAAAAAAGGAGGCCAGGCACTGGGAAGAAAATATTGGCTACTGGTCCCAAGAATAGTGGAATGACTAACAGTGCCCTAGGGTCCAGCTATCACATGAACTCTGCATATAGAAGAGACCAAAATTACTATACTAGGTGTGACCAGTAACATTCTGCCCTCAGGTACCTTTGTATAATCAGACAGATCTAGAAATATACAGCTTCATAATATGGGAGATTCTAACACTGTATTACAAACTCACTAAAATCAAGCAGTCATTCACCTGAGGGGGCAATACCCAAGGCCTGTATCTCAACATTCAGCTCTAGGGCATGTTTCAGGCTCTGGCCTGAGGAGTGGCAGTGGAAAGGGAAACTAGTTATAGAGCTGCAGTTCAGGCAACTAGACTACCGTTGTGATGGAGCAATGCAACACGGGAGCACTTGGCATTGCAATCACACACAAAGGCCTCCTTAGGACTGCAGGTATGCTGAACATGGCCAATAAATCAAGGATACATGACACCATAATGTCAGTACCACGCTGATGCAAGCAAAAGGAAACAAGAACTGTCACTGTCTCCCTGACCACTGTCCTGACATCTGCAAGTCTGCAAAGTCAGAACCAGCAGAGGCAGGGGAGACTCCAGGAGAACAGGACTGTATGACTAATTGGGAACACTCTCTCCTGGGAAGACCCTTGCTATGTATGACTATAATGCTGCTTCATTCTTGCTCCCTTGGCTGAATAGAAGCCCCATGCTAACCTTTTCTGCCGTTGTGGTCCAAATCTGAGCAGCATTTGATTCAGGCGCCATTAGCAGGCTATGAAGCAGGGCAATCACTTCTGCAGCCATACTGTTTGCCACATGCCCACTGATGAAGGGTCGCACAGGGTCAGTCCTACAAGTGCCAACATGAATAACTTTCAATGCTCAGTGATGTTTAAAAGTACAGAAAAGCGATTTCAGAGTGAATGAGGATAAAAAGATTTCCTGCTTATACATGGCAAAGGGCTTACATTTCACTGGGAGTTTATTGACTGACAAGTCAAGCAAAATCAACACTAGGAAGAAACCACTTCTTGAACTTTCTTTGTGCCACGTGAAGAATCTGAGTATTGTCTGTCTCCCAAGGGTTCACAATAATTAAAAGTGGTACTGATGGTAGGCAGTGAAACCTATGGGAGGTTCTTAGATCACTGGGGACTTGCCTTTGCAAGGCTTATTTCCAGCTAGGGCTATATAAAATAAAAGCCTGAGTTTGGCTCATTCAGTGCTCTTTTAGCTCCTAACTTGAAATGTGAAACAATTGCTTCCAACAGGATCTGTCACCATATGACACAACCAAGAACTGGGCCAATACCAGTACTATGCCCCAGAACCTCTAAACCAGATCTAACCAGTATCTCAAGTTAGGAAGTGCTGACTAGCACATTCTGCAACAATGGACCCTAAGCTGTTTTTCTGGGTTTTTCTGCTTGTTTGTTTGTTTGTTTTTAACCACAGAAACCTTGGGAATCAAAGACAGGCACAGGCTGCAGCTAATCCTCACCTATGAGTGCACAACACCATGATAAGCTCCTTGACTCTAACCCTAGAAAGGGAGGTGTGTGGTCAGTTGGGACAGTGAGGAAGCACTATGTGCAAAGCAGTTCACTAACACTCAGAAGACTCCCTTATCTGTCATGTCCACTTGGCTCTCATGGCAGCTTCAGCACTGCCTCTGTGGTTCTCCCCTAGAGCAATCCTACAACCATGAGTGGTTCTGGCCTCTCCTTCTTATTTTCAGCAGATTAAGGGATGGTATACAATTAAAACCCTACTATCAAACACATTATGTCTGGAAGAATCCCAACAGGTGGTACCTCCTTGAGAGGCCTACCTGGCAAGTTCAGAGTTCCTCTCTCGGCAGATGGAGGTTTGGGCAGTTTTCTTTTTGTCTCCCGTAGACAGGCCGCTCACAGTCTCTGGGTTGATGGATTCCACTGGTGGTCCGACACTGACAATGAGGCCTGACTGTGCCCACTTGGTTGCTTTCCGAAGGGCAGCTGAGGCCTCCTCTGTGATCACTTCACAGCAGCCACCCTGCATTTGGGTTGAAGACAGCACACTGTTCATTTCATTCTTCCTAACTTAGGTTCTCTCAGATCTCCCCGTCACCAAACACAATGTGAAACATATCACAGGACAGACATTTCCATAAACTCGGAATCCTTTAGATTTTGCTTTGTAAATGGTGACTTTGTGATTCTTGGGTTCTGCTCTAAACACATCTTACAATCTGATTGATTGGTTTTGAGTTAGGTTTGTTTCTAGATGCGCTAATGAATTTAGCCATCTCTTATTTATAGATACAGAAATTCTATTTTATTTGGTTTTCAAATAAAACAGAAGAATATGCTGTTGTCTTATGATGTATCCCTGGATAACCTGGAACTTTTTTTCTTTTTGGTTTCTTGAGATGGGGCTTCTCTGTAGGTTTTTTTTTTTTTTTTTTTTTTTTTGAGCCTGACTTGGAACCAGCTTCGAGCCTGCTTCTGCCTCCTGAGTGCTGGAATTAAAGGTATGTGCCACCACTACCCAGCTAGCCCGGAACTCTTGAAATGTCTATTCACCCATGCTTGACACTAATGAGTATTAACACATCTCATAACAATACCTGTTTTAAAAAAGTTTTTCATCATTGTTGCTTTTATTCCTTTAATGAGTTGTGAATGCGAGCATGTTTTATATCTTTATGATCTTTTTGTCTATAATTCTCTTTTGTCTGTCTTTTTGAGATTGGTTAGCTTCAAACTTGTGATATAAAATGGGAAACCTTAAACTTCTGACCCTCCTGCATCTTCCACATCTTGAGCACTAGGATTACAGGTATATGTCACCACTCCTGGTAAACCAAAGTGCTAGGGATCAAAGTGCTGAGTTGCATCCTCAGTCTTTCACCTCTCTTCAATTTCATAATTATTTTATGACTATAAAACTTTCTTAAAAGGGCTAAGAAAAATATATAGGTCAAAATTAAGTTATTTTCCTAGATATGTAGTTCAGTTGGTGGAGTGCTTATCAAGCATGTATGAGACTCTGGGTTTAATCTTCAGCCCTGCAAAACCAGGCATGGTGTCGTAATCTGTAATCCCAGTACTTGGGAAGTGGGGGAAGTAGAAAGTTACTCTCGACTATTTAGTAAATTTGAGCTAACATCTCATATATCTTATTTATGTTGCTCAGGTTAGCCTTAAACTGAGCTTCAGCTGGGACTACAGGCCATGTCACCACACCCAACTGAATTAACTCTTAAAATAACGACTTCTTTCAAAAGCCCAAAGTGTGGCAAATGAGTTCTTCCATCAGCTTTCCTCATGAGGTTACCTTGGTCATGTCTCGGTCCATCTTCACAACTTTTTCCATGTTGGCGCCGGTACCAAGTCGAAAGGGTCGTCCTTCTGAGCTACTGCAAAAAAGAAGGCAGAGAAGCCTTTTACTTTACGGAGAGTGTCAGAACGGGGCATGTGTATTCAGCAAACAGTGCTCAGGCTCTGTTTAGATGCCAACACTGGCTTCATATTGTGTGTGTGTGTGTGTGTGTGTGTGTGTGTGAGTGGGTGGGTGGGTGGGGGGGTGGGTGGGAGAGAGAGAGAGAGAGAGAGAGAGAGAGAGAGAGAGAGAGAATACATGCTCCACAGCATGGGTGTATACATCATAGGACAATTTATAGGAGTCTGTTCTTGCCTTCCATTAAGTGGCTTCTGGGCACAAACTCGGGTCACCAGGCTTAGTGGCAGTGGGTTTTATCTGCTGAGCCATCATCTTACTGGATTTAAAATTAGCTCTTAAAAATCCATAGACTCTTTTTAGAAAAATAACTTTCATAATTATAGATATTTTAGGACCCAAAACAAAGTTTGTTTTTAAGAATTCAGATAAACATGGCAGTTTTAAGGAGTTATAAGGCAGTTATAAGGAGGTAGCCTGGTACACAGGAGGCTCAACAGCAGCATGAATGCAGTGCCTGAGGGAAGGCCTGCCTTTTGCTCCTAATAATCTAGCACCCTCTCCTCCAGAACAGGCCTCATTATATCAGTTTTGTGATGGCTGTGCAGCCACATGCTCTTAGAGATCTTCACCTGAGCACTTACTATGACCATGCTTTCATTATGCTGTCCTGGCAAACAAGGGACCCAAACCATAGGGATGACTTTACAGATTACTCATATCAAGAGAGTCACTTGTCTAAGTTCCCCAGCAAGCATCCCCACTGCCTTGTAATGATAATTACATGTTTTTGTTTCCTTGTTGAGCCATTGTATTATTTATACTTCATTCATTAATGTTTTAAAAACTTTCTTCTTTTCTGCCTTAGCTGAAGAGTGCCAACATTTGAAGCACTGTCTTTCTCACAGCCAGAGTCACTGCAGACCCACAGGAGTGACACAGTGACTGGCTCACCACATGCTTGAGTTCTCCTGGCTTAGACAGGAAGCACCAAGTCACAGCTCACACTGGAGTTCTGGAGGCCTAGGCCTGCGTTCAGGGGTGGCAGTGACAGTGCGTGCCTACTTGGGTTGTCAAGAGGGCTGAAGCAGTCACCATATGCACAGTGCCTGTGACATGGGTGGTCTCTGGTGGCATTGCTACTATAGTCATTGCAGTCACCTCAGCAATGGCTGGAGGACTTCATGGGAGGACTGATCTTCCCGCTTGTGGATGAATATGGAGAGCTTGCCGTCCACTGCTTCACTCTCTTCTCCAGGATCTTTATCTCCTTTTAAGGGATTCTTAGGACTGGTTTTTGTCAATGTGGTGTCAGGTTCAGAAGCAGTTGGAGAAAGAACAGTCTGACATCCTTAAAGCAAAAAAAATTCAAGGTCCATTCAGAAACACTGCAACACTGTTTGTGCAGTTCCCCATACATAAGAAGCTTCTCACTTCTCCCTCTCCCACTATCTCTCTCTTTATCATGGAACACACAGGTACATTTGGGGCCTGGCTACAAGCAGGAGCTGAGTTCCTAGCACCATTTTCCTTTTCAGGCACTCCTCACCTGGGACCACATAGTCTGCTAGCTTGGCTAAGAGCAGAGAGGCGATCTTGGAGGCTGGGTCACTAGGGTCCTCCTGTTCACTGTTCAGGGAGGGGACAGAGTAGCTCCAGGGTGGGAGCTCCACATTCCCACAGTCCTCTACGCTCATCAGAGGCAAAGCTGCACGGCACAGCTGAAGAATGATCAGCACTAGCTTTGGGGATGGACGCTGGTCCAGCAGTAGGGAGAGGAGCTTGGATACACAGGCTGGCTGGCTCAAGATGGCTTTCCCTATGTGGCTCCTGCAAGACAGGGAGAAAAAGACTGTTATGCTGAGAAGGAATCATCCACCGACATCAGAAACAAGTGTTCCCTAGGTGAAGCTAGACAAACCAGTGAGCCCAGACCACAGGAAGAAGGCATGGACTTGATATTATGAGTGCAGAGAATGGCAGTCTAGAGCAAGCAAACAATAAGTGTTTATAAAACTAACCAATAACACCTGCATCTTTTCTGGAGCCTCGAACTCATGTGTCCAGAGGGTTTCCAAGGAGCACCATGGCTAGAAGCTCAAACTAGGAGCTATGCAGTTCTGAAAGCGTGTGCCAGCAGGAAAGCTGTCACAGTACTCCAGTCCCTAACACCAGTGACTTGCAACAGCTAAACATAGTGGCCCAGCAAAAGCCAAAGAACACACTATCATGTAATGACATGGGAATGCCCATGGAGTGATCTGGAATGACCACATACTGTGAATATGTCTTATAACCATTGGTTAATAAAGAACTTGATTTGGCCAACAGCCACGCAGTATAGTGCAGTGGGAAATCCAAGCAAAAATATAGGAAAAAAAAAAAAAGGCAGAGTCAGAGAGATGCCAGCTAGTCACTGGAGAAGAAGATGTCAGAGCAATACTGATAAGCCATGGGGCACATGGCAATACATAGATTAATAGAAACGGGTTAATTTAAGAGTCCGTTAATAATAATTTAAGAATCAGCTAATAGGCCAAACAGTTTATAGTTAATTTTTAAGTCTCAGAGTGGTTATTCAGGAACTAGTGGACAGGAGAGAAACCTCCAGTTAGAAATCACCCCTCTTTAAAGATATAGTGCAAAAGAACAAAGTAATTACAAACCCTGACTGATTCAATGAGTGTGTGGTGCAGAGAATGGAACCTGGCTGGGGTCTTGTACACATCAGACACCATCAAGCTACCCACCAGCCTAGACTGATCCTTTACATTACTTTGAGATAACCAAAATTTGGGTTTGAAATGCAGGTGCACATGCCTGCAAGGCCATGAGCTGGTGCCATCAAGTCATAAAGCAAACAACAGTATATTACGCTTCTAGATAATCCTCACATGTTGAGACTAAATACTACGTCTAGATGACTTTTTTTCTCAAAGCACCAGTATATCAAAAAGGTCTGGGGACTTGGATATTCCAACAAATAGAAGCAAAAGTTACTCCAGCCACTGAAGGGAACAGGTTGCTCCAGGGCCTTCCATACCTGGAAAGGTCATTGAGAAGACTCAGGACATCTTGCAGGGCATCGTTTCCAGCAGCCTGGTTGCCACAGCACTCAGTGGCTCGGGCAAGGTGGTTGGTGAGGAGACTGGACACCTGACGGGCCAGCCCTGAGTGCACAGCCTCTGTGGAGCCACCTTCAGAGGTAGAAAGAAGGAAAGGAAGAGCAGTGAGCACTGAAGGAGAGCATACCAGTAGGTATAATGAGTGCTTCCTCTTGGTCTCTCTCCATCTCCCTGTATGGTGAGTCCTCCCTCTCCATTTCCCTATATTAAAGCATCCATTAGACTCATTTTATCTTCCATTAACCAGTCAGAGTCTCATTAAACAATATCTATGCATAACAGTAAATACTGAGGGAAGACCTTCTCATGAGAATACAATACAATTAATTCATGCCCGTCTGTTCCATAGAACTATGTTAGTACCTCCACTGCGGCCCGGGTTCCTGTCATGCTATCATTATTTGTTCACCAATTTCGTTTGCCAGACACAGTTCTTTTTTTGAGATTTATTGTTTTAATATGTGTGTGTCTGCATACGGGCTGCACATGTATGTGCAGATGCCAAACAGGCGAGAGAAGGAATAAGGTCCCCTGAAGCTGGAGTTACAGGTGGTTGTGAGTTGTCCAATGTGGGTGCTGGGAACTGTACTTTATCCTCTGAAAGAACAGGAAGCATTTTCGAGCTGAACCAACTTTCCAGCCCAAGACCATAGTTCTTAAGGGAACAATAACTTAACTTCTTTTCTATCTACTCTATAGTATAATAGGTTTTTAAGCAATAGAATACAGCCAGGTACACACTTTTAATCCCAGTATTTGGGAGGTAGAGGCAATTAGATCTCTGAATTCAAGGCCAGCCTGGTCTACATAGTTAGTTCCAGGGTAGCCAGGACTACACAGAGAAACCCTGTCTCAAAAAACTATGAAAATTAGAAAAAAAGAAAAAAAGAGAGACATTAGAATACAAAGTGAGGGTTTGCAAATTGGCTCAGTGGATAATCATGCTTATTGCCAAGCCAAACAACCTGAGTTTGATACCTGGGACACACAAGATGAAAGGAAAGAACTAACTCCCACAAGTTGTCTTTTGGACTCCACATGTATACCTACATACACATGTATGAACACAAATAAAAAAAAACTCACATACAAATATATGTAACAAAAAAATTAGGGTATAGTAGCATATACATTTAATTCCAGCACTCAAGAGGCAGAACAAGCAAGTGAATCTCTCTAAGTTAGTTTGGTCTACACAGTGAGTTCTAGGATAGCCAGGGCTATATAAACCCTACAAAAACCAAAAACACAAACAGAAAAGAAAACAGAAATTCTTTTTAAAAAAGTACAGTGAGCCAGGCAGTGGTGGCACATGCCCAGTGCTTAATTCCAGCATTCAAGAGGCAGAGGAAGGTGGTTCTCTGTGAATTCGAGGCCAGCCTGGTCTAGAGCTAGCTCCAGGATGGGCTCCAAAGCTACAGAAAACCCTGTTTTTGAAAAAAAAAAAATGCATAGTAAATGAATAGGCAGATAGACAGACAAAGTAGATGCACAGACTTTGGACACTGAGAAAGAATGAATAGGCAGATAGACAAACAAGGTAGATACACAGACCTTGGACACTTGAAAACTATTCTTTAGTTAGCTTTTAAAAAATTAAGGCCAGGGGAAGTAGAAAAAGACAAGATCTCCTGAGTAAATTGGGAACATGGGGACTTTGGTAAGGGTTGAAGGGGAGGGGAGAGGCAGGGAGAGGAGCAGAGAAAAACGTAGAGCTCAATAAAATTCAATTTTAAAAAATCGGCAAAGGAGTAAACTACAAAAGAAGTAATTCAAAAATATCTTTTAATAAAAGTTTAACGTCTTCAAAAAAAAAAAAAATTAAGACCGGGAGGTGGTGGTGCGAGCCTTTAACCCTTAACCCAAGGCAAAGGCAGGCTCACCTCTGTGAGTTCAAGGCCAGCTTGGTCTACAGGAGCTAGTTCCAGGATAGCTAGGTTTGACACAGAGAAACCCTGTCTCAAAAAACAAACAAACAAACAAAAATTAAATGTAGCTGGGTGGTGGTAGCACACACCTTGGATCCCAGCTCTTAGGAGGCAGAGATAGGTGGCTTTCTGAGTTCAAGGCCAGGCTAATCTACAGTGTGAATTCTAGGATAGCCAGGGCTACACAGAGAAATTGTGCCTCGAAAAATGAAAAGAGTAAGTAAGTAAGTAAGTAAATAAATAAATAAATAAAATAATTAAGTGTATGAGTGTTTTTCCTGCATGTATGTATGTGCACCATGTGTGCCTAGTACCCACCCTTAAGGTGAGAACAGCATGTCAGGTACCCTTGGACTGGAGTTACCTATAGTTGTGAGTAAACATGCAGGTGCTGGGAATTGAACCCAGGTCATCTGCAAAAGCAACAAGTACTCCCAACCACTAAGTCAACTCTTCAGCCTTTTCAAGTTAACTTTTAAAGCTGGACTGCACACCAAAAGTAGAATATGAAAGTATCCTCTTTAAAATACAGTGGCATAATCATTTCACAGAAATATGGAGACTGTTAGTACCATATAAACAATTTCAGAGAAATTATCTCAGTTTTGGGGCTAATATCTTCCTTACTGGGCAGGATGTTACCTGGTGTGCCACAGGGCATCTGTGAGCTTCCACAGTTGGTGAGGACCACCTGATTAATACTGCCTTCTCCTATGCCACTCACAGTGATAGAGAGGAGTCCCACTGCTCACCTTCTTCTTTCTCCCACTCCACACAGCGGTTAGCCAACACCTGGAAGGCAGCCCAGGCCATGGTGGCCACCTTCTGCTTCTTTGTCTGCTTCTCACTAGAGCTGGACTCGGTCTGACTGCTCAAGCTACAGAGTCGGTCCATGAGCTGCACAAGGCCACTGCGCACCAGGCACTTCTCTTCACTCCTGAGGAAGGGCAGAAATGGAATGAACCACACAACTGACAAGCCTTTGTGAAGATCTCAGGAAGGTTCGAGTTATTAGAGAGGGGTGGAATATATTGGTACCTTGTTTGTACCATTAGGACACTTTTTTGTACCCAGGACACTTTTCCTATTGTGGTGAGCCCTTAGAAAAGGGCTTTCAAAATCAGGTTTGTTCATATAGAATGTCAACTCAATAATAGATAAAATAATTATCTGTTTTCAAAAAAGATTATTCATGTGTTGTGTCTCCACATTTATTCATGCACAGTGTGTGTCTGGTACCATTGAAGGCCTAGGAACTAGGGTTGTAGACAGTTGTGAGCCGCCATGTGGGTACTTGGAACTGAGCCCAGGTTCTCTGGAAGAGCAGCCAGAACTTCTAACTGCTGAGTATCTCTCCAGCCTCCCCCAACAAGTAATTATCTTATTATAGGGTATTCAAATGAGTCCATGAATAGTTAACAGCTCCAAGCTACTAATTAAGTGATCCAAAAAGAAAATAATTGTACCAAGACAAAAGATCCTTGCCAGATATGTCTTTTTTTGAACCTCCATATCTGCACAGTAATATAATCCTAATGGCAACATTTGGTTACACAGCAACTCAACTAAGGAACTTTAGACACATGCCAGTAGGACAGAATCTTTAGAAGGTATTAGATAACCAAAACAAAACAAATCCAATTATAAGATTTTATTTTTACTTATGTGTATGCATTTGTGTCTAGTGTGATGAATATCGTGTATGCAGGTGGCTGCACATATCAGAAAAAGGTTTTGGATACCCTGGAACTCATATCCTCAGCAAGAGACATCTTTCTAGCTCCCCAAATACAATTTTATAAATTAAAAAACAGGATAAAACAAAACAAAAAAATTGCCTTCTGCTTAGTTGAATACATTGAGTATAATCTACACTTAGCAAATGGCATGTGCGCACTCACCTAGTGTAAGGTATGGTACACAGGAGTCCAATGCTGTTTGCACAAGCAATAGGGTAACGAGCACACAGAGACACCACAGAGGTCATGGTCTCACCAAAGGCTTCCTGGACCTGCTCCACCATCCCACCACAGGTGAGCTCTTCAATTCTATGAGACAAGAACCAATGTGTAATGAGGGAAGCACAAGAGCCCTTCCAAGAACCCAGTGCTAAGAATCCAGAGCTAAAAAAATCTTGGAGATCACCAAGCTCAGTGTCAAAAGCTGCAGAGCCATAGAAAAATGTTGGGAAGGATTCCCAAGGGTCCCTTAATAAGATGTTCCCCATGTAGGAGGACCCCAGGCAATCTTGGCTTAGGGAAAGTTACAGAGGGCTCTCCACTACAGGGTTCTTCAGACCCTGTGATAAAGCTAAACACACAGCAGTTTTAAGAGCGGGGAATGCATGTAATAATAAGCATGAGACATGTCTGTCATATCCTGGGCAGCACTGAGGACTGGAAAGGTAGTGACACTAATGCAAAAGCAAAGATCTAGCCAGGTTAGACAGTATCTCCTTCAAGTTCATGCTACAATTACTAGCGGAGGACAAGAGCCAGGGAAATGAAAAATAATCCTTTTCCAATGAAAAAATTACAACATGGGACTGATTCTATTTCAATTAATATTAACTGAGAGCTGAAGTTATAGTTTTACTTACAAAGATTTGCAATGTAACACTGTCTATGAGAACAAAAATAAACATAAATAATGTAGAGTTTAAAAATAGGGAACTGGGCCAAGAGACAGTTCAGTGGGTAAATGCCTTGTCTGCACAAGTCAGAATTTGCTTTCTGGAACAGAAATTTAAAAAGCTGGATGTGGTGGCACCTTTAATACTATACTCCTATGAGGGTGAGGGTAGGGGACAGAGGCAGGACCAGCCTGAAGCCCATGGGTTGGCAAGTCTGGGGGATCCACTGCTGTGACAGAAAATAGACCCTGCCTCATCAAGGTGAAATGAAAGAACTGAGTCTCAGAATTCTCCTATGACTGCCACACATAAACCATGGTTTTTGTGTGCCTGCCTGTACACATGCATGTCCACGCATACACACCCGCGCACACGCACAAGCACACACACACACACACACACAGAGAACAGGGTTGTTGAGTATGATGTAGTCCCTGCTGTGGAAGCAGCATAGTGGAGACCCACAATTAAAGAAGAACAAACACTAAAATGCTATGAGATTGTATGTTAGAATGTTATTCTTTGAAATTTTCTTCATATTTTCGAAATTTTAATAAGTGATATTAAAGACTGTGCAAAAATGGGGAAATGGTTATCAAAGTAGGGGTGGCTGTCTGAATATTTCCTTTCAGGTACCCTGGAAATGTAGTCATAGGCTTTGTCACAGGGATTGCTAACATGGTGGTCTCTGAACAACAACCAGGGAGGCCCGATGGACTGAAGCAAGACCTAACATCCCGTCTTTTAAGCCTCTACCATGCTAACACTGTTTCTTAAAAAAGGCACGAGGTTTTCTGGCTGACAGAACCTTCTCCAGACATTCACTTGAGCAGTCACGGACCCTATGTTTGCTGGGTATTGCATCAAACACCACCAGAAGGCACAAGGCCCCAGTGGCAGCTCCAGCCTTTTCTGTTCTGCTGAGGGCCTCAGACCCCAACACGAAAAACTACCCAAACATAAGCCAAGGCCTTCTGAGTTAGAATCTATAATGATGATTTGAGAAATTGATCAAATAAAAATTATCACTAAAGTGTATAAAAGCATGGAGACTGCATCACTGCAGTTAATGCAAAACAAAAGAAAATAATGATCCTGGGCTGGAGAGATGGCTCAGAGGTTAAGAGCACTGCCTGCTCTTCCAAAGGTCCTGAGTTCAATTCCCAGCAACCACATGGTGGCTCACAACCATCTGTAATGAGGTCTGGTGCCCTCTTCTGGCCAGCAGGCATACACACAGACAGAGTATTGTATACATAATAAATAAATAA
>NW_026067985.1:6592294-6671829 GCF_014885135.2 Alexandromys fortis | reverse complement strand
GTGGCGCACGCCTTCAATCCCAGCACTGGGGAGGCAGAGGCAGGCAGATCTCTGTGAGTTCGAGACCAGCCTGGTCTACAGAGCTAGTTCCAGGACAAGGCTCCAAAGCTACAGAGAAACCCTGTCTTGAAAAAACTAAAAAAAAAAAAAAAAAAAGAAAAAAAGAAAAAAAGAAAGAGAATGAAGGAGCTGTGTATGTGTATATGGTTGATACAACAAACTCAAAAAGAACAGGGGCAATTTAGGATGAAAAGTATGAAAGAGACCTTTATGTTCTGTTTGTATCCTGAGATATTTTCCAAAATCACATATCACTATAAATATTTGAGAACAGTCGGGCAGTGGTGGTTCAGACCTTCAATCCCAGTACTAAGGAGACAGAGGCAGGTAGACCTCTGAATTTGAGACCAGCCTGGTCCACAAAGCGAGTTCCAGCACAGCCAGGGAAACACAGAGAAACTTTTTTTGCGGGGGAGGGGACAACATTAGCAAATGCCCCTGTGTGCTTTGGCTCATGGTGGATGGAACAGTGTGAATTAAAGAGAAACCACTGACCTGGGTCCTCCCTGAAGGACCATTGTCACTGGCCCAACCAGGTGTGTCACTCCCCCAACTCGCACGGCAGCAGTCAGCAACTCCCGCATGTGCACCAGGGCCTGCTTCCGAGTGTTTCCCCGCCGCCATCTTGTCTGTGCAGCCAAAAGGAAGCTGCTACTGGACACCTGAAATGCACAAGAACATGGACACTGACTTTCACAATCATATATTTCAGCTGCCAAAAGCCATTCATTTGCATGTTGTGACCTACCGCTTGGTCAGGGTTGGTGCCAATGAAAGCAAAGAGCTGCCCCAGAAGGACGCTGTAAGTGGGCTTATCCCTGCTGTCCTCAATGGCCAGCGACTGCAAGAGTGTAAAGGAGCTACTGCGGTGACTGGTCACGTGACGACGTCTACAGAAAACAAAACTGTAATAAATGAGCAAACAACCATGCTCAGGGAGGCTGTCTGAACACTGTGTGCTCTAAACATTAGGTTCTTGCCTTGGCCAAAAACTGTTTACCTCTGATTTGCTCTAGTAAATTCCAAGTCTTCGTTACCAATCATTTCCAGGTCAGAAGGAGCAGACATGCTTCGAAGGAAAACTGGCTGCCGGACAGCATGAGATGCCACCTTTGTTTCTGAAGCTGACTTACATGCTGTAAGAAGACGGAAAAATGCTTAACACTTCTGTCTCGTCTGCAGAGAGGTACAGCACAGCTAAGTGTAATGGAAGCACCACACTAAGTGCATCTTCACTTTATGTCAGGGATCAGCTGGTGATCGAGCTAGCAGACAAAACCTAAATATGTCACTAAACTTTATCTTAGCTTGAAAATTTAAAGTCTTTTGTTTTTATTATTAAATTAGATTTCCAAAGAAAGAAAGATTCATTTAATAACTATCATTGTTCATTTCATTTAAGTATTCTTTTTATTCTTTTGAGACAGGGTTTCTCTGTGTAACCTTGTCTGTGCTTGAACTCACTCTGTAGACCAGGCTGGCTTCAAACTCAAGAGATCCTCCTGCCTCTGTCTCCCAAATGCTGGGATTAAAGGTGTGTGTCATCATGCCCAGCTTCAATATAAGCCTTCTCAAAAGGAAGGGAGCTAGGGCTACAGCTCAGTGGTACATCATTTTCTTGGTATGCAGAAGGTCTTAGGTTCAGTGTACAAGACTGAAGAGATGAAAAAGGTAAGAAAACGCAAAATGGAAACACCAATTCCTTTCCCTCCTAATTTTTTTTTTTGCATTGGGATTGACCGTGGCTACTGCATATTAATTAGGCATACAGGCACTGGCCCACTGTGCTGTATCCCTACATCTTTACAGGGCAGGGCCTTGGCACTGTCTAGATTGGCTTTTGTTCTCTAGATGCACAATTTGGAACCTGAATTTTTTTTTTTGCCAGCCTCCAAATTTCTTCATTAAAATAAATGCAGAATCATTTATTTCAGAGACTGCCTTTGACTGTGTGTACGTTTAGGAATATTAAGCTGACTTTGGGCTATTTGAGTGACAGCTCTACCTTGATTATAGCTGTTGGAGAAAATATTACACTTGAGCTAGACCATGACTGCATTATCCTGTTAGATAACCCATTAACAAGACAATGATTGTTTTAGTTTTAATTTTTTTAAAGATTTACTTCATTCTTAAATGTGTATGCATGTGTATGTGTATACACATATATGAGTGTCAGTTTCTATGGAGGCCAAAGGAGAATCCTATCTCCAGAAGCTAGAGTTACAGGTGATTGTGAACCTCCTTACATGGGCGCTGGGGACTGAAATGGTATTCTGCAAGAGCAGGAAGGATTCTTAACAACTGAATTATCTGTCTAGTCCCATAGTTGTTTTATTTTACTTTTTAAATTTTTAAAAATATTTATTTATAACCAGGCGATGGTGGCGCACGCCTTTAATCCCAGCACTCGGGAGGCAGAGGCAGGCGGATCTCTGTGAGTTCGAGACCAGCCTGGTCTACAGAGCTAGTTCCAGGACAGGCTCCAAAGCCACAGAGAAACCCTGTCTCGGAAAAAAAAAATATTTAAATTCTTTTAAAATGTGTGTTGGTATTTGGCCTGCATGTATGTCTGTGTGAGGGAGTTAGATCCGCTAGAACTTCAGTTACAGACAGTTGTGAGCTGCTATGTGGGTGCTGGGAAATGATCCCTGGTCCTTTGGAAGAGTAGCCAGTGCTCTTAACTGCTGAGCCATCTCTCCAGCCCCAGGTTGTTTTATTTAAAATAAATAACTAAATTGAGGGATTGGGGAGATGACTCAAACATTAAAAAGCTTGTCATAGCATCCTGAGAACCAGTATTCAGACCCCCACAACCCATGTAAATGTCAGGTGGGTATGGTGGCCTCCAGAATAGGCTGGCTAGCAAGAAAGACTAGTCATATGGGTGAGCTCTTGGATTAAGCCAGAGGCCTTGCCCCAAGGAATAAGGTGAAAGAGCAATTAAGGATAATTCCCAACCTTAGGCCTCAAAGGCACAAGAACATGTGTACCCCCATACACACATGAAAAGGGGGGAAAACTGAAATAAAATAAGTCAAAATTGTAGGGAAAAGTCCTTTCACATCTTAAGAGTAGGCAGCTTAAATCTAAAATATGGTAAACCTGTTTCTCAACTGCTACCAGCTTGTTATCTATGATTGCGAGCCCCCCTGGAAAGTATCATCAACTTTATTGAGAGACTGAAGTTTCCACTAAAAATAGGCTGTTTTAGCTAAACAAAGGCAACAGTGACCAGGAATATATATAGTGGACCATGTGGGTAACTATTTCCTTGGGAGACACATTTTCAGACCAAGAATTAAAATGTGGAAGAGGGGTCTGGGGAGAAAGCTCAGAGGTTAAGAGTACTTGCTGTTCTTCAAGAAGACCTGGGCTGATTCCCAGCATTCATATGGTGGCTTACAATCATTTGTAACTCCAGTTCCAGGGGATCCAATGCCCTCTTCTAGACTGCCAGCACCAGACACAGACATACATTTTGGTAAAGCACTCATATACATAAAATAATTGTTTAAAAAAACTTTTAAACTTTAAAAAACTAGGCTGGGCGGTGGTGGCGCACGCCTTTAATCCCAGCACTCGGGAGGCAGAGGCAGGCGGATCTCTGTGAGTTCGAGACCAGCCTGGTCTACAGAGCTAGTTCCAGGACAGGCTCCAAAGCCACAGAGAAACCCTGTCTCAAAAAAAAAAAAAAAAAAAAAACTTTAAAAAACTGTGATCTAGGGGCTGGAGAGATGGCTTGGGGTAAAAGCACCAGCTGCTCTTTCAGAGGTCCTAAGTTCAATTCCCAGCAACTACATGGTAGCTCATAATCATCTACAATGAGATCTGGTGCCCTCTTCTGGTGTGTGTATACATAATAAATAAAGAAATCTAAAAAAACATGTCATCTGGGGATTTCCAGTAATAATCAATTCACGGCAAGTCCTGCCAGAAGATCCTATATAATGAAAACCCAGTTTTGAGTAAAGAAAAAAGACTCAGTCTGGTGGTGGTGGTATACACCTTTGACCCCAGCACTTGGGAGGCAGAGGTAGGTGAATCTCTGTGCGTTCCAGGCCAGCCTGGTCTACAAAGCGAGTTCCAGGACAGCCAGGGCTGTTAAACAGAGAAACTCCATCACTCTGTCTTGAAAGAACAAAAACAAAGATACACCAGGAAGGAAGAAAGGAAGGAGGGAAGGAGGGAGAGAGGGAGGGAAGGAGGTAAAAGACTGCCACATAAAAGACTCACAATGCTGATTACATAAATGCTTGTTACTCTGAAAAATAATAGCATGTGTAACTATGAAAACCATGAGCTTAAAACAAGGAGCATAGAAGCACTGATTACATAAACACATGCCATTGCACTCCTCAGATGCCCCAGGAGGAACCTTCAAAGCCAAAGGGGATCCATTCAGGATGACTCCATAGGGATTAAAGTCTTAGAGACAAGAAGGAAAATGCTTATATTTCCTTTTTTGTTGCTCTAGAAAAACCCAGGAGTGGATTATTTAACAATAGTTGATGTCTGGAGCAGTACCAGGTGTCTCTGCTGGTGTCCCTGAGATGCTCCTGGTGAGGCCTGCCTGGGCTGCAATGGTGACGTGCAGCAGCAGCTCGGCTCGGTTCATCAGACTCTTCACCAGAGTCTTTGTTTTGGCCAGGGGGTGAGAGGGCTTCTGAGTGAGAGAATTCACTTCTTGGAGGAACTTCTCCCTAGAGAGAGAGACTAGGGTGGGTTTAGTTGTTCTCCAGCTCACCCCACTCAGCCTTCAGGGATGAGGACAGGAGCTAAGCAGTTACCTAGTGAACACTGCTCACCTGTCCCTTCTTCATCCAACGATTCTGCTTTTTTTGTTTCAAATGCCTGTATTACTTTCTGAGCATTCAAAGAAGAGCTGCAGACTTACCAATAAGTAACTGAGTATCTGGTGAACATGCAACACAAAAAAACTAGCAAGAACTGGACCTGCAGTGTTCTGACCACCAAGGTGAGAAGCCAGTTTGAGAATGAGTAACGGTACTAACCTCAGTGAGAGAACCATGTTTTCAAGATCATTTCCATCAAAGGAGACTTCCTTCATTGAACACAAAAGTTCTAGTTCTTTCATTTTGTTCTAAAGAAGGAAAAAATGAAGAAAAGAAGGTATACATGATCTGCAAGAACCAGGTTTACTATCTATCCATTACTTAGCAGAACAGAAAGAAGTTAAGGTCCAACCACCACCTTTGGTCTGTGCACTCTGCTGTTGTCAGAAGTGATCCCTGCTTTTGTTTCCCCTTTCCAAGCTGCAAGAATTAACTCAGTGCCTTGGACAGGCTGAACAAGTGCTCTACTGCAGGGATATAGCCTCAGACCTAACTTTTTGACACAGTATCTCGGTTTGTAGCAAAGGCTGACAACCGAATTGACAGTCTTCCTGCCTTGACTTCTTGAGTACTGGAATTATATACTTCTATTTGATAAAATTTAAAAATTGCATGGCCTATTTTCTGAGGACTTACGACTCAAAGTGTATTTTTAAATTTTTGTTTTCATTTTTAAGATTTGAAAGCAAAATTTGATAATAATGGGACTATCTTTTCCTTCTATTTACTTATTTGCTTACTTATTACTGTGGGAGTGTGGGAGTATGTGCATGTATGCAAAAATGCCTGTGTGGAGGTTAGAGGACAACTCCTCTCAAGGCTGGGACTCTGGTTAGTTATTAGGCCTGGTGGCAAGCGCCTCAACCCACAGAGAATCTCACCAGCCTGATAATGGTAACTTCTTTAGCCTTCTTCAAAGCTATTCAACCAGTTTAAAATCAAGGACTTGTATACTAACATGCCAATCTAGCTATTTTCATCTAACCTTTTAGAGAATGGGTATGTCACACAGTGTATAAGGTTCCAGAAGAAACACTACTTTCTCTGCATGCATGAGTGTGGAACCTTTGCTCTATAAGTAGTCCCCAGTGGGGACTCACAGTGCACTCACCTCATTAAAATGGTAATCATAGAAGAAAGGCATGTTGTTCTCCAGCTTGCCCTGCATGGCATCCTCAACCTCACTTTGCCACTTCTGCTCCAGTTCAGCCACACTCTAGAAGGGTTGAAAACACAACATGTACACAGACGCAAAAAAAAAAGAAAAAAAAATGAGGACAATCTCAAAGTTTGGAATCTGGGGTAACAGCTATCGAAAATTTATTTAACTTGCCAAAAAAAAAAAAACTGTTTCCAATAGTTGATACATTCCTCCTTTTCACTTACCTGCAGCTGTCTCTCCATGGCATTGAGTTTCTTAAAGGTCTCTCCCATAATTTTACACAATAAATCATATTCTTCAGCATGTTCTTCCTGATATTGGAAATTGATCAGGGACTGCAGTGCATCAACCAAGTTCAAGTGCTTAATAACGCAGGACACTACCATTTCCTCCATGACGTCAGGCTGAATCACTTCTCTGTGGTGACAATGGAAACCAGTCAAGTGTATGATAAACTTAATTTAACAGCACCATATGCAACTGGCTAGAAATCATAGGCTTTGACTCAAACCCTGATTTACCATAACCCTTGTATTCTACTAGAGGAAGAGATAGTGGCATTGTAGATGGTATTCGGTAGCAATTAGCTTAGCATAGTAGCTGATAAAACTGACACTGGCCAATGAAGCTGAAGATCAAAATTAAAGAGATCTCCCTTAGTAAGACTTGTATATTTTGAGTTAGAGTCATATTACAGCTAGAATAAGTCTAAAGCTCTTGACCAGACATTCTGGAAGCTGAGGAGCTGGCTCACTGGGTTGGATAAATAAACCTGAGCACAGCCACATAAAGGTCAGATGACAGCTGGGCAGTAGTGGTACACGCTTTTAATCCCAGCACTTGGGAGACGGAAGCAGGGGGATCTCTGAGTTTGAGGCCAGCCTGGTCTATAGAGTGAGTTCCAGTAGAACCAGGGCAGTTACTCTGTCTCACAAAAAAAAAAACAATCAAACCAAAAAAACCAAAACCAAAAACAATAAAAGTCAGGCGAGGCTGCACATGGCTTCAGTCTCAAGGCTTGGTACAGAGACAGGAGGATCCAGGCACTTGATGGCCAGCATTGCCAACTGTCAAGCTTCATTTAGTAAGAACCCATTTCAAAAGCAAGTGGCTGGGAGTGATAGAGCAGGATGCATATACTAGGTTATACAGAATACTGTTTATGGATCTGAGAGGACTCAGTGGAGAAAGGGACTTGTCAAGTCTAAGAAACCAAATTTGATCCCATGGACACACATGGTAGAAGAGAACCAACTCCTACAAGCTGTCTCCTGACCTCCACACACGTGCCATTGTGTGCATAGGAAAGGGGAGACCCGTGAAGATGACTTCAGCTGAGAACAGCACAAGCACATTTGTGACTCTAACACTTGAGTTTGTCTCTTCCTTGGGAATCAGAAGTAAAAGACATTTTTCTATACTGTATGGAAATCAAAAGATGCTGAGGTCAGATGGAAGGCCAAATTGTCAGAGGAAAATTTAGAGCTTGCCAAGTTTTACCAGGCATTGGAATTCCATAGGAAACATTTTAAGACACAGCTAACAGCCCCACCATTAGACCCTCAGTTTCAACAAGGGTGAGGTGGGGCTGCACACCAATATTGCCAGGGCTGCTTGGCTGTGACTGAAGAGCCACAGAATGAGAGCCACTGGCTGCAATGCTACTGGTTGGCTCACTAAATACTCAGCTCCTGGGGCTGGAGAGATGGCTCAAGGATTAAGAACACTAGTTAGCTGTTCTTCCAGAGGTCCTGAGTTCAATTCCCAGCAACCACATGGTGGCTCACAACCATCTGTAATGAGGTCTGGTGCCCTCTTCTGGCCTGCAGGCATACATGCAGGCAGAATACTGTACACATAATAAATAAATAAATCTTAAAAAAAAAATACTCAGCTCCTGTCCACCACTAAACAAAAGGTTTTTACATAACTGAACTAATTTTTTTTATGGTGTCAGGGCTCAAACCCAGAGACTTATGCATGATAGGAAAACACTCTTCCACTGAGCTAACACCAAGCCCAAGTAAACTTAAAGTTCAAGGTTCACTAGCTAGACATAAAATGAAACATGGTCTCCCCATGATCTGAACATACTTTATACTTGGTCTAAACTGAGGTCGTGCACGCCCAGAAATTTCCCTGAGCTTTATCATGATTCCTGGAGGCAGCCTGATCCGAGGCAGGTCAAAGTAATTCCCAACAGGAGGCACAAGGATGTCTGAAGGGTAGGTAAATTCTCTGTCTTCTTCTATGGTCAGAGGCAGTGGAGAGGGACTCGGAGTAAGGGCAGGGGAGATAACACCATTGGCTTCCACCTGCCATTGGCACCTGGAAAGAGAGAAATGAGGCTCTTCACTCCTTCTTAACAAAGATTACTAGAAAGCCATTTGAGTGGTTGTAGCTACATCAGATACAAGAAAGCTCATATGATGTGTTCAGTATGTATTCAGCAAACCTTCTCCAAAGGCTACTGAGCACTTTGTGGAAGCTACCTCCTTTTTTCCCTGAGAATCTACATCCTTTCCAACATATACTTAAGAAACCATGGGGCTTCATAGTAAAAGCTGAAAGCATTACACGGTTACAACCCCCCATTATGTCTGATTTGCTCATCATACATCTACCCTACCTGTATAGTCTTTGAGCTGGAGAAAAACTCATGCAGTTCCAAGAAAAGTTAGCAAAGTAAGACTGAGAAGGCAGGAGGTGTCATTTTTATCCCATTCGTCAGATACTAAGACACCAATGAGAGGGTCAGGTAGTGGCACATTTAACTGAGAAATGCACTGAGTGCTGTTTACCAGATGAAGTCTACTGTTTGTGGGCAAAAGTTTCTCCATGCAGACTTTCTGTTACCTTTGTAAAAGTTTGGAACGCAATAGTTCCTGACAGGCTTCCTCTTCTTTGGTAATTTCTGGTCCATTGTACAGGATTCTTAACATGGAACAAGCTAACACAGACAGACCTAAGGCCAGGTCTACCAGGAAGGGCAAGCCTCCCGAGACATCCTCCGAGGACTCCTACAATGCACACAGGGGCAAACCACATGCACAGTCAGTGGACACTAGCAGAGCACTGCAAGCTGAACTGTACCACACTGGACCATCCCCATTGGGTTTCACAGAGCAGCACTGGGTACAGTACCCAACATCAGAAACAAAGACTGGCACTGGAATGACCACTGAATGAGGTCTCAACACAGTTCTGAGGAGTGAACTTTATCTTAGAAACAAGCACAAACCACATGCAAAAAGCTAGAATGCTTTATTAGGTTATGCCTAGTCAAAGAAGAGTTATTCTGTCACCGAGTGCACTGAGGTTACAGGGAAACACCTGCATATCTTCTGGGTAGCAGTCCTTTTTGCCTGATAAACAGAGGACAGAGACCCCTATCTCATAGGGTGCACATGCTAGCTGGCAGCTCGGCCTGAGAGGGGGAGGCTCTGTGCTGGGTCAAGTTCTAATAACCTCCAAGTCTATAGTATAACCCAAGGGGGAAGTCCAACTGCTTATGCCAACTGAGTGTTCGGCTGCCTTTGCCCTGTGGGAACATGCTAGAGCCAGGTCACCTCTTCAGGCCTCAAAGAATCCTAGCCACAGGTTTCTGTGCTGCTGAACTGACTTTAGGTCCCATCTCCTTTAATTCCACAGAACGACCACTCACTCCTGCTAGGTTCCTATTTGTTGATGAGGAGACAAATGAAAGAGTGGTTCATATTTTGCCCTGTTTTCAGGGCAAATATGATCTATGTCACCAAGGCACACAGGACAGATTAGGTTCAGTACCTGAGCGCGAACTGTGCAAGCAAAGCCCCACATGGCTTTGTCAGGAGTGTTGTGCTCACGGCCACTTCTCATCTCAAAGGAGAAGGTGACTGTATCGCCTTCAACCTTAAGATTTAAGGGGGAAAATGAACTTTAAGAAAGACAAATAATTTTCAAGAGAGCGATGTATTTCAGAGATTGATTTTTTGAAAAAATTTTTTTGATATACAGTCTTACTCTGAATGCATGATCCTCCTGTCTCATCCTCTAGAGTATTGGATCACAGGAGTTTACCACCAAATCTCTGGCTTAGAGATTTACTTTATTTTATTAATTCATTTTTTTTTTTTAAGATAGGGTCTCTCTATGCAGCTCTGGCTAGCTGGAACTCACTATGTAGACCAGGCTGGCCTCAAACTCACTGAGATCCACCTGTGCTTTGTTCTCTCCCCTCATTTCTTCTGAACCTAACTTGCGCCAAGGAGGAGGCAAAGAGTAGATCAAGATTTAGCTCACCCAGACGTCTGGGCAGACCATTGTCACTGGCTAATTAAAGTGTGCAACACGCTAATTGTGTGTGCAGCATATAAGCTCAGGAAACATGCTAAGCATATTTGGGGTCAGTGGGCTTCTGATCCCTATTTGTGCTCTGGGCATACACTAATGAGTAGCTCAAAGGCCCAGATTATAAAGCGTAACCCTACTCATATCAGTTTGAGAACAGATTGTTATTTTTCTTCAAAGGACAAATTCATTTGAAAACATTAAGTCAAAAGTTTTAAATTGCAGCATAGTGTGGTCCTTGTCCACAGCAGGACCCTGGGAAGGACTAGCAGCCCAACCCCCAAGGGAAGAACTAGGTACGATAGCTGCTGACCACAAAGAACCCTATGGATGGATTCAATCTCTAGCATGGACAAGGGTCTGATGTTCTGAAAGCAAAAGGAGGGTAATTCTGAAGAGAAATGGGAAAGTCGTAGGTCTAACAACCTGGAACCACCCTAACTAACTAAAGTCCCCATGGCAAAAGCTTTCTGGGGTTATAGTTAGTCCGTGGCCCATGAAGTATGGTCACCTTTCTTTTCTAGAAAGAGGTTGTGACTTGATACCATACCTTCACCAAGTCCTTCGGCCAACCAGTTCCTAAGACACTACGGCTGCCATATCCCAGAGTGTTGCCTCCATATTCAGCAACCTTCCTACTGTTTGTGTTAGGCCCCGCGTATATCACCAACTTCAAAACAGAAAATAGACTGTTAGACTGTAAAAGAAAAACAAAAACAACATCTACAAATAAAGAGGCTGCAAAAAATATTTGTAAAAAAACATATACATAACCAGAAAATGGTGTCATTATAACATAACTAGTAGATCTTCATATTTAAGGTCTAACTGATACAAGTTTGGAAGCAATCGCCCGGCTGGTGTTTATAATACAGCCAAAGAAAAATAATGACTAAAATTATTAATAGGCATATTTTCTTTCTTTCTTTCTTTCTTTCTTTCTTTCTTTCTTTCTTTCTTTCTTTCTTTCTTTCTTTCTTTCTTTTTTCCTTTCTCCATGACAGGGTTTCTCTGTGTAGCCTGGCTGTCCTGGAACTCATTCTGTAGATCAGGCTCACCTCAAACTTAAGAGATAGATCCACCTGCCTCTGCCTCCCGAGAGCTGGGATTGAAGGCATGCACCACCACCACCCGGCAACAGGTATATTTCTTATGTTTTCAAATCTCTATTATTACAGGGACATGAAGGCTTAAATAGTTATGCCTGGCTACCGTGCATTTCTTTTTTCTTCTTTTTTTTTTAAATTTATTTATTTATTATGTATACAATATTCTGTCTGTGTGTATGCCTGCAGGCCAGAAGAGGGCACCAAACCTCATTACAGATGGTTGTGAGCCACCATGTGGTTGCTGGGAATTGAACTCAGGACCTTTGGAAGAGCAGGCAGTGCTCTTAACCTTTGAGCCATCTCTCCAGCCCCCTGTGCATTTCTTAAATAGCTATTTTCATCAGAGTTATCTGAACTCATTAACAAAAGGTACAGTCTGGTCCCTGAAGTTCTCCCCAAAATTAATAAAGTGAACTAATATAGGTAGGTTCTAATACCTAATACAAAATAAAAGCACCCCCCCTCCAAAAAAATCAATCAATAAATAAGGATTAAAAAATGCAACAAAGTGAAAACAAGCCACACATTCTTGGAATGTTGCTTAATGGCATAAAAAGAAATGACAAAGTATGGGTCAGGAAGGTGGTTGCTGCTTGTAGGGACAATTTTCATCTGTTAATACTATTCTCCTATCACCCATTTACATCCAGTTGGCTGATGCTCTTTGTTATTAAAGTTGTATCTTCATGATATATGTACATGGGGCATGAGTGCCTCAGCCCGTGTGGGAAGATGAGAGGACAACTTTGTGAAGTTAGTTCCCTCCTTCTACTTGTGAGTGGGTTTTAGGTATCTATATGGGGTCATTAGGCTTCTGCTACATAAGCCTTAACTACTGAGCCCTCTGGCCATCACTGGATGCTTTTCTAATATAAAAGAAAGAGAGCAACAGCTCACTTAGCATTCAAGTATGTCCAGAGGAAAGAGCACTCTGGCTTCCATAACTACCAAGTCCAAGGGCTACAGTGCACTCTGTCATACCTGGTAACTAAGCTCGGATGTGAAAGCTGCATCTTTAACACTGGATGGATGTTGCTAGCTAGTGAGCTCTTATCTTTTAGACCGCTTGCTGACAGCACCCAGGGACCATAGGGAGAGAAAATATGTTTGTCTACATAGTAAGCCTCCTTGTGAATCATAATTCTAACATACAGGGCAGGCACTAGTTTACACTAGAAGATGCAAATTATCATTTTTAAAGGAAAAACAAAATGATACCAACTAAAGTGGTAACTTCTGTTTGCACATGAGGCACTGCAGGTACAACACTTGAACTGAGGAGACAAGCAGGCTGGAGCCAGGCTCCACAAAGCATCTTAGCTGCAGGCAAAGGCGAGTTTTGAGGACACTTTTTCAACTCCTCCATACATCTAGGATTCTTGACTCTCCTAAAAATCTAATGGGGAAGAGGATTTCACATCTCTTGGTCATGTGTCTTACCTTCTCAAGGCAGATGTGGCTAAGTTCTTTACCTTTACTGTAAAAGCCTCCTGAGATGGGGTTAAGATCAGTTGCCCTTACCGTTCACAAAGGGCAGAGATGACATGTAGCTGACCAATGACATGAAGACGGCATATGCAGTGCTACTCTGTGCTCTTTCACTAGCCTTTCCTCATGAATCCAATGTGGTTGTTTAAACCCTGACTTTTCTAAATGGCCATTAAGCCACCAGTTGGGAACTGGTGTAATGGCCACTGCTCTTCCTCAAAATCTGTAGGCGCCTGAGACAATGACAAAGAAAACACAAACCAGACTAAAGCACATCTGAACCTTCTAAAAGCCACCTTCTTCCATAGGACACATGAGAAGCCCCAAGAACTGAACAGGGAGATCTTTTCAGATGAACAGTCATCACACATCTACATGACTCCCAAGACGGAAGGTAGGAGGCAGCAGAGTCACAGGAAGTCCTCTCTCCAAGCTCATGGACACTTACAAAGACAGTGTCTACATGCCCTAACAGTCCTGCTCTCAGACACAGAGCTGTGGCTCTTCAAATCCCTCAGTCACTATATTCCAAAGCACTAGCTGAGGGTAGTCTCCTGAGAGAGACCTATAGGCAGAAATTAGTCAAGAATGGCAGCCAGTGCAAAGAAAAATAAGAAGCAGCTAAGTTGAGGCAGCAGTGACAACCCATTCCTGCTTACTTTGTCATAGTCGTATTGCGACGAGCATCTGCTATCAAATCGTAGATACAGGCAGCGAGCTCCTGGGATATGAACAGTCTCTTTAAATTTATAGTTATCTCTGACAGGGTGTACTGTTTCCACA
The DNA here is from genome assembly GCF_014885135.2 of Alexandromys fortis. Lineage (NCBI taxonomy): Eukaryota > Metazoa > Chordata > Mammalia > Rodentia > Cricetidae > Alexandromys > Alexandromys fortis. Next base: position 6,658,042 of record NW_026067985.1, on the reverse strand, counting down.
GTCTTCCCAGCAGCCCATGGGGCAGGGATCTTTAAGCCAGTGAGAAAGCCTGGCTCTTCCTTTTCTTCTAACATTCTAAAACCAGAGAAAGAGAAAGTTGTGTAGCTTAACAAGGAAACAAAACAAAAACAAGCATAAAGTGCAGAACACAGGTTAAGAAACTGTTTTAAGTTTCCCAGAGCACACAGTATGACAAACACCCTACCATGTAAGTACTGAGCAGCAATGGAAAGCATTTGAGAATGCTCTATACTCATGTCTTTATCTTCTTGTTGGCAGGCAATATATTACTTCTCAACACACAAGCTTAGAGCACTGCACATGCATTCAGGAAAAGACCTTTGATAATTCTCCTCAGAAGTCCTGGGGGTGGGGCTGAAGACAGTCACTTTCCCAACCCCACAGGCTCAGTGCTCAGAAACTGTGGCAACCCCACAAGTCTCCAGATGCTTTCCCTTGCAGTTTTACTCAGGAAAGGTGCCTGTGAAGCCCCCTTCTCCATTCTCATCTAACCTGCAAGAACTCCATGGAGCCTGAGGCTATCCAACACAAACTTAAACTCTGAACTTGGCTGCATGAAGTCACTTCCTTTGCTTCAGCTTCACCACAGAGCTGTGCTGATGCCAGTCACTCAATGCTAAGGAAAAAAGTTAGGCCCAGCATTAAGGAAGCACAACCTGGAGAGTCAGGCGTTCAAAGACAGCCTGAGCTACAGTGAGTGTTTAGCCAGCCTGGGACACCAGAGAATGTCTCAAAAAAGACAGAAAGGGTTGGGAGGGAGAGAAGAAAGGAAAACAGCCAACCACACGGGGAAGCTTCTGCCTTATAGTCCCAACTCCATGATTATCGAGATGGGAGGACCATTTGAACCTCTGCCCCTTTAAAAACAAACCAGGCATGGTGCACACACCTTCAAATCCAGCACTCAGGAGACAGAGGCAGGTAGAACTCTGAGTGTGAAATCAAAGTGAGTTTCAGGCCATCCAAGACTATATAATAAGACCCTGTCTAATAACAAAACAACAATAAAACCACATACCAAAAAATAATAATAATAACAATATAAATAAATAAATCTGCCAAATTAAATGATTCTTGCATGTTTACTACTATGAGAGTTTCAATTCAATCTTAAATGTTCCCCTTCTCATAAGGGAATATAGTCTAACTTATCCCTATAAATTGAAAACAATTCTATAGCTACCTGTGAAATTCTGGCCCCAAGGTATTTTCTTTTCCAGTTAAATAATCCTAGCTAAAAGTAACTGTTGCAAAAGAAGTACAAGGCTTTCACCAGAAGAAAGTAAAGAAGCCGTGTGCACGTTACCTCTCCTCAGGGAACAGCCTGCACTTCTGGTCTGAGGTGCCACACGGGGAACAGCGCACCTCAGCAAAAACCGGACACTGGGTTTTAAGCAGCAAGGCCGTCTGAAACACAAAACCATCTGATGCCTTTACTGGGGTGGCTCCCGACACAGACTTACAAGTCACACTTGCAGCCTTACAGTCCTAGTTGCCCTCCTTCTCTTGGAAGCACCCATTAGTAAGGAAACACACACACACCTTGCGTGTACTTTACTCTCAGCTAGTTGAGGACTCAGAACACTAGATGTGAGGCAGGCTGTCCAATTCTGCACATTAGTACCTCTATACAATTGGTCAACACCCAACACTTGCTAGACCAGAGCTAGTTATTAAGTCACACAAACAAATAAAATCTGTCCCATAACACGCTTGTTTGTTGTTTAGGACTTTGAGGTTTTCTTGACAAAAACTGGCTGCAGTGTTCTCATGTCTTCTGTGGCAAAGTAAGGTGTGCAGAGAGCAGGTCAGGCCCACCTGGCTGGTGTAGAGCACAAGCTGCACCAACTGCGGCATCAGGGCGTCGGCCATGGTCAAGGTCTGCAAATTGGGGTGCATCAGGGAGGTCAGCAACACTGGAAGAAGGTGACCAAGCATAGTGGCCTTGGTAACTTGTTCCAAGCCTTTTAACCTACAAGCCCAGGAAAAAAACACAGCCTAAGCAATTTCATACATGGAGAGCAACCACCACATTCAATGTATAAGAATTCCCTCAAACATATCTCTTTAAACCCGTCAATTCCATCCATTTCTCAATCCCCTACCACTTTTCAGTCTAGGTCATACAGCTCTGGGCCCCCACAGTACTTCATTAACAGATCCTGAAGTGCTGTGACTCTAAGCACTCAGTGCTGCCCTTCCAGGTCTCTGGCCTCTGGTCTGCAGGTTCTCTACTATGCTGAGACTGAAAGGAGAGATGGAGGGCTACAAAGTGAATTTACCAGCTCACAGTCCAAGACCTCCACCTGGGGAGTAGCAATTGAGGCTCATGTACATTTTAGAAGCAGGCAAAAAAATTATTTTAATAATTGTAATGGTGGCAAAATATACCTAACATATAATTTATTATACTGATCATTTTGAAGCATACGTTTCAGGGTTAGAATGTTCAACCATTACCACTGCCTATCACTCTAATTCTATCCTACAAACCCAAACCCTATACCTGTTTGGGAAGAAATCTCCTCCTCCAGTCCTAGTAACTACCACTCAACTTCCTTCATGTATGGTTTTGGCTACTAACTAGGCAGATTTAAAATCTGTCTTTAAAGTCACTTTCTTAGTATCTCATTTCCCTGCTAGAAGGACCAAAGCCTGCCCATCTCTCTAAGAAAGAAGGGAGCCATGAGTCCTCCAAGGTGACTGAGGTATTGGAGTTGAAAGGAGAAGTGGGTGCCCCATTTCAGCTTCCCCCATTACATTCCGCCTATGCTGCAAGTGGAGATCAAATGTCTTCATAAGCCTTGGTGCAAAGCCTACCTGGGTACTACTATAGTGTTCTCAGCCTAAATTCCCATCTACAATCTTTAAACGAGCAACAACCAATGTATGGGAGAGACACAGTGAAACAAAGACCGTTGCAAGGTCACATAAGGTCAATATATCATAAAAATACAGTGTGTAACTCATTTTGAAAAGCAAGCATGGAAGAAATTTTGTGAGGGGCTCATATCTGGAAAAGTCAAAGACAGGAGGTCTGTTGGAGGGAGGGGCCGCTTGTTCTTCCTGGCCGCCCTGCTAGCTTTCACCCAAAATAATCACATAGAAAACTATTAATTAAATTGCTGCTTGGCCCATTAGCTCTAGCTCCTTATTGGCTAATTCTTACATCTTAATTTAACCCATTTCTAGTAATCTGTGTATTGCCATGTGGCAGTGGCATACTGGCAAAGATTCGGCATGTCTTACTCTGGCGACTCCATGGTGTCTCTACCTGACTCCTCTTCCCAGCATTCTGTTTAGTTTTCCCTGCCTAGCCCTGTTCCCCTATAGCTCTGCTATAGGCCCAAAGCAATTCCTTTATTAACCAATGAAAGCAACACATAGTCAGAAGGACCTCCTACACCAGTGATATGAGGCACTGTGTCAGTGACACTTGTGCAGCACAGAGTTATCTGTACCACTATGTCACTTTACCCCAAAGGAACCATGCACAACACTGATTAAAAGCAATTTTGAGCTGGATATGGTAGGGTACATCTTTGATTCCACCACTTCAGAGGATTTCTGTTAGCTCAAATCTGGTCTTATCCAGACCAAATATATAGTGAGTTCCAGAATAGTCAGGGTTATGTAGAGAGACCCTATCTCAGAAATGAATGAATGAATAAATAAAATAAAATAAAATAAAATAAAATAAAATAAAAGGAAGAAAAAGAGTAAGAACAAAAGAAAAGCAAGCAAGGCCAACTTGAGGGCAATGGCAGTATTGGAGGCCAGGCTACCCAACAAACCTTGCCAACATTAGGTCACAGTGCAAGCGTAGGGTCAGTCTCACCTAAAAGCATATTAAAATGTATGAGTACCCTTGGTGTTACAGCACCATTTCAGCCTTTCTCACATGCATGTTTGTATACTTTCTAAAAAGTCTCATTTGATAAGCTGCAGCTGGTAATCCCCATGCTCACCTTTGCTCTCGGTCAGCTATGTCACTGTTGATGAGGGCAGTGGTGACCTGCTGCAGCATTTCCAGTACTTCATCACATCCAGTCAGGATCTGGGTGGCAAGAGCCAAAATACTGGCTTTTAACTCCTAGGTAGAAAAGACCATGAGGTTAGTTTCCAGCATTGTGATAAAAAATGCATGCTCACAATGACAACATGACATGATGTGTTTATTCAACAACACATTTCCAGATGAAATGATGTGGCCAGAAGCCCAATGCAGTGAGCTCCTCTTGGGTGGCAGGTAGGAATTTGACTTGGGAGGCCAGAGTCTGGAGTGCAGCTAGAAATATGCAGTATTTCACAGGGAAGGCACTGTGTATCTAGCAGCAAGGCCTAGCTCCCGTCCCATTCAGCACAAGAGCGTTCCTGGAGGCCCAGACACTGTCCGGGTGAAGGACTGCCTTGGGTGGTATGAGCACAGCTAAAGAGAAAAACACAACAGTAAAAAGCACATGTACAGGCAGTGAGTAAAATGAGACAAACCACAGCATACTGAAATAGAACAAGTGGCCTTGTCCTAAAGTCTTGGCCCAGCACATTTAAAATGCAGCACATTGAAAAGCCCAGTTAAAGCAGTAGCAATGGGCTACTGAACATGAAAGAACAGGACAGACTGTCTGGGAATGCAAACTGTTAAGAAATACAAGGCAAGAGCACAGAACAGTTCAGTTCACAGCTAGTTTCTCATGTTTAAAAAAAAGAGAGAACTAACTCTACACGGCATCTGTGCCTTGTTTCTACTTGGAGGTGCTATACCACCTAGCTCATTCTGCTCTTGACAAGAGTCTTTCTACACCTCTGTGCTATTTAATTAAGAATTTATAAAATTCACTGGGCAGTGGTGGCACACGCCTTTAATGAGGCAGGGGCAGGCAGATCTCTGTGAGTTTGAGGCCAACCTGGTGTAGAGTGAGTTCCAGGACAGCCAGAGCTGTTACTCAGAGAAACCCTGTCTCAAGGGTGGGGGGGAAGTTTTTTGTTTTGTTTTCTTTTAAATAAGAGTCTCACCATGTAATGTAGTCCTGGTAGGTCTGGAACTCACTGAAAGCTGGGCCTCAAACTGAAAAAGATCCACCTGGCTTTGCCTCTTGAAAGCTGGGATTAAAGGCATGTGCCACCAAGCACAGCTCCAATTTGTTTTTATTTATGTGTATGTATGTGAGACTACATGAGTTTATGGGTACCTCATGTGTGCAGGTGCCTATGGAGGCCACATTCTAATTCCTAGAATGTTATGAACTGCCACGTGGGAAAGCAGGAACAGGACTGATTCCCTCAGGCCTGCAGCAAGCACTTTACCTGCTGAGCCCTTTCACTTAGTATGGAGGCAGGATCTCACACTGTGGTTCAGGCTAGCCTAGAATACACTATGTAGCCCAGGCTGACCTTTGATTTTCCACAATCCTTATGGCTCAGCCTCTAAAGTTCTGGGATTTTGGGTGTGTGCCAACCGATCAAACTCTCAAAAATGAAATTTTCAACAGCAATGCAAAAAGGGCCCTGACTGTCTATCAGAACAACAACAACCACTGCTATAAAAAAACATCTGTGCACTGCCATATTATCATATGCAAACAAAAGGCTGAGTTTACAAAGATGCTCATTTAAAAACAGTCACAGAAAACTAAATGGACTATATGGTTAGAAACTAGTCAAAGATCAAAATTTATCGTCTTAAGTTATTTAAACAAAAAGAATATAAAACCATGCAAATATTGGAATTGGTTAGAATGTAATGCTCTCAAACTGACTTTGAAGTGTAGTGAGATCATTTTTGGGTCAAAATTTAACAATTCTTACAAAACAAAAAGAAACAAAGGCACAAAGAGACCACCCAGAGCAAATGAATAACACATTATGAGAGTGTCACAAACATGGTGTAAGCACTGGGCAATGACAGAGAGACCTATGAAATGAGTGACAGAAGCCCTCCCACAGCAATATCAACAACACTGTGAATCTGACATCTTCTACACAGAAATTCAGCAACTGTGGAGGAAGCATCGTTGAAATAGAGCTTGTGTTTACCTGTACCTTCAATGTCTCTCCCTGCAAGGAGCTGTCACTGTCATCATTCTCATCAGGTTTAATCAAAATAGTGTTACTGAGAAGGTGATTCTGAACTGCCATCAGATAGCGCAGGCAGGAAGATGCAGCCTTTAATACAAATAAGGACATTAAGTGACCTCCCTGAGACTGAAAGGCTCGTTTACCATCACGTTTTTAAAAGATCTCCACAAGAGAAATAAAAAGAGGAAGCACATAGATAAAAGAACACAGTTTCCCAAGGAAACTGCAGGCACGGGGCTTTCAATGTAGGCCTGACACACTTACTAGCCTTCTTGCCTTCCACCATGTGGCCCTTAACACTCTCCCCTGCCTCTCACTCACATCTCTACAGCAGAATCCACCCAAACCCTTCAGGAACTTACTGGTTCCAAGCAACCTCTGAAATGCACTGAGTTAGGAAACAGGACTAAATTAACAGAGGAAACTCTCCCACATAAGACAGAACTCCAAATGTAGTAAACAGCAGTGCCTCTGTCTGTCTTTTCTCCCTTTCTTGGGAGAGTGCTCTTAGGGATTTGCCCATGTGCACATTTCCCAGGTAAGCTTGGTCCACCTACAGACTCTCCTGAGAGGAGACAACACTTACAGGTACAGTTGAAAGGAGCTTCTGAAAATCATCTTTGGAGACGGTTTGGCACTTGGTGATTAGGATACAGGACTCTCGCACAACAATCTTCAGGATATAGTGTAAGAGCTCATCATTGAGTCTTTAAAACAAGGAACATAAATAGCACACTTGGTAAGAGATAATGAAGCAGCTAATTCTCTCTTCCATAAAGTCATCAAACCAACGGGACACACCACAAAGCAAATTTATTTTCACAAAATGCTGCCCTACCTCCTAATTCAAGTATTTTAGAAGTAACTATTAAAAAAAAAAAAAAAAAAAAAAAAACAAAGTCATCACCTCCTAGCTCCAACATGCAGCTTCTTTTTGGTTTTTTCAAGACAGGGTTTCTCTGTGTAACAGCCCTAAGCTGTCCCAGAACTCACTTTATAGACTAGACTGGCCTCGAACTCAGTGAGATCCACCTGCCTCTGCCTCCCAAGTGCTGGGATTAAAGGCGCACGCCCCCACTGCCCAGCACATGCAGCTTCTTTCACAGAGAGCAAGCCAACTGCCCATAAGATTCCCCTCACCCATTGCTTCTGCTAAGGACTTCCCAGACCCACAGCTTCACTGATAATATTGACCATACTGAGATTTCAACACTTAAGACAACTGCAGGATTTACTATCTTTCATTGGGCCCAGAATTTAGGCTCAACATGCTAGTTACCTTATTAGCTAAAACAGAAGATTAAAAATCAAGCACATTTAAATGTAAATTATCATTTATAAAGAAGGCTAGTAGTGACTAACATAGAGAACATGCTGTGGTCTACATGAGACTGTACCCCTATGCTCAGGCATTTGAACACATGGTCCCAAGCTACTGGTGCTATTTGGAGAGAGAAGTCTTAGGGGTGTAGCCTTGCTAGAGGAAGTGTGTCACTGGGAGCAGGCTTTGGGAATTTAAAACCTTGTGCCACTTCTAGTTTACATTTTATGCTTCCTGCTTCTGTCATCACACCAGCTGCTTGCAGTCATGCCTTCTCATCATGATGCACCCTTATCCTTCTGAAATAGCGAAACCCAAATAAACCCTTTCTTCCACAAGTTGCTCATGGTCGTGGTATTTAATCACAGCAACAGAGGAGTAGTGGGTGTCACCTGTAGTGATCATCCTCATCACTGCCGAACCGGTTGTTCTGAAGCTGCTCAGCTAGGTTGGTTAGGATCACGTCTCGCAGCTGGGAAAGTCCGCTGTTTCTCTCTCCTGATACAGGACAAAACTCCATGAATGACCCTGTTAACAACACTTAGAAAACCCACTGGGTTGCAGTTCCAAGTATCTGGGAGGCTGGGGCAGGAGGACTGCTTAATTTTAAGAAGACTGGGACAATATCTTAACAAACTGCACCTCCCACCCAAACAAAACTGATGTTATTTTTTAAAAGGTTTCAAAGAAGCAGACTAGGAGCACAGCATTTAGATTCGTGCAAATAGCAGCAAAACAGCATCACAACCAGAGCACAGCTAGAGGCAGGACATTCACATCAAGTGTGATTTGTCTTCCTAATATATTATAAAGTGTGGTTTTATTACTTCCTTAGGTTAATGCTGCTTTTAAATGCTGACTGTCTTTATCATGTCATTTGTTGCTGCTGCTGCTGTTGTTTAAATTAAGTGTATGAAAAACTAACAAAAATCTAGCATTAGAAATCATCAAGACAACTGGATGGTGGTGGCGCACGCCTTTAGTCCCAGCACTCAGGAGGCAGAGGCAGGCAGATCTCTGTGAGTTTGAGGTCAGCCTGGTCTACAGAGCGAGTTCCAGGACATCCAGAGCTACACATAGAAACCCTGGTAGGAAAAAAAAAAAATAATTGATCTTAAAAAGAGGAAAGAAAAAAGAAAAGATATTGGTTTGGTTTTTTGTTCTTGTTTGTTTGTTTGTTTGTTTGTTTGTTTAAAACAGGGTCTTACATATCCCAGGGTAGCCTGAACTTTCTACAAAGCTGAGGATGACACTGAATTCCGCATCATCCTGCTTCTACCTCCCACATACTGGAATTGCAGGTGCACTGCCATGCTAAAATAGGAAGTGATTTATTTTTAGATGTGCTAAACATCCAGAGTCAAGACATAGGAAGAGGTATAAAACTTCATCTTTGAATTGTGGCTTGGGCATTCAACCTGCAGTGCTGGTCTCTATGCATACACATTTTGCTGTCTGTCTTGGGTACCAGGAAACTGGGGACTCTGTTTTTTGAGACAGGGTTTCTCTGTGTAGCTTTGGAGCCTATCCTGGAACTCACTCTATAGACCAGGCTGGTCTCAAACTCACAAACATTCCCCCTGCCTCTGCCTCCCGAGTGCTGGGATTAAAGGCGTATACCACCACAACCCAGCAAACTAGAGACTCTTGCATGCTAAGCAAAATTTCACCCATGAATGTATTTTACCTAGATACATGTATACCATATACAAGCCTGGTGCTGGCACATGTCAGAATTGGGCATCAGATCCCCTGGAGTAAGAGTTACAGATGTTTGTGAGCCACTATGTGGATGATGAGAACCAAATCCAGATCTTCTGAAGAAATAGCCAGTGCACTTAAGTACTGACCCATCTCTCCAGCCCCAAATACACACTTTCTCAAGTATGTAGTACTTGAGTAATAGGAAGAAAAAGAGACCCCTCCGTATCAGTCAATGTCCAGCTGTTACCTTGGGAACAAGAAAAACTAGCAAAGTCTAGCTATTCAGCTGAAAGTTCAAGGCCAGCCTGAGAAACTTAGTGATACACTGTCTTAAAAAGTAAAAAGAGAGAACAGGAGAAAGAGATGACTCAGTGGTTCCTGGCCCCTACATGGCATCTCAACATCATCTTTAACTCCAGTTTTAGGGCATCTGACACCTGTCATTCCACAGGACTGAAGCTATGTGGTGCCGAACATTACATGCAGATAAACAATCAAAATACAGAATAAAAATAAATTTTTTTCAAGTAAACAGAAGGCTTTGGAATATAATTAATGGTAGAGTACACGCTTAACACATTCAAAGTCCTAGGTTCAATTCTTAGTAACACACGCACACGCACAGACAGGCATGCATATAGGCAGACAGACAGACAGACACACACACAGCTGTTCAAGGATAATCTCAAGATAATTCTCACCTTCTGTTAAGACCAGCTTAAGTAAGTTATTGATTTCAGTTTCACCTGGGTATAAGATATTTAAACCAGAGCTGAAACGACAGAAAAGTCAAAAGGTTTTTTTTCTTAAACATTCCAGAAAATATACGCTCTATTTAAATTTTTGTTAGAGATGTCAGCCTGGCCAGATAAGTGACAAAGAGAATTTCTGATCTCAGCTTTTCATGAAGTCTGGAAGATCGGGGTGGAAAATGGCATCAGAGGTTTGTTTCTGTTCTGTTTCTTTGTTTTTTGGCTTTTTTTTTTTTTTTGGCTTTTTCCTCTTCCCTCTCTGTCAAGCTGTGGCATATAATCAAGTGTGCAGTTTAGCACACAGCCTCAGGCACTAAAGAAACTGTCACAAAGACGGGACAGTGCCTATACCCTGTCCAGGAGTTTCTGCCTCGCACATTTGTTCTGTTGAGGAAGCAACTCAAAATATTAACATGGTGAAAAGAAACAGAAAAAAATAAACTTTGCTCTCTATGTCATTCTTGCCAGAAAAGCCTTCCAGACCAGCCATCCAAGTCTCCATCAGCCTCTATACTACATTTGCTCATGTTATAATTCTACTTCTATGAAAGTTCATTGAAATAAAATAAATCAATAAATTAAAAAATAATATTGAGGCTATTTCAGGTACATATGAATTTGAGGCCAATGTGATCTATACAGTGAGTTCCAGGCCAGTCATTGCAACATAGTGAGATCCTGTCTCAAAATTTAATTAATTCACAATAATTAATAGCTGGGAATGAGGGCTCTGGCCTGTAACTCCAGAAATTGAGACAGATATAGGAAGATCTAAAGTTCAAGGTCAGTCTGTGCTATCTCAAAACACCCAGTCTCAAACTAAGAAAAAACAAAACAGGGGCTAGAGAGATGGCTCAGTGGTTAAGAGCATTGCCTGCTCTTCCAAAGGTCCTGAGTTCGATTCCCGGCAACCACATGGTGGCTCACAACCATCTGGAATGAGGTCTGGTGCCCTCTTCTGGCCTGCAGGCATACACACAGACAGAATATTGTATACATAATAAATAAATAAATAAATAAATAAATAAATAAATAAATAAATATTTTTAAAAAAAAGAAAAAGAAAAATGCCCAAAAAATACATAAACAAAACAACAAACAAAATTCTCACTGGACTATGATGGCCCATAAATTCACTAGTGAAGAGACTGAGAAGATGCTAGTGGAGTAAAGTGCTTGCTATGAAAGAATAGGAGCTGACTTCCATCTCCAGCGCCTATGTAGACAAGTTGGACATCAGCACACACCTGATTCCAGTGCAAGAGACAGACAGAACTCCTGGGCCTTGCTGGCCAGCTAATCTAGTCAACTGGCAGGGTCCTAGTTCCATGAGAGGGACCTGTTCTTTTTAGACAGGGTCACACGGTATAGCTCTGGCTGGTTTGGAACTCACTATGTAGACCAAGTTGGCCTTGAACTCACAGAGATAGGCCTGCCTTTGCCTCTAGATGACTGATATTTAAGGTGTGTGCTGGTATCCACATCTCAACAGGATTTTTTAAAAAATCATTACTATTATTATTTGTATGTGCATGTGTTTATGTGTGTGTGTGTGACGTGCATGCAGGCACGTTCATGCCAGTGTACATTTAGAGGTCAGACGACAACAATCAGGAGTTGGTTCTTTCCTTCTATGTTGAGTTTTGGGGATTCAACTCAGGTCATCATTCTTGAGTGGCAATGAGTCATCTCAGCAGCTCTCCAACAGGTTAATGGGGATTAGCACAACTAAGCCCTACACTACATTAGCTTTCCACATAAGCCAACCTCACGAACCTACATGATAGGTGTCCTTCTTATTCCATCTCACAGCTGAGGAACAGAAACATCAAACTATGGCCACAGCCAATGTGAGTGGCAAAGCAGACTCTAGACACCAGGGCAGTTCCACGCCAGAGCATGCTCCACGCTCACGCTTGAGAACATCCTAGCTGCCTGCAACTATCCACTCACAACCCTTCTAGAGAGTTTTGTTCTTTTCACAAAGAAAATGTTCTTCCATTGGTGAGGTCCAGATTCTGGTGGGCTGAGCTATCTAGGCTACAGCATGCACAGAGGCTTCTTTTGCAGAAAGCATTAAGAAAACCCATTTGCTGTTTACCTGATGGCAAGACAGACCTCCTTCTGAATTTCAGAGCAAATTTGGTCTTTCGGTGCCATCAACAACTGCCAAAGAAGCAATCCTGACCGCCGAATGATGTCTCGGTTCCTTTCAGTTTGTGGGCTGAAGAAAAATTTAAACACCACCTACAGAAACATAAGAGGCAGAGCTAAGTATGCTCATTCCAACAGGGATAAAATTAGCTCTCTAGAAGAAAGCACAGGGTAGCTGTTCTTGTGGAAAGATAACCAGGTGCATTTTCAACTCCACTCTCTTCTACACAATGGGATATAGTAAATATCTTACACACATTAACAGCAATGAGACAACATTCACTCCACTAATCGAGGTGCAATGTACATGATAGATGACAACCCCAGTCAGAGGACTGCCAGGAGGTAAGAACCTCTGTAAAAACTGAGGTTGCTGAAGATGTTTCTTCTGGGAGGAGGTGGCTGCTAAACTCACACTGAATGTGTACCTGAAAGACAACGAGGATGCAGCGTACGATACAGGTGTCTCCATTAACCATGGCCTTCTCCATGATGTCACAAATGCTGCTCAGATGGCGTGCCTCAATAGGGTGCTGCTTGCCCAGGACACTAGTGATGGGAAGATTGGGATTCGTGGCCAAAAGATTGAGTTGGTGAATGCACATGGCGCCAACATGGTGCAGTAATTGGTTTATAACCTCATTCGTGCTGATGGCCTCTTCTGGAAGATGCAAAGGAAGCATGGTAAGGAAAGACATGACAAGTGTCCCAGAGGAGTAACTCTCCAGTGTACAAAAGCTATGCACACTCAAGGACAGACTTGTGGTACCCCTGGATAGCACTGTTGCTTCAGAACCTTTCCTGCCATAGTATGGGGTGTAACATAGGTAGCTACCACTTACTAAACTGGTTATGTGGGCTTAACAATGGGATAAAGTTTGACATGCATGGTTACAAAATTAAATTCTTTTAGTCCTATTTTATAGAGCAGTAAACGAAGAGTGAGAGAGGTTAAGTTACCCTAAAGCACCCAATTATGAAGTAACAAAGCTAGGGTTTGAACTCAGGCCATCTCAGCCCATGCTGGCAACCATTCTAGAAGACTTAGAGACATCTTCCATGGCTGCCCTATGGAAGAACCCCTGTCCACAAGCAACCCCCTTGCACCAAATTCAGCATTTCTATTCAGTTGGATAGATGTTTATCAATTAAACCTGAAGATTAATAAGCAGTTTCTTATATAATTACTTTATGGCTCATGGATGGTTTCAGGCATTCAGAGAATGGAGGTGAAGAATAATCTACATAGGCAAGGTACAAGAAAGACTACTTTGGGAGCTAGAGAGACAGCTTAAAGGTTAAAAGCAATGGTTGCTCTCCCAAACGATCTGAGTTTAAGTCTTAGCACCTACAAGGCAGCTTAAAAGATGATAAAAGGATGCGAGCATGGGCAGATATGAAGACAGGGCTCTTGGAAACTCCCATGACTAAAAAGAAACCTCCTGCTCATCTTTTACCCTGAGGGTCCCACTAGATCCCACTTGTTCCTGTCTTGGGAGTTTTAAGATTTTGAGCAAAGACTGTTCATCTTTACTGAGGACTTCTGCCAAGTTGAGGATCTATAGAATAAATGAGGTCTGAGTTTAAGTTAGATACATGGTTGGACAGGAGTAAGGATTCTCAGTGTAAAGTTTATGAAAGACTCTGGTTGATGAGAGGATATGAGAATAAATGGGTGGAGGCAGACTGGCTAGCAAGAGGAAACGAGGACTGTGAATGGGAAGACAGTAAAAGCTCAGGCAGAAGCAGTCGTTGCAGACTGGTGGGAAATGACAGAGCTGGGATATATTTTGAATGTAGGAGCCGAAAGCATTTGGTTCATTGAGATTCAAAGATAAACTGGGTTTAGGAATGTAGTTCAGCTGATACAAAATGATTGTCTAAGGGGCTGGAGAAATGGCTCAGAGGTTAAGAGCACTGCCTGCTCTTCCAAAGGTCCTGAGTTCAATTCCCAGCAACCACATGGTGGCTCACAACCATCTGTAGTGAGATCTGGTGCCCTCTTCTGGCCTGCAGGCATACATGCTAGCAGAACACTGTGTATATAATAAATAAATCTTTTTTAAAAAATGATTGTCTAATATGAACACGGCCTGGATCCCCTCACATAAACCTGGCATGCTGGCTCACACCTGCAATCCTAGCACACAGAGGGAAGGGGGTTAGAAGCAGGAAGATCAGAAGTTCAACGTCATTCTTGGCTATGTGATAACTTTGAGTCCAGCCTGTACTACATGAGACCCTAGCAGAGACTGCTTTTAATCTCAACACTTGAGAGGCAGAGGCAGTCAGGTCTATGTGAGTTCAAGGCCAGCCTGGTCTACAAAGCAAGTTCCAGGACAGTCAGGGTTCCACAGAGAAACTGTGTCTCTAGTAATACATTAATTAATTAATAATAAATAAGTAAATAAAGCCTAAATTACTCAATTTGATACTGTGAAAGAATGGAAATCCATATACAGAGATTAGAAGGGCAGATTAACAGGTAAAAATTTGTAAAGGAAAATAAGGGGTGCTTTTTGCCATGTAAAGCCCCACATGCCCACTGTATAAGCAAGTGGAGGTGCGTTCAGAGTCTGGAGAAGACCAGGGACTTGGCAGTGACTGGTACATAGCACAATCTCTTTTTTTTTTTTTTTCTTGATGCAGGTTTAAAAACAAACGCCAGGATATGATTCAAATACCTTATGAGCTCTAAGGTATTATACCTGGGCTGGGGAAGCTCAGCTGTCAAAGCACTTGCCTCCCACTGATGACCCTGGTTCCAACCTCCAAAACATGAAACAAGACATAACAAAAAAAGTCGCTCCCATTTTATGGGTACAAAGCAAGTCAATTGTTTTTTAACAAATTTATACAAATATGATTAGGAATCCCAGGCTCATGCCTTTAATCCCAGCACTTGGGAGGCAGAGGCAGGAAGATCTCTGTGAGTTCGAGGCCAACCTGGTCTATAGAATGAGTTCCAGGACAGGCTCCAAAAGCTACAGAGAAATCCTGTCTTGAAAAAACAAAACAAATAAAACAAAAGAACAACAAAAGAAAATTAGGAATGAAAGCATAGAAACTACTATTGACTCTACAGATATTAAAATAATTGCAGGGGATGGCAAGATGGTTCAGCAGGTAAAGATGCCTGATAACTAAGCCTAATTCCCAGAATCCACATGAGAGACACATACACATACAAGCCTAATCCCCAGAATCTACATGATGGAGAGACACATACACACATGAGCCTAATACAGAGAATCCATATGGTGGAGAGACACGTACACACATAAGCCTAATTCCCAGAATCTACATGGTGGAGAAATGTATACACACATGCGCACTCAAGCCTAATCCCCAGAATCCACATGGTGGAGAGACACATACACAATAAATAGAAACGTACTAATACTGTGGTAACTAATACATGTCCACTCTCTTTCCAGGGGTTGTACTAAATGCCCTTCCGTTTGGGTATGGTCTGTGCCTGTTATAGCCAATGCACAAAAACTGGCAGGCACTCTAAAAACAGCGTGTCAGTTTCAGCATCCCTCCCAACAAGACAGGTTGATATAAATCCTAGGATACAGTGTGAAGCAAAGGGGACAAATCTTTGTGCTATTCTTATTTCCATCCATAACTCGAGTTTAGGCACAGTATCATGAAACCCAGGCTAGCTTCAGGTTCACTGGGTAGCCAAAGAGGACCTCCTGATCCTCCTGCCTTAGCCGGATATTCACCACACTGAGTTACAGTACAGCTTTGGTTTTAGTAATTTCTTGGGGTGGGAGATGTAGCTCAGCTGGTAGAGTGTTTGTCCAGCATGTATGAAGCATAACATAAACTGGGTATGTGATCCCAACACTAGGGAGATGGAGGCAGGAGGATCAGAAGTTGAAGATCATCCTTGGCTAAATATTGAATTTGATGTCAGCCTGGAATACATGAGACTCTGTCTCAAATTCAATTACTTAATTACTTCTTTATTAAAATTCAATTAACTAATTCTTTATTAGTGTTTTCAATTCATAGTCATCAACTCTTCCTTTAATTTTTTTCAATATATTTCACTTAGTTTTTTTAACATGTCTACAATGGCTACTTTAAAGCTGTCATCTACTAAGTTCAACATCTAACTTCACCTATGTGTGCAGTTGGGCTGAGTTTCTTCTTTTAACCCCTTGTTTCATTATTATTATTATTATTATTATTATTATTATTATTATTATTATTATTATTGTACTTGATGTTAGGCATGGAAGCCAGGGCCTTGCCCCTACAAATCATCTATCATATATTGAGCGACACTCTCAATTCTGGGTTTTATTTCAACAGTCATAGGTGGCACCCAACATGCTAAGCTACTAATGCTCGATTCTATAAGGGTCTACTTGCAAGGAGGCACCCCAGCTGGGCACTTATAAACTCTGGTAAGTAACTTCTGTCTGTCCTTCTGACAATGGATTCACTTTACATTTACCCAGACATGAACATACAGCAGGGATCCTTTCAGGCACCCTATGGAGGCCCCAAGATTCATCAAATCTCCATTTACTTTGCTGTTCTATTGTGCCCCTGGTCTCTCTTTGACACCAAAGGAAATACTACTGCTGCTGCTGCGAAAGAAGCTCAGCCCCAAATCCTGTCAGCCCTTAGGAAGCAAAGCTGTTGATTTCCACAGTGGGCCCAACTCTAGCATAACCAGCTAAAAATGCCACAGGTTTCCACTGTTTTTACCCAAAATGTTGAGGATAGTATGTTAGTGGTTATTGTTGGTTGGCTTTGTTTGTTTTATATTTGTTTGTTTGGGTTTGGTTTGGTTATGGCTTTTCAAAACAGGGTCTCTCCGTGTAGCCCTGACTGTCCTGGAACTCACTCTATACACCAGGCTGGCCTCGAACTCAAGAGCCCCCTGCCTCTGCCTCCCAAGTGCTGGAATTAAATTTGTGTGCCCCACCACCTGACTGTTGTTGCTTGGCTTTTTGAGAAAAGAGCTCAATATGCAGTCCTGGCTATCCTTTGTAGAGCAGGCTGGCCTCAAACTCACAACAATCTGTCTACCTCTGCCTCCTTGAGTGCTGTTGTTCTTTTTAATATAGTAATTGTGTTAACCAGTTTCCAAAATACGGATAAAAATGGGTTTGCTGTTGTAGATAATGTCTGTTTTAATGATACTTTACAAAGAGAGTATTTGCTGAGTTACTCTCTCTTCTGTAGCAAGATAGTTGATCTCAATGATGTCAATATTGCTGGGCATGGAGGTGCACACCTTTAAACCTAGTGCTCAAGAGGCAGGGGCAGGTAGATCTCTGAGAGTTTGAGATCAACCTGGTCTACACAGTGAGTTCAAGGACAGCCAGGCTCTGTAGAGACCCTGTCTCAAAAACCAACCAACCAACAAACAAACAAAAAGTCAATATTAAGAATATTAAGAAAGATAATATAAATTTGGGTATAAGCCATTGTCAGTATAAAACATTAATATAGCATAGAGTTCCAGTCCAAGAACCAATAATCAATGTTGTGTTTTAGATTTTACTTTGAGGCAGGATCTTAGTCAGGCCCAGTTTGAATTAGAACTCACTCTTTAGCCTGAGCTTTCTATGTACTGAGATTACATGGGTTCCTCCTCAGGACCAAGAATCAAATTTTATATCTACGTTTAGATTTTGGGAGGGACATAGAGATTTTCCTTTTAGAAACCTACAAGTTCTTCAAAGCCTCCACATTTACATGATTTACATGCCTTCTCCTTCCTAATAGACAGTAATCCCCATCGTGGACAACAGTGGGTTTTAGCTTGTAAGTTCCAAGAAGGAAGCTGTGGATACAATCTATTGCTAACCCACATTCCCACCTAATGCTCCCACTCTAGTTTGTTATATTTGGGAGCTGACAGTGCTGCTCACCTTTGGGCTCGGTGATGATATGGCTGACCCCCAGTCTCTGGCACACATAATGAAAGGCCTGGTTCCCAGGATTGCACCACTGATCGATATAATCATTTGAGCAGGTCCACAGCATGTTGTTCACGGTATCATAACAGGCACCTGCAAACAATACAGTTCACTCAGCGGCTGTGCCACCACATCTGCACATATATTTCCCAAGGAATTGCCAAAGAACAAAGGGCGAGAATTTCCCCCAGTGCTGACAGTCACAGCTCTACTCCCAAAGAACTATGTAACAACACACTAAATTAGAACTGAGAAAAAAAGCTTAAATTTAATTTGCAGTTTTGCTCAGTTCCTATGCGAGAAGGAACAAGTCATAAAATACATGGTTTGCAGCAACAGGTTCTTATGAATTACTTCCAAAAAGGATTCAGATGGCTTCCATGAAAAATTCAGGACACCAGGAACGGGTAACACTGTTGAGTCCACAGAAGTGGATCCATTCCACCTTGACTAAAGGTCAGAGAGTTTAAACTTATTCTTGCTCCTTCAAGGTTACTGACAAGAGATTTGACGTATGGTGTGGCTACTATCAAACATATCTTGACCTAGGTATAGCTACTTGGTGAGACGGTAATCACTTTGTTCTTTGTAAATAAACACAGACCTTCAGTATTCACTGGATCGCCCTCCTCGTACTATCTTATGTGTCTGTACTTCTTTTGTATATCTGTGTATTCTGCCTAATATTTCTAATCCACATGTTCCTGTGCCGAAACATATGAACCTGTTGAGGCTGGACCCCAACAGATGTCGCTTCAACATGTAGCTATGCCATAACACCAACACACAATAAAAAAACTCTGGAGAGTGCCAAATTTCTGTATGTACCCCTAGTAGCCAGGACAAAGGACAAGTCCAATGTATGGGATTGGATTCGTTTTCCAATGTGTGTTCTTCAGCAGAATAAATCTCTGGAGACTGTGATGAGCAATGTCTTACAACATAATGTGAGCCTCAATGGCAGTTCATCTGAGAATCTGACACGTGGCAGCTTCCACACTAAGTCCCTGAATTAAGGAGTATTAACATGTATCTCTTTTAAGGAAAGTGGAATACCATAGAGAATTGGCAAGATTTTCAAGAACACTTGAAATGCTCTTGAAATAATCACTCAAGATGAATCTTCCAAGGAAACAAGTGTATTTGTGTCTTACCCAATCCTGGTACAAGAGCACCACGCCCCAGTGAGCTTCCAGCAGCATCTATGAGATCCGCACGACTTGTGAATTGGCCATCTGAAATGTTATATACCAAACTGGAGGCCAGGACTGTGGAGACAGACAGCTCTTTAATCATCCTGAAGACACTCTTTAAAACTTCCTTTTTAGGCTCCTAACCAGATTTCTTTTGAAACCAACAAAGATGGACAATAAACACAGAAGATCCCTGAAAAAAAAATGCTGACCAAATGTCTTCATAATATTTTTGAAAGTGAATTTAAAACAGCAACATTGATATGAAGGTGTTTTTCTACTTTAAAGGATCAAAAGAGAAAATGGAAAAGGGACAGGAAGACTCAAATCACAGGATGGCAGCGTGTTAGGAAACGTTTCAGTTGGGTCTTATAAGCGCTGGTATGATGCTGTTCTCCTCCCCAGCTCTCATTGTGACTCAGACACTTGGACTTTTCCCTCAATACAGGAGAGTGGAGCAGTGAAAAAGGAGGGCTTTGGGTGTCTAGGTTTGAATTCAGCTCTACCGCATCTGGATGGCACAAGAAAGTCATTAGCCTCTCAAGCTCTTCACCTGCAAAACAGATCATATAAGGTGCTGTGCTGGATAGCTTTATGTCACCTTAACACACGCTATAGCCTCTCAAGAGATGGGAACCTCAACTGAGAAAATGTCTCCATAAGATCGGGATATAGGTCAGTCTATAGAGCATTTTATTAATTAGTGATTGGTGGGGGAAAGCACAGCCCAAGTGGTCCTGGGTTCTATTGTTAGAGGAGAGAGGAGGCCATTTGTTTGGTTCCCGGCCACCCGGCTAGCTTAGACCTGAAATAATCACACAGTAACTATATTATTTAGAACACTGCTTGGCTCATTAGCTCTAGCTTCTTACTGGCTAACTCTTACATCTTAATTTAACCCATTTCTATTAATATGTGTATCGCCACATGACAGTGGCTTACCAGCTAAAATTCCTAGCATCCATCCATCTGTCTCTGGTGGCTCCATGGCTTCTCTCTGACTCTGCCTTCTTCCTCCCATGCTATAGGCCAAGCCAGTTCTTTATTCATTAACCAATAAAAGCAACCTTCTATAAGAAAGAAAGCTGAAGCCGGGCGGTGGTGGCGGCGCACGCTTTTAATCCCAGCACTCGGGAGGCATAGGCAGAGGCAGGCGGATTTCTGTGAGTTCTAGGCCAGCCTGGTCTACAAGAGCTAGTGCCAGGACAGGCTCCAAAGCTACAGAGAAACCCTGTCTCGAAAAACTAGAAAGAAAGAAAGAAAGAAAGAAAGAAAGAAAGAAAGAAAGAAAGAAAGAAAGAAAGAAAGAAAGAAAGAAAGAAAGCTGAACAAGGCAAGAGAGGCAAGCTAGTAAGCAGCACCTCTCCGTGGCCTCTGCATCAGCTCCTGCCTCCAGGTTCCTGCCCTGTTTGAGTTCCTGCCCTGACTTCCTTCAGTGATGTGGAAATGTATGCTAAATAAACCCTTTCCTCTCCAGCTTGCTTTTGGTCATGTTGTT
Source organism: Alexandromys fortis (assembly GCF_014885135.2). Classification (NCBI taxonomy): domain Eukaryota; kingdom Metazoa; phylum Chordata; class Mammalia; order Rodentia; family Cricetidae; genus Alexandromys; species Alexandromys fortis. Next base: position 6,637,373 of record NW_026067985.1, on the reverse strand, counting down.
TCATCACAGCAATAGACCCTGACTAGGACAGGAAACCTACCTCATAGCTGCCATGCAGAAAAGGTGAGTTAAAATGTCGAGCACATACATGTTAGCTGCTATTGCTGACATCACACCCAAACCAACAACTGTTTTGCGTATGTTTTGCATGACTTTTACCATGATGCCCAGGCTAGACTTAAACTCCTAATTCCCTACTTCAACTTCCCCTGTGCTGGAACTACAGGTTCCTGCAGCATCTTGCCTATATTTATCTACTTACATTCTTTTTGTGTGTGTGTATTTGTTGTGTGTGTTTTTTTTTTTTTTTTTTTTTTTTTTTTTTTTTTTTTTTTTTTTTTTTTTTTTTTTTTTTTTTTTGCCTTCGTAGTCTGGCCTTAAATTCACTATGTAGCTCATGCTTTCATCCCCCCCAAGGGTTTTTCTCTCTTTTGATTTATTTGTTTGTTTGTTTATTATGTATACCCACTCCAGAAGGGGCACCAGATCTCATTATGGATGGTTATGAGCCACCATGTGGTTGCTGGGAATTAAACTCAGAACCTCTGGAAGAGCAGCCAGTGCTCTTAATCTCTGAGCCATTTCTCCAGCCTGCGACAGAGTTTCTCTGTGTAGCTTTGGAGACTGTCCTGGAACTCGCTCTGTAAACCAGGGTGGCCTTGAACTCACAGAAATCCACCTGTCTCTGCCTGGGTGCTGGGATTAAAGGTGTGTGGCATCACTCCCCTGCGTAGCCCATGCTCTTGATCCTCCCAACTACTAGAGCAGCAGTTCTCAGCCTGTGGGTTGTGACCCCTTTGGGGGTCAGTTGCCTATCAAATATCCTGCACGTCAGATATATCCATAAGAGCAGCAAAATTATAGCTACGAAGTAGCAATGAAATAACTTTATGGTTTGGGGGAACGTCACCACAACATGAGGAACTGCATTAAAGGGTTGTAGCATTAGAAGGTTGAGGACCACTATATTAAGGTCTTATGGGGGGTATATTCCAACATTCCTGGCTCCTTTCCCCCTCAACACAATCTCAGTACTTTACCTCTTACATTTTTCTTTTCTTATTCCACCATCACAATAGTGGTAACTATACTACTTCTAGACTAAACTATACTGTCTATTTCTCCCCCTGCCCCTAAGGATGAAACTCAGGACCTTGACCATACTAGATACTCTCCTGAGCTATATAGCCCCCAGCCCTCTTTTTTTGTTTGTTTGTTTGTTTCATACTGTTCCAACCCACAAAATGATCTTACCCAAGTTTCTTCTCCAGTGTACTTCCTATCACAGAAGCCCTTACTCTACTTGCACACATAGATGAATTATACTTATTTCTCACAGCCAGGCATGGTGGTGCACACCTTTGATCTCGCACTCAGGAGGTAGAGACAGGAGGATCTCTGTGAGTTTGAGGTCAGCCTGGTCTACCGAGTTAGTTCCAGGACAGCCAGGGATACTCAGAGAGACCTTGTCTCAAAAGACAAGACAAAACAAAAAATACCCATTTCTTACCATTCCAACTTGAGACCCCAAGAATTCTCTCATTTCTAACTCCACAATGACCTCTACTCCCACAATCTGCAACATGCACACCTGGCCCCTCTTTCCAACAATGGCCATTTCTCATTGTCACTCCTCAGAGCTCCTAAAGGTAAGCTCAGACCAACTACCTAGCAGCCCCATGGTCTGAAGGGAAGAACTGGTGTCTCCTTGTGCTGAAACTATGGTGACCAATCTGTAACAGGCCACAGAAGGAAGTATTTCCTGGGCTGATATGAAACCATGGCATCAATTGTGTCCTCATGGAAAATGGTCCACGAAGAGCCATTCTAATCAATGGACCTAAATTTCAGTAAGTGAAAAAGCTATGCTAGGGAGATTAAAAAACCCAAGAGACCTTTAATCCCAGAATAAAGAGGCAGAGACAGGTGGATTTCTGTAGTTCTAGGCCAGATAGGGCTACATGGAAAGACCCTGCATGAAAAAGTAGAACAAGTTTAAAAGGTTATATTTTGAGGGCTGGGTATAGCTCAGGGTAAGAACATACACAGGCCCTGCATGCCATCCCCAGCACCAGACAAATCCTCAGTCTGTAACTCACTGACCATTATTGTTTTATATCATCAAAGAGTAACAATGAGGGCTGGAGAGTTGGCTCAGCAGTTAAGAGCACTGACTGCTCTTCCCGAGGACCCGGGTTCAATTCCCAGCACCCACATGACAGCTCACAACTGTCTGAAGATCCAGTTCCAGGGGATCTGACACCTTCACACCAATGCACATAAAATAAAGTTAAATAAACCATAAATTAAAAAAAAAAGAGTAACAATGATAACAGAGCAAGTTTACAACAACAAATAAAAGTGCTTTAAACCTCAGAGTTACAGACTGTGGTAGTTTGAAAAACATTCCGTATTGGCTCAGGAATCTGAACACAATCCTCTATTGGTGATGCTGTTTGGAAAAGTTATGAGGAGGTGCAGCCTTCAGGAGGAAATATGTCACTGGAGACAGGCTCTGAGATTGCAAAGCCTCGCACCTTCAAGATCATTCTCTCTCCTTCAAACTTGTGAAGAAAGATGTAATTTCTGACTGGGTGTGGTAGTGCATGCCTTCAATCCCAGCACTCAAAGGCAGGCAGATATCTGTGAGTTCAAGAACAACCTGGTCTACATAGCCCTGAGATAGTCAGGGCTATGTAGAGAGACTTTGTCTCAAAAAAAAAAAAAAAAAAGTGATTTCTCAGCTTCTTGCTCTGCTGTCATGCCTCTCTTCTATGACAGACCCTTATTCCTCTGGAACAGTATCAAAATAAACTCTTTTTCCTTAAGTTGCCTTTGGTCATAGTGTGTTATCAGAGCAACAAAAAAATAACTAGTACAAAGCTACATCAGGAAGAGCATTCCAAACAAAATATACTTACTTTTTAAAGATGACAAGCCACTAGTTCCACCAAAAAGAGAACGGGTGGCAGAGCTGCCAGACCCCCCTGGAGGTGGGACCAGCATCACCAAGTATGTGCCACAAGTGTACATGGGTGTCTTCCGCAGCATTTTCAGAGGAAGGCCACAGCTAGTATTTGCTGGAGAGGAGAAAGAAAATGTTTAGTAAAAGCATTTTGCATAGACTCATATATAATGAAGGAGTCCAAACTGAAACAAAGTTAGGCCATGATTAGAAAGAGGGGGAATTGGAGATGGCTCAGTGATTATGAACACAAGCTGCAATTCCCAGCTCCTATGGAGCAGCTCACACTGTCTGTGATTCTAATTCCAAGGGATCTGAATTCCTCTTCTAGCTTCTGAGGGTACTCGGCACACAAGTGATGGTGAACAGACATACATGTAGGGGAAACACTCATCCTAAGGAACACTGTCCTAAAGGTGTTACCAATGTCCAGTATGCCTTATGACTCTAAAAATCTAAGAATGAATGTTTACATAGAATAAATCTCAAAATAGAATTCCTGTTGTCATTTAACAGATACTCCTTCTCTCTCTCTCTCTCTCTCTCTCTCTCTCTCTCTCTCTCTCTCTCTCTCTCTCTCTCTCTCTCTCTCTGTTTTGTGTTGTTTTCCAGACAGGGTTTCTCTGTGTAACAGTTCTGGCATCCTGGAAATTACTTTGTAGACCAAGCTGGCCTAGAACTCAAGAGATCTGCCTGCCTCTGCCTATAGGATTAAAGGCACATGGGGATCCTACTGTTCTTAATTTTATAGAAAACAATTTTTGAAACAATGTATCACTGGGTGGCCTGGAACTCAAATATAATCACTTGACTCTGATCCCTGAGTGCCCAGTTTAAAACAAAACCTTCCTAAGTCTGTGATGTCACATTCATTGCAAACAGCTATGGATACAACATCAACCAAAACCTCTAGCTACTCAGGGCCTTCAGAACATTTCTCACATAGTAATTTTTAACCTGCATGGCTTATATATTATCCATTATATATACATTTCTTACTATTTTGAGGGGGAATCACTGATATAAGATACCATCAACAGAATAATTATTGTTTCTAGTCAGGAGATATGGAATGCACATCATCTCCCCAGCATCCAGGCACTAGTAGAGTGGACTTAAGGACTGTCTGTAGCTGAGCTCAGTGAAGACCAACGACATCAGCAAGAAGTACACTAGAGCTTTGGGAAGCTGTCAGGCTATAAAACTCAACAGAGAGAAAAACATTCTTGGGGTTTAGATTAGAAGAATATGTAAAATGAAACCTATTCTTTCTCTTTTTTTAACTCTTATATTTTAATTTGCCCAGAGAGAAAAGAAAGACAATAGATCCCCTGGCGATGAAGTGACAGGTAACAGTGTAGGTGCTAGGAACCTAACTCCAGTTTTCTGAAAGAGCAGCAAGGAAACCTACTCTTTCTGATGTTTTGAATACTTCTGGTTCAAACAGCTCCATTTTTTAAAAAGAACATAAGCTCTCAACAAATATATTCTTTATTCAGAACAACAATTTCTGTGGTAATGAAAACACAAAAATGTAATGAGTGGAAAACTTCAGAAACTTTGCAGCTTAATAAGTTCACCAAAGTGTTTTCACAGACTTACTGACAGAAAATATGTTTTAGCTTGTCACAGAGTAAAACTCCACAATTTAAAAATTATTTTTACTTTCATTATTTGATAAGTGGGGTAGTATGCATACTTGCATGTGTGTGTGTCAAGTGTGTTTATCCATGGATGTGGAGGCCTGAGGTCAACTTTAGGTGATATAACTAAGGAATTGTCAACTTTATTTTTGTTATTTCTGCTTTGAGGCAAGGTCTTATTTATTGCCTTGGCTGGCCTGGAACTAACTATGTAGAATGAGCTAGCCTTGAACTCACAGAAATCTGTATCCCTAGTCCTCGAAATACAAGAGTGCACCTATATAACCAGCTTTTTTTTTTTAATGCTAGGAGAAAATTCAGGTCCTCATGCATGCTTTGCATGAACTTTACTAACTAAACTATCACTCTAGCTCCAAAGCTAGATTTTGTGAATGTTCAATTAATCACAGACCCATAGGAACTAGAACTAGTGGATTTTCAGTGTAGTAGCATGTTAGTGAACACAAAAACTCGTATAAAGGTACAAAAACCACATTTTGAGTAACGAGCAGTTTTCACAAAAAAATCTAATTGCTTGTTGTTGGGGTTTTTATTTTGTGTGTGTGGTTTTCAGACAGGGTTTCTCTGTAGCTGAGGCGGCCTCATTTTCCCAAGTTCTAGGACAACAGGGATGAGCAGTCACACCCTACTAACAATTGTAAATATAGTATAGCCTTCTGAGGTCTAGATGGTTCTGCGATTAAGAGTCAATGTTGCTCTTTCAAAAGATCCAGATTCAATTCTAGTATCCTCATGATGGGTTACAATAATCTGTAACATCTGTAACTCCAGGTCCTGGAGATCCAATACTCTCTTCTGGCATTCATGGGCCAGAAGACACAAGTGTCGTACACAGAAACACATGCAAGCAAAACATACATACACATAAAATAAATGCATACAACCTAACAGCTGGGCATGGTAGTGTGGAAGAGAGAGGGAATCAGGTGCTGGAGGCAGCTTTGACACATGAAATCACAGTGGAGGAGCACTTTCAATGCTGGGAAGTAGCCTGTTCTTTTTTTTTTTTTTCTTTCGTTAAACAAAGAAAACAGATTTACTAAGTATACTGAAAAGAATTTGGTAGGCATGGAGGTAGGAATAAATACAGATCAAGATTTTAGCCTGTCATGAAAGTGCCTACTTTTTGGGTGTCTTCTTTACATTTATTTACTATGTGCATGTATGTGTACATATGGTGGTCAGAATACAATTCTGTGGAGTCGTTTCTCTGTTTTCACCTTTTATGTGCGATCCAGGGACCAAACTCAGGTCATCAGCCTTGACCACAAATACCTTTACCCAATGAGCCATCTTACAACCCCCAAAACATTTACTTAGGTAAAAAGAACTGTTTTGTGCAAAGCATCTCCCATGATAAAGCAAGCATTAACAAAATACTCACATTGATACCACAGAGGCCTTGGCAACAAGATATTGTCCTTACAGTCTAATTTGAGCAATAAAGTATTTACTGAACAGCCTCATACTTTTTTGTTTGTTTGTTTGATTTTTTAAGACAGGGTTTCTCTGTGTAGCCCTGGCTATCCTAGCATGTTCTGTAAACCAGGCTGACCTCGAACTCACAGAGATTCACCTGCCTCTGCCTCTAAGTAATGGGAGTAAAGGAGTGCACCACCATCGCCCAGCTATCAACTGCAAGAGCTTTTCTTCCCAGTATTTCAAACAGTATAAGGATTAAAGCAGAGACTCAAATTCATTTTAGCTCAAATTCAGATACTCTTTTTTTTTTGGGAGGGGGGTACAGTAAGGTGATCTCACATAGCCCAGGCTGGCCTCCCACTCATGACTCCCCTGCCTTAATTAAGGCTGCAGGTGTGTCCTGATGAGGCTAGCTGCATTTACAAATCTTTCCTGACAGTGATGGTGGAGAGACACCTACAGGTAAGGCAGAACTGTTACAGGGCTCACACCCTGTCCACAGCTCAGACCCACTGGTCACTGCAGGGGAGACACAGAGAAGGTGGGCTCTGTGTGCTGCACTGAGGAGCTATAGGCAGGTGGTCAGGAAGAGGCAAACGCACCTGCTTGATCCTCCTTCAGGGTGTTGGAGATGGTGGAGCCAGTGAGGGCCGCCAGTGTTGCCGACGGGGAAGCTCTGTACCGAGACAGTCTGCTCAGGAGCATCTCATTAATGCTTTTGGCGGATTCTCCCTCTTTTCTCATTAGGATTGTGCGTTCCTGAAGCGGGCTGGCTACAAATACCCCATTTTCCACCTAATATTTAAAGAAAAAAAAAAGAGAGAACCTGAAATGATATGTCCATCCAGTTAGCAGATATCTTCTGAGACTACTTCTAGAACCAAAAAGCTTATAAAACATTTTCCAGCCACCTGAGCAAAGGCATCTTTCTATGCAAACCACTTCCATGCTCCAGAGGAGCTGCTGCAGACAGGGAAGCTAAGCTCATTCTCAGAACTGTCATTTTTCATGGCAGCTCATATTCAAAATGAAATCAGACAACATTAATACATTCTGCAAATTATTGTTGATTATAACCCTTATATTGAATTCCATAGGCAGCTGCTCACTAATTATGAGCCTTCTGGCAGGTACAAATGAAAGAGAGGAAAACAAATCAACTAGCCCTTGATTTGTTGCTGAGGACAACTGTGAGGTTAACATGGTTTGAAAATGTAACTGGTTGTTAAGACCTAACCACTCTTCCCACAGAGCCAGTTGCCTGGACATGGCAGAGCAATCCTGTAGCAAGCCACCCTGGCTAAAACACACAGCAAGCTTCAAGCACACCTTGGCTGGCCTGCCAGTTCCCTAACTCAACACTGACTTTTCCCCAGCAAAGTCCCTCAAAAATGAGAATCTGACTCGCAACAAACCACCTACCTGCTTTCCATCCCTCAATCTTTCTTTTCTTTTTTGAGACAGGGTCTCATGTAGCCCAGGCTGGCCTCAAGTTCATATATAGCCAAAGCTGGCCTTGGACTCTTGATGCTCTGTCTCTCAGTGCTGGGGTTACAGATCTGAATATCATGTCTCTGCCTTCTTTCTTTTTTCAAAAACTTTCCTAGCTTTTCTCTTTGCTGAAGACTTGGATCACTTCCCAGGAACTTCTCTTCCTCAATTCTTCTCTAATTCAAGGCCCTGGGTTCTCCCCTTGCTGATTTCCCAGGGAGAAGCATCTCTCTGAAGCCATTTGAGATTGCTCCCAGGTCCTGGCTTCTCTCTTCCCTCTTTCTTGTCTTTCTCCTGTCTTCTCTGTTTTCAAACACAGAACATTCCACTTGGATTCACTGTTGAATGACTCGGATCTGGGCAGTGAAATGGCTAGGAGGGAAAGAAAGGCCCTTGCTGCCATACCTGATGACCTGAGCGCAATTTCTGGAAAACACATAGTAGAAGGAAAGAACCAATTTCTACAAGTTGTCTTGACTGCCACACACACACCACAGCATGTGTTACCTGTGTGGGTTTATGTGTGCATGTGTGTGTGTGTGTTTGAAAGAATGTAGATTTACTTGCTGTTGTTTTGTTTTGTTTCCTAGACAGGATTTCTACGTGTAGCCCTGGATCTCCTGGAACTCTCCTTGCAGACCAGGCTGGCCTCAAACTCACAGAGATCCACTTGCCTCTCCTCCCAAATGCTGGGATTAAAGGAGTGCACCACCACTACCCAGCTTTAAAGAATGTGTCTTTAAAACAGACTTTGATCCATCTCAGGAGGCCTGTGTTAACTAATGCCCCCTTGAAAACCCAGTCTCCTAGATATGGAGGGCCTCAGAAACCCATCTCACCAGGGAAGATAGCAAGCCTGGCCTGCTGCTGCAACCCCTGAATACAAGAATGAGGGTACCATGGGCCAAGTCTTTAGAAGGCCACAGAAAGCCAAGCCAGAATCCAGAGGGTAAGGCTGACAACAAATGGCAGAGAAAGCACACAACTGAGAGGTGCCGTCCACAGACTCCAGGGAAGCTGCACACATGGTCACAGAGGATATGGGAAGGCTTTCTGGGGGAGCCCCAGACTACGGCTCCCTTTGCTTCCTACTCCTCCTAGGTTTGGCCTCCTTAACTCTGTACCGTCTCATGAGTACCACTCTGGACAGACCACTGTAACCTAAGGACTGAATCACTCACCTTCTCCCTAAATCCCTTGCAGGTAGCCTTGGCCAGAGACCTTTGGAGTTTCTATTTTTATAGTCTCCATGGCATAGCCCTTCCCTGAACTGCTACTGTAAGCACTTTAGAACCAAGAGGGACCCTGCTGGATACTGGCCTGCCTCCTAGCTCTACATTTCTATTTATGGAAACCATTGCCTTTGGTATCTAAGACCTTAGCTGCAACACTGTACCCAAATTTCCCAGGGCTGACTCAATCCCATCAATCAGATCTCAGATAGCAATCAACTCACAGAAGCCTTCCCTGCTTGCCCATCAGTGTCCCCACGACCCACAACTGAGCACATTCCACTGTTCTGCTCCTGCACATACTCATCTCTCTGAAATGACCACACTCATTCATGGCTTGTCCTAGAATGCCAGCTGCCTGATGTTTGCCTGGGAGAAAGTGATTACCACAACATCCTCAATACTGGGGGAGGCATTCCCTATAGGCCTTCCCTCACATGCAGCTCCAGCCTCTGTGGGAACACCCCATTTTCTCTACTGCTTCTGTCTTAAGCTATGGTCCCCTTATCTCACTGCTCCCACCCCTGCCTCTAGCATTTCTACTTAAATCGCCTTTTGTCCCCTAAAATTTAACACATCTACTTCTTACTGCATTGTTTTACCCCTGCGCTCATGCTCTATTTATGCTACACAACTCTAAATATAACCCTGTAAAAGCATCCAAGACAAAAATCGATCTCATTAAGCCTGGCATTCAAAAGCATTACCCATCTGGTCCTATGAGAAAATCAATAGCTAATGTAAAACAGTCTCTTACTGCACTCAGTGCTCTGCAAACTGAGATGACAAAGCACCAGTGAGCAGTAGGAGGAACAGGTTTAGGGCATGAGTACTAAATCTGTATAATCTCAGTGATGGGGAGACTGTACTCTGAACCAAGAAACCACCTTCTTGTGGACTTCACCTGCACCCCCTTACAAAAGGGTTATTTATCCCTTGAGAATGTTAACAGTTTATAATCCCTCATGGAGGAGGAGGAGTAGGGAGGATCAGAGACCCTCACTTGAAATTCCAGCCACTCCCTACCACCTGTTGTGTGCACCTCTGTATCAACTACACATGGCCTTGGGGAACGGCTATAGTGTGTATAGACCAGGGAAGAGTTGGGAAGAGAGTTGCCCTCTCTGAAGCTGCAAGGAAAGTCCTGGTGGGAGCTCTCCCATCCCCATAAATTAACAGCTCATCTATAAGGCTGTAAGGAACCCTAATAAACTCATTGCTTTTGAAGAGTTTAGCAACACCATGCAGTTCAGAGAGGTGCATGACTACTAACCTCAAAAGGAGAGAGTACAGGGCCGCGGTAGCCATCTTTCAGTAACTCGCCAAAATGACAAACACAAAGGGAAAGAGGAGGGGCACTCGCTATATGTTCTCTAGGCCCTTTAGGAAACATGGAGTTGTTCCTTTGGCCATGTACATGCGAATCTACAAGAAGGGCGATATTGTAGACATCAAGGGAATGGGCACTGTTCAAAAAGGAATGCCCCATAAATGTTACCATGGCAAAACCGGAAGAGTCTACAATGTCACCCAGCATGCTGTGGGCATCATTGTAAACAAGCAAGTTAAGGGCAAGATTCTTGCCAAGAGTATTAATGTGCGGATTGAACACATCAAGCACTCGAAGAGCAGAGACAGCTTCCTGAAGAGGGTGAAGGAGAATGACCAGAAGAAAAAGGAAGCCAAAGAGAAGGGCACCTGGGTTCAGCTGAAGCGCCAGCCTGCTCCACCCAGAGAAGCACACTTCGTGAGGACTAACGGGAAGGAGCCTGAGCTGCTGGAGCCCATTCCCTACGAATTCATGGCCTGATGTACAAAAAGAAATAAAAGACCTGGACTATAAAAAAAAAAAAAGGGAGCGTACAGCTGGGAGCAGTGAGCAGTAGCACAGTTAGCAGTGACAAGGGGCTTCTCTCCCAGTCCAGGCCTCTGGCCAGCTCTAGCCAGTCTTCTTCTGCTACTTAGTGAATTTGCCACACACACCAAAAGTCACTTTAAAACAAACATAAACCCTTGACTGGAGAGATACCTCAGTAGTTAAGAGCACTTGGTTCCCACCATCTATTTAGGGCGGCTCACAACTGTAATTCTAGCTCCAGGAGATCTAATGCCCCTCGCCTCTGTGGGCACTGGCACTCACGTACACAGACACATAATTAAATATAAAATCTTTTTTAAAGTACCATAAATTCACACCCTGTCCTGTTTAAGCCCTTTGTTGATTTCCCAGCTACACCCATGATTCTGGGTTGGTGAAATGGCCCAGTCAGTAAAGACGTTTGCTGTCAAGCCTGAGAAATGCAACTCCCAAAAGCTGTCTTCTGACCTTATATTCATGCCATGGCAAGTGCTTCCCCTAACCTGCAAATAAATGAAGGTATTTAAACAATCCATGCTACTGTGAAGGTCATGAAAGCTAGCATCTGCTAACCCTCTCAGCCTCGGCTGCTTCAGCCTGGCCCTCTGTCACCATGTTCTCAGTGACAATGGCCTGTCCCCTCTTGGATGCCACACTGGCCTTCTACTGCAAGCCTTGTATACTTGCTGTTCCCTCCTTGCAGACTGTCCATCATCGAGGTGCCATGTCTCAAAAAATCCTTTGGTCTCAAGCAAACTGCTCACCTTGCCTATTAGGAAGGGCCCCACCAGCCACCTAAGACAAAGGAGGCCGTGTCTTCTCCCACTGCCCTACTTTCTTTCCTCCCAGCATTTAACAGCAGCTGTGTTTATGTTTTTTTTCTTCCCCTTTTCTTAATTAACTCCCATGCTCCTACACAAGTCAGTGAAGACAAAATTTCACCAACCAGCTACCCAGACAAAGCAATATAGTAATTGCTCATTGGCAAATACTTTTAATCCAGCACTCTCAGAGCAGAGGCAAGCTTGGTCTATATAGAAAGACCCTGCCTTAAAAAGGAAAACAACCACAAAAGGCTCGGGTGAATAAAGATAGGTAGCTCACTTATCCAGATCACAGTTTGTGAGAACTCTCTCTTAGGGAGAAGGGGAAGAGACCCAGGACTTGAGGAGAGAGCACAAGAGGGGTAAGGTGCCACTGAGTCAGACCACGAGAAGCAGCAGCAGCATATGGTTACAGGAACAAGAGACCTTCCAGGACAAAACAAGCAGGACCTAAAAAGAGTGTTCTGAGAGGTACAGAGTGACAGGAGTCCCCAGCAGGAGCTCAAGGCAGGCTGCTGTGCAGGCAGTTCTGTAGCCTCAAAGGTTGGAATTCTAAGGGTCTGGAGTTTGAGGAGGCCTGTATCTCCTGAACATAATGATGTACCCTGTATGCCCGGACAGTTGAGTTCCCCCACTCTGAACTTGACTATATTACTGTTGCACATAACATGATGTTCAGGAGCCATGATGAGTGTTCAGCTACCTAAAGCACTCCTTCCTGTAAACCAGCCACCATGAGACCCTGCTTCAGTTGAGACTACTGCATAATGGTGAGGGACCCTAGGGATGAGTGGCCACCTTCAATGTCACAGTCCAGTCAGGCTCCCAGCCGAGTGAAGCTGACTTCACTGGTATGATGGCTGTTGTGCCACAAGCAACAGAAGAGCCACACACGCTTGTTTGAGATGGGCAGTTATATAGGATGCCCTCTACCCTCCCTCCCGCTTCTCTCCACTTACTCCTTCCTTTTATTCTTTCTTTTCTTTCTTTCAGAGTGAGCAGGTTAGTTTTTTGTCAACATGACATAGCTAGGTAGTCTTGGAGGAGAGCTCCTCAAACTAAGAAAATGCCCCTATAAGATTGGCCTGTAGGCATTTTCTTTCTTTCCTTCTTTTTTTGTCTGTTTTGTGTTTCTGGTTTTTGTTTTTTTGTTTTGTTTTGCTTTTTATTTTTGAGACAGGGTCTCACTATATAGTCCTTGCTATCTTGGAACTCACTATTAGACCAGGCTGGCCTTGAATTCACAGAGATCACCTGCCTTTGCTTCCTGAAGTGCTGGAATTAAAGGTGAGTGCAAATTTCCTGGATTAGTTATTGGTGGGGGAGGGTTCAGCCTACCATGGGGTCCTGGACAATAAGCAGCTTCCTCCATGAGCTCTCTTTCAGATCCTGCCTCCAGACTCCTGCCCTGACCTCCCTGAATGGTTAACTATGTCCTTAAGCTAAAATGAAGTCTCTCCTCTTCAGACTGTTTTTGATCATGATGTTTATCACAGCAATAGGACCTAACTAATACAATGTGTTTGTATGGGTATGTGTGTGTCATGACTCTTGCTAGGGGTCAGAGGACAACTTGTGGAAGTCATTCTCTCCTTCTACCATATGGGTCCTGGAGATTGAATTCAAGTGTTCAGGCTTGGTAGCAGGTTCCCTGACTTACTGAGCCGTCTCACTTATATTCCAATCTCTTACATCATATACCTGTCTTCCTATAATGGTTAGTTAATCATTGTAAAAGGCATTTCATTACAAGTCATTTTGAAAGACAAGTCATTTAGTTAAATCCTACTGACAGTTTATCCGTTTGAGTTATGAACCTCCAGTTCCTGGAACAGGTTCTGGTTGGGAAGCCAGTTTGAGCACCTGAAGCAGAGAGTCATATACCAAATGAGGAAGAAGAGCAACAGAAGGAAGGGGTCTTGGAAACAAGTTGTTGCTCATGATTGCTAGGAGAATGGGCATACAAGGCCAGGAAGGGACGGTCAGTGAGAAGATGCGCTCTGCATTTCCACAGGAAGGTGGGTAGTTTCTGTCACAGTGTATAGATCAATTACGTCACACACAGCTACAAGCTTGAGTAAAAAGAAAGCTGTTAGACCACTAACAACAAAAGTAAGCTGCTACTAGACTGGAAAAAAGCCATGCGGTGGTATGGCGTGTGCACCTCAAGAAGACTCAAGGGAGAATGGAAAGCCAGGCATGGTGGCATACATCTTCAATTCCAGTACACAGGAGGCAGAGGCAGAAATATCTATGTAAGTTTGAGGACAGCCAGGGCTACACAGTGAGACCCCATCTCAAAGACAAAAAAGAAATGAAAGAAAGAAGAAAGGAACCAGCCAAGCATGGTGGCTCAGCTACGAATCCCAGCACTCAAAAGTCAGGAAGATTGTGAATCTTAAAACAGGACCTGTAAGATGCCTCAACAGGTACAGATGTTGTCAACCCAAGTCAGTGGAAGGAGAACTGACAACACAAAGCACAAAGCTGACTTCTTTCAGTCAGATCTCTCCTAAATGATTCAAAGGTCTCTTTCAGCCTAAAGCAGACTCCCCTCCCCAGTATTTGCTTTCTGCTCTAAACAGCAAGGCCATTTCAGCTGTCCCAGCACTTCCAGCAGGTGTGGTCTTTGACTGCATAACCAGATACAAAACCCAGCTTTGTGTTGTCTTCACAGTTGGTTTATACTTTGGGAATCAGTTTCCCATGGGTTGTGAAAATATGTCTCTATTTTTGCATAGAGAAACCTACTGACTAGCCTAGTCTTTTCCTAATTCCTCATCATTTGGTATATATGTGTGTTTTATTTCTAGAAACTTCAAAATTCTCACTTTATTTTGAATAATCTAAAATTTTACAATAATGTACTGTGGTGTAGGCATTTTCCATTCTTGTATCAGATGTCTATTAATCTAACAACCCATATCATTCATTATGAAATCTCTCAATTTTTTTTAAGTCATGTGATAGTGGCATATGCCTTTAATTCCAGTACTATAGAGGCAGAGACAGGAGCCCTGGCCTACAGAGTGAGTTCCAGGACAGCCAGGAACACACAAAGAAACCCTGTCACGAAAAACAAAACAAAAACAAAATTATTTTACTTTAAGTATGAGTGTTTTGCTTGCATGTATACATACACTACATCTGTGCAGTGCCCAAGGAGGCCAGAAGAGGGCATTGGATCCCCTGAAACTGGAGTTTAAATGGTTGTGAGCTACCATGTAGGTACTGGGAACTGGAGGTGAGCATGTGGAGGAACTGCAGTTGGCAATAGAGCTTATGGAGTACAGCTCACCAGTTAGCACAACTAAACCCTGCCCGGGGTGGGGGCAGGGGGTTGACTCCAGTGTGGTTGTTGAGTGGAAGAATCCCACTGTATCTAGTATAGTGTGATTGTTTCATGAGAAAATCCCACTCCTCACTGGGGATTACTTGTAGATCATAATAACAATGACTTTTATAGAACAATGATGCTTAGTTGGATCAATGATTTAAAGATACAAGTGCTTAAGACAGTTAGTGAAGATGATTAGGGAATTGGTTTAGGTTGCTCTGACAATTGCTTCAATGAAAGAGATATAAAAAAGAAATAAAATTAGAAAACACTATCCTTTTGCTATGTGAGACTTGATGAGAATAAAAAAATGAGATCAAGAAAGTTTCACACATTATAGATAGATCCACGGAATTCAGCCTGTGGAAAAACAAGTTTATAATTCAAAAAGGCAATTATGTCCTACACCAAAGGTTAGGTATGAGCTCCTTGGTCATATAGCTTACAGATTTAATCACAGGATTCAGAGTGCCCTCTGAAAAAATGAAGTTGTGAAAGGAAATTAAATGACTCTATTGTGTGTAAAGAAAAAAAAAAGGGGGGGCTGGAGAGATGGCTCAGTGGTTAAGAGCACTGCTTGTTCTTCCAAAGGTCCTGAGTTCAATTCCCAGCAACTACATGGTGGTTTAAAAACCACCTGGAATGAGATCTGGTGCCCTCTTCTGTCCTGCAGGCATACATGCAGGCAAACCACTGTGAAGGAAAGGAAAAGGAAAAGGAAAATAGATTGGTTAGCTAGACCACTATGTGTATGGTTTTGTAGAGTAGAACAAGGGTAAGAATTTGCTATACTGGGGGCTGGAGAGATGGCTCAGTGGTTAAGAGCATTGCCTGCTCTTCCAAAGATCCTGAGTTCAATTCCCGGCAACCACATGGTGGCTCACAACCATCTGTAAAGAGGTCTGGTGCCCTCTTCTGGCTGCAGACATGCACACAGACAGAATATTGTATACATAATAAATAAATAAATAAATATTAAAAAAAAAGAATTTGCTATACTGTAACCTTAAACTGCTGCCTGCCAGTACAAAGGAATTGGCTAAAATATACTTGGCTTGCTTTAAACTTTCTTAATCAATAATAAAAGAATCATTGCCTTTGGATGAAGATGTTATGGTGGGGGAAAAAAACAATACAAGGGAAAATTAACTACATGTGTGCCTCTAAGAAAAATATGTAATGTGATCATTGTGTGATTTCCTCTTTTGTAAAGATTTTTTTTTTAGAAAATTAGTAATTTGTGATTGTGAGGTGATCTTTTTGTGTAGAAATTTCTGCCTTATGTGGTATAAAAAGAATAGGAGAGGGCTGGAGAGATAGCTCAGAAGTTAAGAGACTGGCTGCTCTTCCAGAGGTCCTGAGTTCAATTCCCAGCAACCACATGATGGCTCACAACCATCTGTAATGAAGTCTGGTATACAAGTATATATGCAAGCAGAACACTGTATATGTAATAAATAAATAAATCTTTAAAATAAAGAATAGGAGAAAATTAAGACAAGTAATTAAGTTTTTCTTCCTTGGATAACTCTCCTGTGTGTTCTGTTGCCAACTCCATATCTCCTCTCCAGCTTCTCTGACCTGCTGAAGCTGGACTCCAGAAAGAAACCAAACTCTACTACCCTGGAAGAACAGTCAGTGCTCTTAACCTTTGAGCCATCTATCCAGTCCCCTCTTCGTTCTTCCTTCTTTATACATTGCCTTGCTGTGTAGCACAAATTACCCTTAAGCTCATTATGTAGCACAGGCTGGCCTCAAACATGATCCTCTTTGTCCCAGTCTTCCCAGTCACCTGGTTTTCCCAAGTTTCACACCTGCCAAGCTACACTGGTTTTCTCATTGTGTGCCGGGCGTTGGTGGCGTACGCCTTTAATCCCAGCACTCAGGAGGCAGAGGCAGGCGGATCTCTGTGAGTTCGAGGCCAGCCTGGTCTACAAGAGCTAGTGCCAGGACAGGCTCCAAAGCTACAGAGAAACCCTGTCTCGAAAAACTAAAAAAAAAAAAAAAAAAAAAAAAAAATCATCATTTATTTTCTTAGTTGGTTATAAGTAATCCTTTATTTACCCACAGTAGTAATCTACTGAATCTACTTTACTGCCCTGCAGCCAGAACTCAAGCTCCACTTGATCAGGAGGAGCCCTGTGTACCTTGACCATTTTCCCACCCACATGGTAAAATACTATTGGCTCACAGTGAGTATTCAGTTGACATCCAATACCTTCTCATAGCTCCAACTGTGACATCCCGGGTGTTTATTTCTGCCCATGGAGCTGTTCTTGCTATTTCAGTTATGCCCAAAAGCATTTCTGCTAAGACTCTCTTGCAATGCATACAGTAATGATACCTCCTCTCGTGGCCAGATTACTCTGCAGAAAGCAAGGATCCACTGACCCCACATAGCCCTAAACCACAAGTATCCAAGGACATGCAAGAGGAAAACCAGTGCTGACAAAACTGAACACACTTTAGGTACTATAAGGGTTGCAGGCTCTTTGTATATGAACCTGAAATAAAAGCAAAATATATTTTTCTGAAATGATACAAAATGAGAGTTAAACTCACCACAAGTTCAAAAATGTCCATGAAGACAGAATGTCCCTTTGGGGTTTTCTCATTCAGACTGGCAGGAGACCAGATCCAGTAGAAGTAAGTACCATCCGAAGAGAGGTGCACAGTGCTCATGGTACTGCCTGTGGGGAGGGGACTGGCTGGCATGGGCACTGTCTGGCACACCTGGACAGGAAAGAAGGCCCTTCATTAGAGGGATGCAAAGATTCTGTTTGCTTGTTTTTAAGATTTATTTATTTATTATATATACAATATTCTGTCTGTCTGTATGCCTGCAGGCCAGAAGAGGACACCAGATCTCATTATAGATGGTTGGGAGCCACCATGTGGTGCTGACAATTGAACTCATGGCCTCTGGAAGAGCAGCCAGTGCTCTTCAGCCTCATGCTGGCCACTTCTATGGACTGCAGTCTCCACTGGACCAAGTACACTTAGCATTTGACACTGAAAGGGACTGAACAGCCCTTGTTTTGTTTTTCAAGACAGGGTCTCACTATATAGCTCTAATTGTCTGGGAACTCACTCTGTAGACCAGGCTGGCTTTTGAAATCACAAAAGATTTGCCTGCCTCTGCCCGAGTGCTGGGATTAAAAGTGTGAGCCACCACACCTAACATAGGATGAAGAAATTCTAATCTGATGTGACAGCTCATTGGCACTTTGTACTCCAAAAGGAAAATTCATTAGGTTTCTCATCAGAACAAAACTGTAATTTATACCTATGAATAACATATAAATAATAAAAATTAGTAAGAGAATAAAAGTTCATAAAATAGACCGTAAAATAAATATGAACAGTCAAGCAACAAATGAAAATACTTTAATTCAAGTTACATTTTTGATAGAAAAAATATTTCCTAAACCTTTTGAATCTGCTATGCATGTATGTTCTAACATTGAAAACAAAATTTAAAAAGCAGGCATGCTTATAATCCCAGAACCAATGAGCTGAAGGTAGGGTCAGGAATTTAAGGTTATCTGTAGCTACACAGTGAATTCAAGGCCAGCTTGGGTTACTTGAGATTGCTTTGGGGTGTGTGCACGGGGGGGGGGGGGGCTGTCTTTAAGCAACACATGATGGCACACTCCTATTAATCCAGCAATTCAGAAGCTGAAGCAGGAAGACTCTACCATGAAACACACACACATGCACACACATATTCACATGGGGATGGGGTGAAGTGAGTCAACATGAAGTTCTAAATAAGTAATATCTTGAAAAATTCTCTTAGTATATAAATTTCAAAACATAAGCCATATCTAACAGCCAGGAACCACATACTTATGTCCAAAGCATCTAAGAGCCTACTTAAAAGTGACTAATAAATACGAAGGGGGCATGAGGGAAGACAGCAGAAGAAAGTTAGAAGGAAAAGCAGAGAAAGGGGAGAAGGGAAAAGGAGAAAAGAAAAAAGAAAGCCCCGGTACCAATGGATAACACTGGTTCCAGGCATATTATTATTGCTGCCAGAGAGTAAGTAGTGCTTAAAATGAGAGGAAATGATAGCCAATAAAGATGTCCAGGTTTGGGGCTGGAGAGATGGCTCAGCGGTTAAGAGCATTGCCTGCTCTTCCAAAGTTCCTAAGTTCAATTCCTGGCAACCACATGGTGGCTCACAACCATCTGTAATGAAGTCTGGTGCCCTCTTCTGGCCTGCAGGCATACACACTGACAGAATATTGTATACATAATAAATAAATAAATAAATAAATAAATAAATAAATATTTATATATATTAAAAAAAAAAAAAAAGATGTCCAGGTTTTAAAAAAATATCCAAACCAGGCCCGGTGGTGTGTGCTTTTAATTCCAGCATTCCGGAGGCAGAGGCAGGAGGATCTCTGAGTTCAAGGCCAGCCTGGTCTACAGAGTGAGTTCCAGGTCAACCAGGGCTACCCAGAAACCCTGTCTTATGGAGGAAAAGTAAATAAATAAATAAATAAACAAACAAACAAACAAACCAAAGAAAGAAAATTCAAAAATAGAAGAACTGAAAAACCCAAATAAAAGCCACTAGTGCAAAAGCAAACCATGCTTGCTCACTGGTGTGGTGCCACACGTCTGTGCTCCCAGCAGGAGGTTCAGGAACCATCCTCAGCTACAGGGACTTTAAGACCAAATGAGGTTAAAAAACAAGTCTGGGCAGGTGGATGTTATGCCAAAATCCGTAAAGTCCCCGCAAAAGTCAACAAGGAGACCGAGTCCCGTATGTAAAAGCAATGAGCATTTATTATAATCAAGTTTGCAAATTTGGTCCCTCTGCATGTTCAACATATTGGAATAAACGGAGAGCCCCGAGCTCAGCTAGAGTTGGGTTTTTATAATAGTAAAGGTGGGGGTGAGGGGTTTCTGAGGTTCAGGACCCCTGATTGGCTGACATTTGTGTAGGGGTGTCCTGGTGAGTGTGTAGCTGGGAGAAGGTCACATCTACAGCAGTTGGAACTGTAGGCATTTCCTTTGGATGGTCTGTTTTCAGGTGGTGCTAGGTTCCTCCC
This sequence comes from Alexandromys fortis, assembly GCF_014885135.2. Classification (NCBI taxonomy): domain Eukaryota; kingdom Metazoa; phylum Chordata; class Mammalia; order Rodentia; family Cricetidae; genus Alexandromys; species Alexandromys fortis. The sequence continues at coordinate 6,617,517 of NW_026067985.1, read as the reverse complement.
GCAACCAGGCATTGTGTCAGGGTAAACTACTGAGACTCAGGCCTCCATTTAAATTTATCGAAGGCTAGAGTTCTACTCAGGCAGGTGATAATGGTTGGAAGTAAAGAACTTCCTTTGGGTGATCTGCCCACACTTAACTTATCATGGCTGACCCCCAACAACAGGCAGGTGGCTCAGAGAGCACAGTGCAAATGTGACCACCTGAGCTTGAGCTTCAGGACCCAGAGCAGAAGAGAACCAACCCCTCTAGTCTAAGAGATGACTGTAGCATGAATACAACACATACACAGCTGCCATGCTGGGCAACTCCAGCTCAGGGGTATGATGTCCTCTTTAGGCATCCACTGACACCTGTACATTCACAGGGTACAGTCACACAGACACAACAGACACATACAAATAATAATTTGAAACAAAAAAATTAAAAATCGTAAGGACACATCCATGGGCAAGATGGCAAGTTGGTCCAGTGACTAAAGCCACTTGGTACCAAGTCTGACTATCTGAGTTCCATCCCTAGTACGCACAGGATGGAAGGAAAAGATGGGACTCCCAGAAACAAGTGTCTTCCCCAAAAAACGAATAATTAAATGCAATGATACAAATAAAAATAGCTATAAAATTGTATAAATAAAAACATTCATTCAAATAGAAATAATGAACAAATAAATGTGAAGACAAATTAAAAAGCATATTCAGTCAAATCACTAAAAAAGCCCAAAGATAACAACAGACAGGGGCTGTGCCGGGTGTGTTTGTGCCTATGTGTACTGGCTGACATTACTTCTGCTTCTAAGACACAGACAGCATGGTGCTCTGCTACTCACCTGGAGGGTATTCTGGTCTAGGACCTGAAAAAGGGAGTGGGGTTTATTGTCAAAAGACACAGGGCGATGGAGGAGGTGGCCACTGCCATATGCCACCCATCCTGGTTCCAGCTCCTCATTTCGGCAGTACACAAACCCTCTGGAAGACAAGAGATATGGTGAAATCACAGGCTCCATCTACAGCCCTACATGGACTACATGGGTCTACACAAATACAAACATTTCTGACCTAATTCTTTTAAATGACTAGGCAAAATAGCTAAGAGAAAAGGAGCAAGTTTTCTTTGTGATTTTTTTTTTTTCCGAACAGGCTATCTCTCTAGCTTTTGACCAGGCTGGCCTTGAACTCACAGAGATCTGCCTGCCTCTGCCTTCCAAATGCGAGGATTAAAGGCAGTAAGGAGCAAGTTTTATATTAACATCAGAACTAACAAATTACAAAAAACATTTAATTTCCCATAATGATGAAGGAGAAAAAAAATCAGAGAAAGAATCCAACTGACTAAATATATCTCAATTAAAAACATCTCAATAACTATAGTTAGACAGAAGTCACAAAACTTATATCTCAAATGAAAGTCACCTTTAACTAATGTGAAGTCCAAATACAAAAAAAATTATTTAACCATAAACATGTTCATTTATCAACAAGAAGTCATGGCATTGCTGCATTAAAAAAAAAAAAAACCTTGAGGCTGTAAGCAGGGAAATCAGGAAGTGATCATGAGTTTAGTGTTAACCTTGGCTAAATAGGCAGTTTGAGGTCACCCTGAGCTATAATGAGACCATATCTCAAAAAAGAAAAGAATAGGTTGGGGGCTGGAGAGATGGCTCAGTGGTTAAGAGCATTGCCTGCTCTTCCAAAGGTCCTGAGTTCAATTCCCAGCAACCATATAGTGGCTCACAACCATCTGTAATGGGGTCTGGTGCCCTCTTCTGGCCTGCACGCATACATGGAAGGAATGCTGTACACATAATAAATAAATAAATAAATAAATAAATAAATAAATAAATAAATAAATAAATAAACAAACAAACAAATAAATAAAAAGAAAAGAATAGGTAAAAGAAAGAAAGTCAGGGGGCTGGAGAGATGGCTCAGAGGTTAAAAGAACTGACTGCTGTTCTGAAGGTCCTGAGTTCAATTCCCAGCAACCACATGATGGCTCACACCCATCTATAATTAGATCTGGTGCCAAGAACACTATATACATAATAAATAAATTAAAAAAAAAAAAAAAGAAAGAAAGAAAGTCAGGTGCTGCATACCTTTAATCCCAGCACCCAGTAGGGAGAGTCAGAAGGATAACTGAGTTCAAGGCCAGCCTGTGGCTTGGCAGTTAAGAGTGCTTCCTGCCCTTGCAAAGGACCTGAACTCGGTTCCCAGCACCCATATGTCAGCTCGTACCTACCTGTAACTCACTCCAGTAACCCCACAATATCAAAAATAAAAATCTTGTGCTGGAAAGATGGCTTGACAGTTAAGAGTACTTCTTGCTGAGAACCTGGGTTCAAGTCCCAGCACACACATGGCAGCTTACAACCATTCCAGGGGATTTGACACTGTCTTCTGACCTCCACAAGCACCAGGCTCACACGTGTACATTACACACACACACACACACACACACACACACACACACACACACACACTTAGATGCAGGCAAAAACATTCACGTACATAAAATGATATAAGTAAGTCTTTATTAAAAATAATACAACTAAAATAATTTTTTAAAATGCTGCTACCCAAGAGGACTTTCTGGCTAGGTAGCCAAGCACCTAAGTCAGAACAAAGCTGGAGTATTCTTATAGAGCAAGAGCTGGGGAGACAGGGTCTGTTTGTAAGCTCAGACTTGCTACTTGGTCATTATAGGAGAATCAGGACCCTGGCTGCTGTCTCTTTCAAGACTTGAGTGAGAGTTACAGTCACACAGGGCAAGGCTCACAACTGACCTGAGAGTGCCATGCAGTCCAGAGCCCAACTTGCTTACTCCTCTTCCAGCTGAGTTGGTGGTGTATAGGTAACGTCCATCTGCGGCGAGACAGCGCCCCAAGTCAGCATCTGAAATCAGTCCACACACAATGAGGCTATAAAAATGCTTTTCTAATTAAAAAAGAAAAAGTCTTCGGAAATTTACTGACATGAATCCCCAATTCAAATAACAATTTCAATGTTACCTCAACAGTAGATTAGATAGCTTGAACCCCCAAATTGAACATAGAAGAAGCAGGTGGAAATTGGAACTAGTTTCAGGGAGTGAAAGCATATGGTTATTAGCAGGCCACTCAACCCACCTGCCATATGATTGTTCTTTTCTTTTTCAAAAAGCAAAGACCTGAGTCAATTTTGACATCTCTAACTGACCTGCAATGACTGAGAACGAGTGCTTAGTAAGAATGGCTCTCAGGAAGCAGGATTTCATTAAGAGACCGTGGCCTCTTCATCAATAATATAGGGGTAATAATATGTACCTCAAGGGCTGCACCGCAGCTAGAGGAGACACCTAAGTAGTAGCTCTCTGGTACCAAACCAATGTTCCCTGATGACAATGGAATTATATTGTTATAGTAATGGCAAATGTGGAATTAAATAAAATCATCTTCTTTGGATTTGCCTTTTGGATATCCTAATTTTATCTGGAAAGAATAACACGAAAGCATGACCTCCTTTTATTAAAAAAAAAAAGTCTTATAATATTTACTTATCTATTAGTAAATATTAATAAATTGTGTGTGTGTGTGTGTGTGTGTGTAGAGGAAAATCTGCAGACTGTTCTCTCCTTCCATGTGGCACTCAAGAAGCAGATTCAGATGTCAGACTTTTCAGCAAGAGCCTGCACCTGATGAGCCATCTCCCCAGTCTGCTTCCCTTCTTGTAGTTCCCACCTGGCTATGGGTTCCCCATTCTTAAAAAGTTTCTCTATGTAGTAAATGATTTACTAAATGATTTTCCCAAGAATTTGTCTTAAAATGAGGCTACAGGTAAAACTTTAAGTGTTCATTTTTATAATCTTTCCCTCATTGTATTTTAACAGAGTTTGCCTGCCTGAAGTATGTCACACTAGAGGAAATTCAATGTCACATCACTCAAACCAGCACTGGATTTAGATTTAATGTTCAGTCTACTAATCTGAGAGAATAGAAATCTAACTAATTCTTACCCCGCCTCTCCCAAAGGAAGAAAAACAGTGAGAGCACTGCCTGCAGAGGTCAGAAGACAGCTATTCTCTGCCACATAAGTGCTGGGAATCAAACCCAAGTCTCTGGAAGAGCAATCAGTTCTCTCTCTCTCTCTCTCTCTCTCTCTCTCTCTCTCTCTCTCTCTCTCTCTCTTTCTCTCTCTCTCTCATACACACACACACACACACATTTTGTTTTTCCAAGTCAGGGTTTCTTCATGTAGCTCTGGCTGTCCTGGAACTATCTCCCTAAACCAGGCTAAGCTAAAACTCAGAGATTTTTCTGCCTCTGCTACCACCACCCGACTGCAATTGATACTTTTGTTTTATTTTAAAATTTATTTGTTTGTTTGTTTGATGTGCACTGGTGTTTTGTCTGCATATACTCTGTGTGAGGTGTCGATCACCTGGAACTGGAGTTACAGACAGTTAAGAGCTGCCACATGGGTGCTGGGAATTGAACCCTGGTTCTCTGGAAGAGCAGCCAGTGCTCTTAACCACTGAGCCATCTATCTCTCCAGCCCTGAAACCAATACTCTTAACCTTTACCTTTGGGCCATCTTTTTAGCTACATTTAATTGATTGATTGGTTGATTGATTGATTGATTGATTTAGAGGCAGGGTCACCCTGTAAAGCCCTGGCTGTCCTCCAATTTACAGAGATCCCTGCCTCTGCCACTGAGTGCTGGGATTACTAGTGTGTGTCAACCACACCCTGTGACATCTTAAATATTTTCACTTGAAACTATTCAATTACTTTTACTTGCCCATCTTTAGATCATAGTCCAAGTCCTTTAGTGTATGTGTCTGACAAGAGACAGAAGTAAAGGGGACCAACTACACAAAACTGGCCAGGAATTGATATTCTATCTAGAGAGGCTGGGACAAAGGGACTCCTTGAATCCTGGAGTTTGAAAGCAACCTGGGCCATACAGAAAGAATATGTCTCCAAATCAAAGGGAAAGGAAAGGGAAAAAAAGGAGTGGGTGGAGAAGAGGAAGGAAGAAAATAAGAGGGAAAGAAGGAAGTGTGGAAGGAGGAAAAGGAGGAGAAGAAAGAATTGCTCTACAAGTACTCTGAGAAACACACCCTTCACCTGAACACAAAAGCAAACACATCAGCCTGATGCTGTCCCCTCAGAAACCCTCCCCTAGGGAAGAGCAGGTGGTTTGAAGAGAGAATAAAAAGGCTTTAGCTCAAAGCAGAGTTTGGAGCCCATTCCAGTGAGAGCAGCCTGGACACAGCAGGTGGTCTGCTTCTCTGGCAAGTCTGTGACCAATGCCTTCCTTGCCCCTCCTCTCAGCCCTCTCCAGATTGAAAGAGTTATAAGAGAATGGCTCTGGGCTGTGAGGTGCTGAGCAGCCATTGCTCACACTGCACTATGTGCCTTAGACTTGATGGGGAGGAGTCTCAGAGAGGGCTGAGAATGAAGGAGTGTGCTGGACAGGCTCTCAGCTCAATCTATACCCATCTACCCTGCACCAATTTCTCAGAGACACAGAGTTTTTTCTTTTCTTATTCTATTTCATCAGTTATCTAACAGCTAATGACATACTATGATATAATGTTACAGTAAGTAATGTCATTATAATAACTGGTGGTCAACTACAATGACAAATCAGTTTGGAAACAAATCCTACTTTTGGCAAGCTATACTGCCCAGTGGGAGGATAGTGCATAGTGTAGAGCAGAACTGATGACCTGGGTGCTGTCTAAACAGTTACAGAGCCAATGCTGAGGCCCCAGTCACTCAAAGAGTCTGACAAAGAGGTTACTTAAGAGAGCCTCTGTCATTTTTGCTGAGGTCATGTAATAACTTGGCAGGTAACCCTATAACACTGTGTAAAAATACCTCAACACTTCCTACTTTGTGTAAAGGACTTAACAGTTCAGGTTTTCTTCCATCTTCTTTTGTCTTTAGTAAACTATTAGAAGAAATGGCATCATGGGGATGTCTGACCATCTTACAAATATGCACTGCAGCTTCAGTACCTGAGGATCAGGAGTCAAGTGAAGTAACACATGCCACCTGCTAGGGTTATGGCATGGCCCTTGGCTAGAACAGTAAAGCCTGTCCATCTGCTCATCTGTCCTTGAGTATCAGCCTTCAGACTTGCACTGATAAAGCAAACAATGTACAGGAATCTTCAGCTCTAAATTAAAACAAACTCGGGGCTCCAGCCAAAGCATTTGCCACAGTGATCTAAAACCACTCTTCTCACATTTGACTGTTAATCCCAGGACACTAGCCCTTGCATTCATTCCCATTACCTTTGTTCTCAGAACTGGAGCCAGTGTTGCTGTCTGGTGCAGGCAGCATGTCTTCATACCCCCAGGATACTATGTGTTTTCCCCCGAGTAAACAGGATGGGGATCCAGGTCCCCCTTCCAAAAGTAGCAGCCTGTGGGGTGAAGAATTGCAAAGACCTAAGAGTGCCCATTCCAGCAAACCAGAAGTCTACTTACCAGCTCAAAAAGCAAATGCAAATGGTTTAACGAAATATACATCTGAATACTATTCACAGTATATTTTAATAAAAAATTACAAAGCAATGTTTACAAAACTTTGGGCCAGGTTTAGATGGCTTGGTGGTCAGGAAGCACCAAGGTCATGCAAGGTGATGGTCTGAGCTCAACCCCTGGGAGGACCACAGTGGTACACACCTCTAATTCCCAGCACTCCCACATTGATATGGAGTGGACAGTGGCCCAGAAGCTCACAAGCCAGGTAACCTGGAGTGTGTGATGCAGAAACAGAAAAGAACCTGTCTCCATCAGGCCGAAGGAGTGATCCCTGCAAGTGGCTTTCTTCCACAGTCATACCACATACCTTGGAATGGTACCAACATCCTCAAAAAATTTTAATTTATCTGTATATAAAATATAGTCGCCGGGCAGTAGTGGCGCATGCCTTTAATCCCAGCACTCGGGAGGCAGAGGCAGGCGGATCTCTGTGAGTTCGAGGCCAGCCTGGTCTACAAGAGCTAGTTCCAGGACAGGAAAAAAAACTACGGAGAAACCCTGTCTCAAAAAAATCAAAAAATAAATAAGGAAAGAAAGAGAAAGAAAATTCCACACTAGCAAATAGCCAGAAAATCTTGCTCTGGATTCTTCTCTGTGAAGCGGGAACAAAATGACCCTTTATTACCAATCTTGTCAGCTTTCTTCAGGTGGGCTGATTGCTGCCTGAGATCCTGTCTGTATTTATTCCTTATTCGCCTGGAAAAGCTGCCATCTTCAGGAAACCATACAAAGAATTGTTTTGGATTTCTACTCGAGATTTATCAGGGCTCGAATGCTTCCTGCGCAGAACACACAGCTATCCCAGTTTCCAATANATTTTTATTTATTTAATTATTTGGGGGGGCTTTAGATTTTAGTAATGTTGCCTCATGTAACCCAGGCTAGCCTTGAACTCCCTGATCCTTTTGCTTCTACCTCCCAAATGCTGGAATTAATAAACATGCACCACTACACCTGGTTTTACATTCCCAGCCTAAATGTATGTTTATTAAGTGGACAAATATGTATGAAGGAAAAAGAAACAGGTAAAGAGGGCCATGTGTAGGAAGCACACATACCAAAATGAAACAAGTGGTATTACTGGATAATAAAACTGAGAAAGATTTCAATTTCTTCTTTACACCTGAACACACTGTCATCTCATATCACAGTAAAAATTCATCACAGACTAGAACTCGTTTTTAAATTTAAAAATATGGGCTGGAGAGATGGCTCAGAGGTTAAGAGCACTAGCTGCTCTTCCAGAGGTCCTGAGTTCAATTCCCAGCAACCACATGGTGGCTCACAACCATCTGTACTGAGATCTGGCACCCTCTTCTGGCGTGTGGGCATACATCGAGGCAGAATGTTGTATACATAATAAATAAATAAATCTTTAAGAAAAAATAAATTTAAAAATACACTCTAAGAACACTTTGACATCCTTAAGCAGTTAGCTATGAGTCTATATTTATTCAAAATTATCAATTAGCAAGGTTTAGTAATCTGTCCCTAAAAGCATCCATGCACAAATCTTATTTAGAAGGACAGGATGTAAAGGGACAACTCACCTATATAAAACATCGGCGACAGGCAGGGAGCCCAGCTCAGTCTGTCTCTGTAGCAGATGGACTGTGTGGACAAAAGTCTTCAATGATCCCCTAGAGAGAAAAGGAAGGAATGGAAAAGCAAGCAAGTTGGGCAGCTGGGGCTCATCTTATTAACCACAGGAGAAGGTGCCAAGATGGGTCTATCTGCTGCTACAGTTCAGAAAACATACAGACTTCAGCCATCTTACCCACAGCCACTGGCTCTGGTAGGACGTGAGTAGGGGGCCAACATAATTTCAACTATGGAGATGTTTGCTTGCTTTCCTGCTGACAGAAAAATCAAAACCGCAAAGTTCAAATACCAAGCACCTGAGGGTATCGTGTATGGACAGGTTCCATCACCATACCACCTGATCCTCAGGAAAGACATCACAGGGTGAGTGAATCTCAAGTCTAACAGTGTTTCCAAACTTGACCTTGAAGGCTTTGTTAAATTCATCCACTTCACACAACATCTCCCTTGTAGGACTCACTATACACTGACTTCCTCATGATTCCCAAAGCTAGAGGTTCTGGGAAGTCTGAGATGTCAGCAGGACTGCCAAGAAGGTATTTTCAAGAAGCACAAGGCCCACCTGGCAGCACTCCAGGTACAGATGCCCAGACTAACAGCTGCCTGGATCTGAGGAGCTACCTTGCTTGTCACCCTCTTCTCTTAAGCAAGCCTTAATTGGCAGGTATTCTGTGCCTAACCTCAACAGAAACAGAGTGCCTATCACAAGACCTAGCAGACTCAGGCTTCCTTTTAATTTGATCCTTGCACTATCTCACACGTTCAAAGGACAGGTTAAGGCAGGGAGGCAGTGTAATATAAAGGCACTGCCTGTAGCCTGGAGACACAGACATTGAAACTGGGCACTGCCACGACTGCACAATCTGTCTTGTCCCCTAAGTCCTGTGGATTCTGCCTCCATCTGCTCAATAGGCACAACTCCCTGGGAGACACTGTTTTACACAGAGGGACAAAGCACAACATTTGAAGAATGAAGAGCCACTAATTCTACATCATTCCAGCCTGCTGGCTTTAGTCACATTTTTAGAGAAATATGTGAAGTCTTTCCATGGCTCACAACCCCTATGTGATCTAGGTTAGACCAATCTCACCTCCTATCTCTTCCAGTCTTCCATGACAGTCCAGTGACCCTTCTTTGCTGCCTGCTGCCCCTTTTCTATAGAGCTCTCTGCTGCTGGCTCTTGTGCTAGCTCTTTCTCATCACCCAATCTACAGTTCAGATACCAGGTCAGTTCTGCCTCTGCCCTATCTCCACTTAGCTATCCTCCACCAAAACATCCTGGTTTTGGCCTGGAAAGATGGCTTAGCAGTTAAAAGCACTTGCTGCTCTTTCAGATGACCTGGGTTAAGTACCTACACGATGGCTTACAACCATTTGACAACTCCAGTCCCAGGGAATCCGATGATGCCTTCTGGCCTCTGCAGGCACCAGGCACATATATGATATACAGACATAAAATAAATCTCAAAACATTAAAAAAAAAGTCCTGGGATTGGAAAGATGGCTCAAGTGATTAAGAGCATTGACAGCTCTTCCAGAGGACCGAGGTTCAACTCCCAGCACCCACATGGCAGCTCAAAACTGTCTGTAACTCCAGTTCCAGGGAATCCAACACCCTCATACAGACAAACATGCAGGCAAAACCCCAATGTACATTAAATAAATAAATCTTGGGGGAAAAAACACACAATCCTGCCTTCTTTTTCTCTGATTATATCACTCTCTGAAATTACCTGATACATGTACGTGGCTGCCCTGCCTCATGTTCATATAAATTCTGAAATTTTAGGGACTCTGACTGTTCACCGCTGTTTCTTAACCACAGAAAAGAGTTCCTGACATGAAAGCAGTGAGTATGAAGGTTTTGCAGAATGAAGCATCCCTGGACCACTGAACTGCCAGATCTATAAAATTAGAGGCCTGAATCTCTATGGCCTAGGAGTTAGCAAGACTCCTACATGCCAGAGAGATATTAGATAAGTATTACTTGTAAGCCAGGTTTGTAGCTAATGTCTGTGAACACAGCTAAGAAGGGAGAATCATGATCTCCCTAACAGTTCCCCCCCCAAAAAAAAGCCTCACCCCCCCTCCACCTCCAAATGCAGGAGAAACTGGAAACTTCCTCTCTGATGGCTAGCTTTCAAAGTTATCAGGTGGGCTGCTGGAGGAGAAAACCTATCAGTCTCACTCAGCAATAAAGATTTAAAAGACTGAGCAACATACCCTACTGACCTGCCAGGCAATAATGGCATGACTGCTGGAGGGAGAGGGAGTCCACTCAGGGAATTCCCACCTGGGACAGTAAACCTAGACAAAAAGTCTGTGGCAGGAAGATGACAGGTCCTTGTAGAAAAGCTACTACGGTTGTTCTGTTATGGACAAGTTGTGTCATCAAACTGTCTTCTAAATAGTTATGTTTATGCTCATAGCTTAATGCTGCTGCCAACTTTGGTCAGAAGTGTCATTCTGCAGTGGGTATCAGGTAAATACTCATAACTAGCTATATTACTGAGCATAAATTACTATTGTATGCTCAGCCCTAAATGGGGCATGAACATTAGCCCTCCAAGGCTCAGGGAACTTCTTGGTAGAGGTATACAAAGACAAAGCTGGGAAGGAATGGAGTGCTCTGAAATGAGGTCTTCTGGGTGACATGACTGTGTGGTCATAGTCACAGCAGCTGTTCACTACCTGTATGAGACCTACATAAGACTGAGCCATCCACATTTGTGATGGAGTGGAGAGGGGCTCAGGAGGTTTCACCCCTTCTGAGGCAGTTAATGGTTGCTATGGGAGGAAGAAGCATTTTCATAATGATTTAGTCATTGGTAAGGTACTTATGCTCCTATAAATAACCCCTTACCCATGCTCTTGTAAGCAAACTTAATTAAAAATGAAGAGGGGGAAGAGGGAGAGAAGGGGAAAATGTTAGAGGAGGTGGAATATTCATTTCATATTTGTGCCAAATAGAATTTGGGATCTTAAACACATAATTTTAATAAGTATTGTGATTAGAATGAATTTTAGTTCATAATTAAAAAGTAGTTTAGTGGTCCAATGTTCAATAACGAAATGCTCAAAACTAAAATATTATTCCCAGCATCCTTGTAATGCTAGTAATGTCTAAGTGGGAATTTTCTCAAAATGGAACTTTCACATTGATAATAAATCTATTCAAGCCTCAAAATTATTTTTTGCGTATGCAGAAAAATCAATCAACCTAATCTAAAGCCTTTACAGAGAATCTTATTTCTGTATTATGCAATGTCTCCAGAATGAAACTCATGTCAGAGTTTGCAAAATCAGCTACTGTCTTCAGGAATTGAGACCAACCTGTGACAGTTTGCTCCGGGCAAGGAAGTAGACAGTGTAGAATGATGTTACCCTCCCTTTAATAATGACTGGAGATTCAGCCAATTGCAGATCAATTTTGAAGCCATAAAGAAAAATCCTCTGCCAAGAGAGTTTCCCCACATAAACCTGGGTTAAAAAAGGATGATCACACCCTGCTCCTCCCCCCAAAAAAAACATTCTGAGGAGGAAAGATAAGTGATTGACACTAGACAGGCAGGCCATGGATGTAATGGGTTCCTGACAATATACTCTGATAGGAACAAGGGCAGTGAACTTCCTCACACGAGATCATACATGCTGTTAGAATTACAAGCTGCAGACCAGCCTGGGCACTGCAGCAAGACTCTGTGGGAGGGGAAGGGACAAATCCCAAATCTGTTTCCTAGCAACAGCATGTCAAGCACATCAGTAGAGAGGACAGCATGCTACTGTATCTTGACATAAACCGAGACATCTTTCAGTTAAAGCAGGGCCCAGGACAGGTGAGGCGGCTCAGCAGTCAAGGACATTCACTACCATCCTGATGACCTGAATTCTATCCCAAAACCTCCATGGTGGAAGAAGAGAACTGAGTCATGCAAGTTGTCCTCTGATCTCCATACTCACACTATGTCATATGCATGTACCCCACATACACAATAAGTAAATGTAAAATATTTAAAATATATAAATGTGAGTCCAGAAATACAATCTATGACTTAGTCTTGTGACAAGGTGAGATCCTGTAATTTGCTGAAAGACCCCTTTATTGACATTTAAAAAAATAATTAACATTTCTATAACATTTTGCCTTTCCTTAAAGGAGAAACACAGACATAGTACCCTCTGCTCTGAGGAAGATGGACCCCGAGAGTGATCAGCTGCAGTAAAGGCTGCTGCTCCTAGTTGTCACTAAAGGAGAGCTGGACTCATGAAGTATGCCTGAAGCTGTGACATTCAACACTAAAAACAGAAGCACATGCTGAGATACCCATGAAATAAACCTGGTGCAAGTGCACGAGGCAGAGAGTATACAAGTGGCACATTGTGTCATTTTCCTTACCTGGCACATGCCAAAGCCACCAGGGCAGCGGCAGCATTCTCCTTCTGTTTGTGTGGGATGTGTCGGCCTGTGTCCGAGGTCTCCTCTAGCCAAGAGCACAGCAAGGTTTCTATCCCATTGAGACAGTCAGCAGGCTCCTTGGTCAAGCTCAGAGGCTGACAGTCACGCAGGCAGTTCAATAGCACCTCAGCAGTTATGTTACAGAGGGAGGGGTCTGTTCTACTCTGGGACTGAATAAGGGGGAAGACCAACAGGAGGCCCACCCGGGATGTGAAGGGCGCTTGCTCGGGTTGCTGCAGCAAGCCCTGGCGCTTGAGTAGGGCTAAGGTTTCTTCATCACCAGAGCCTTCCCTTTCATGCTGTTCCTCCAGGGCCAGCTGGCGCTGGGCATTCCACAGTCCACGCAAGGCATTCAGGCGGTATTCCAGCAAGCGGGCATAGGCATTGCTCTGATTCCCACAAACAGAGCGCAAACGTTCTGCTAACTCGGTTGGGTTCTTGGTCTCAAATGTTAAAATCTAAAAAAAAAAAAAAAAAAAAAAAAAAAAAAAAAAAAAAAAAAAATACAATAGAGAAGTGGGTATATATTGCCTTCACCAAAGTCATTATGGAAGCAAATATGCCCATTAACTTCTACAGAGTCCACAGTACCGGGCAAGATGGCTCACAACTTTAATTCTAGCTCTAAGAAATTATATAAGATTCACAGCCTGGGTTGCAGAGTGATACCCTTCTCTCAAAAGCAAAACAAGGGGATAAAATGCTTGCCTATATACGTGGGAGTTTGGACCTCCACCATATATGTAAATGCAAGGCAGTCATGGTAGCCCACCTGCAATCTTGGAGCACTTAGGGATACAAATACAGAGGAACCCCGGGAGCAAACTGGCTAGCTAAACTAGCAAAACCAGTAACTTCTGGGTTCAACTAAGATCCCTGCCTCAATATATAAGGTTAAGAGCAATCATGAAAGACACTTGATGCCAACCTCTGTCCCCAAACACACATACCACAGACACACATAAAGAAAAACAAAGGAAAAAAATTCTAAAAAGTAAAAATAGTTCACATCAAAACTTATTTCCATTCCAACCAAACAGAAAACATGACCTGTAAAGTTGGTTCTTCACTGATGGATATCCCCATACCAGGTTTTTCTGCTATAGTTCCTTTTAAAATCCAGAATAGAACACCCAGGATGATGGCTCACCAATAGAGTGCATGTTTAACCTGTTTTGGTACAATCCTCAGCACCAAATATATATATGTGCACACACACACTTATATATACACATGCACACGCACATACACACACGTATACACGCATGCACGCATAAACAGAGGTTAGACTTACTGAAAAGTCCTCAAGATAGTCAGCCGTGCTAACCAATAATCCCAGCACTCAGGAGGCAGAGGCAGGCAGATATCTGCTCGAGACATCCTGGTCTACAGAGCGAGTTCCAGGACAGCCAGAACTATTACATAGAGAAGACTTGTCTCAGAAAATCAAAAAAAGAAGAAAAGAAAGAGAAAAGTCCCCCCAAGGGACTGGAGAGATGGCTCAGAGGTTACGGGCACTAGCTGCTCTTCCAGAGGTCTTAAGTTCAATTCCCAGCAATCATATAGTGGCTCACAACCATCTATAATGGAATCTTATGCCCACTTCTGGTGTAAAGGTATACATGCAGATAGAGCACTCATATACATAAAATAAATATATAAATCTTTTAAAAAAAGAAGAAGAAAGGAAGGAGGAAAGAAGGGAAGGAAATAAAGAAGGGGGAGGGGAGAGGAGGAGAAGGGAGGGGGGAGGAGGGAAGAAAAGAAAAGTCCCTAAGACAGTCAACAATGTTGGCTAATAATTCCAGCACTCAGAGGATGTTCAAGGCTGCTCCCAAGGAAGAAAGAGAGGGTTATGGAGTACTCAAATCATAAAGGCAAGGCATGGTACAGAGATTCAGGATGCAGGAAGTTTTTTGCCTTTCTCCAAGTCTCTCCGATTTGACTTTCCCCAGGGACAGGCCCAACCACTCCTGCATGCTGCATGAGATCTACATCCTGAACTGATGTGGGAGTGATTTCTTATTAATAAAGAAACTGCCTAGGCCCCTTGATAGGCCAACCCTTAGGTGGGTGGAGTAAACAGAACAGAATGCTGGGAGAAAGAAGCTTAGTCGAAGAGTCGCCATGATTCTCCCACTCCATTCAGACGCAGGTTAAGATCTTCCCTGGTTAGACACCTCGTGGTGTTACAGGGATATTAGAAATGGATTAGATCGATATGTAAGAGCTAGCCAATAAGAGGCTTGGAACTAATGGGCCAGGCAGTGTTTAAAAGAATACAGTTTCCGTGTAATTATTTCGGGGCATAACCTAGCCAGGCGGGCGGCTGGGTGCTGGGGACGCAGCCTCGCCACTCTTATTTCAACACTGAACTCCTTTGCTTCAGGGTCTTAAGAGCACTGGCTCTTTCTTAATTGAAATTCTAAGTTGCTGAAAATTTAAATGACACCTCCTGAGAACCACTCATTTTGGCAACAAAAAAAAAAGGTGAATCCTGAACACATAAGAACTGGATGAATCTTTATCACAACACAGACAAGTTAAGGGTAGGCGACAGTAAGAACAGAGTGTACCTTAAGACCAAACAATGGTGAACATCCCACATTTATTAGTGGGCATTCTAGGCTTGAAGAATAAAGATCATATTTGTTTTTGACAATCCACTTGGTAACAGGCGTTAGTTAGAGACTTTTTTGTTTTGTTTGGGTTTATAGCTGTGGAGCCTGTCCTGGAACTCACTCTATAGCCAGGCTGGCCTCAAACTCTAGTGAGATCCACCTGTCTCTGCCTCTCTGGGATTAAAGGTGTGTGCCACCACCACCTGGCAAGGTGTTAGAGATTTAACACTTATAACAACTCAGGGTCATAACTCATAGTCTAATTTTCTTCCTTCCTTTATCCTTTCCTTCATTCCTTCTTTTCTTTCTGTAGACCAGGCTGGCCTTGAACTCATAGAGACCTGTCTACCTCTGCCTCCAGAACATTGGGATTAGAGGCGTGAACCACCACCACCTGGATCTAGAATAGTTCTTTCAAGTCAGTGATAACAATGTAACTAGAGCACTTGTAATAAAAATATACACCATATTGTACAATTTTATTATATTCATTGCTTATATTAAAATTATATTTTCAGTTTATATTGCTATTTGTTGTTTATATAAAATATTATATTTATAGTTTAGAGTTAACTATAGACTATTTCGTGCTTATCAGTGTATTTCAGAAACAATGTTGGAGATTTCTAATAAGAATAAATTGTTATTTAGTGGTACTGAGTTGCTTTTATGATTCATGAGTTCAGAAAATGCTTATATTGAACTTTATACTAGTTACTTCAGATACCCTAAGTGGATGATCAGTGTATGAAAGCAAAAGTGTACACACATGTATTGTATATCCAGACTGAGGGACTGTCATCTAAGATGGCTGAGTCATCTCATGATGCACTGCAGTACATGAGGATTCCAACTTCCCCATACAGTTGCTAACTCGTTACCTCCGCATCTTTCACCAGAGCCATGCTATCGATGTGCAATGACATTTCCCTTAGTTTGAGCTACAATTCTCTGGTCACTAATGATGCTGAACATCTTTTCACAGATGAATTTGTCTATTTCTTTGGGAAACAACTAGTACAGGGATGGAAGTATGACTCAATGACAAAGCACTTGGCTAGAGGAAGGCCCTATGTTCCATCCTTAGCACCAAAGAAAAAATTACAGAATAGACCATTTGAAGAAAGAGTATTTTTGCCAAAACAATAAGTACAATAACTGCAATGACAGAAACATACCAACTAAGTTTAAACCTGTCATGCTGATATGTCTCAGGACAGCTTGGTCTACACATTAAGTCACCAACCCAAAAAACCCAACACCAACAACGATGGTGAGTGTCACAGAATTGTTTAGTGAAATATCCTACTGATAAAATATAAAACCTTGTGGGGGATTGGGGGTGGTACACTCCTGGGAGGCAGAGGCAGGCAGATCTCTATGAGTTCAAGGTCAGCCTGGCCTATAGAATGACTTCCGGGACAGTTAGGGTTACACAGAAAAATCCTGTCTTGTAAAACAAACTAAAAGCTGTAGCACTTGGGAGGCAGAAGGCAAGTGGATTCCTGAGGGTCTAAGGCCAGTGTGTTCTACATAGCAAGTACGAGGCCAGCAAGGGTTACTTATTAAAACCCTGTTACAGGGGCTGGAGAGATGGCTCAGTGGTTAAGAGCATTTCCTGCCCTTCCAAAGGTCCTGAGTTCAATTCCCAGCAACCACATGGTAGCTCACAATCATCTGTAATGAGGTCTGGTGCCCTCTTCTGGCCTGCAGGCATATACACAGACAGAATATTGTACTCATAATAAATAAATAAATATTTTTAAAAAAATAAATAAAACCCTGTTACAAAAATTTTAAAAGAAAAGAAAATGTACCTTACTGACTTCTTACAGCTGCTGTAACAAGTCACCACAAATATGTTTTTGTTTTGGGGTTTTTTGTTTGTTTGTTTGTTTTAATATTTATTTATTTATTATGTATACAATAGTCTGTCTGCATGTATGCCTGAAGAAGGCACCAGACCTCGTTACAGATGGTTGTGAGCCACCATGTGGTTGCTGGGAATTGAACTCAAGACCTTTGGAAGAGCAGGCAATGCTCTTAACCGCTGAGCCATCTCTCCAGCCCCCTGTTTGTTTGTTTTTTGAGACAGGGTTTCTTTATGTAGCCCTAGCTGTCTTGGAACTAGCTCTGTAGACCAGGCTGGCCTCAAACTCACAGAGATCCACCTGCCTCTGCCTCCGAGTGCTGGGATTAAAGGCGTGTGCTACCACCACCCAGCTACAAATGTGGTTTAAGAGAACAGATATTCTTGTATAATTCTGGAGATCAGAGTCCCAGTTCACTTTTTTGTTGTTGTTGTTTGTTTTTGTTTTTTCGAGACAGGGTTTCTCTGTAGCTTTGGAGCCTGACCTGGAACTAGCTCTTGTAGATCAGGTTGGCCTCAAACTCAGAGAGATCTGCCTGCCTCTGCCTCCCAAGTGCTGGGACTAAAGGCATGTGCCACCACCGCCCAGCTCCTGTTCACTATTCTGGGTCTAAAATCTATAGTAACACCAGAGGCTCTTGTAGCTTCTGTTAGCAGCCAGCAACACTGGGCTGGTGGCTGTACTCCTTCAATCTCTGCCTCACTTCTCCTGGTAGGTAATCTCCCCTACCTCTCTTTATGTGCCTGACTGTATCTAGAGCCTCCCAAAGCTGTAAAGACTCCTTTTCCTTAAAAGAAGCAGTTAAAAGTTCCCAGGATATGATCTTTCCCACTAGTACTCAGGAACTCAAGGTCTGGGTTACCTCAGTTATTTATTTTATGTGTGTTTTGTCTGTGTATTTTTCTGTGCACCACTAGCATGTAGTGCCCACACAAGAAAGAAGAGAATATCAGGCCCCTGGAACTGAAGTTATAGACAGTTGTGAGTCATTCTGAGGGTGCAGGAAGTTCAACCTGGTCCTCTATAAGAGCAATAAGTGCTCTTAACCACCGAGCCTAGTCTCCAGACCCAACAATTTATGTATTTCTATTTTTTATGTGTATGGGTATTTTGTCTGCATGTATATGTACCATGCGCATATATCTGCTGCCTCCAGAGGCCAGAAGAGGGCATCAGACCCCATGGAGCTAGAAGTAAAGCTAGCTGTTAGCTGTCATCTAGGTGATAGGATTCAAACCTAAGTGCTCTGCAAGAACAGCAAGAGCTCTTAACCACTGAACCATATATATGTATGTGTACCACCTGTATGGAGTGCCTACAGAAGCAAGAAAACGGCACTAGATTCCCTGGAACTGGAGTGACAGAAGCCATTAGCCATGTGGGTGCTAGTAACCAAATACAGGTCCCCTGTAAGAGCAGGAAACAAGTACTCTTAATTTCTGAAACATGTAGCTCCACTTCTTTATGTGTGCTATATGTGTGTGTATACATGCATGTGTGTATGTGTGTGGGGGTGTAGGTGTATCTTACCCTCTGAATCATCACTTTAGCCAAAATATACCTTCTTGATGCTGCTTTTAACTTCACTTCTGAGTTACAAACTATCAAGAAATGATACAGGATGAATACATCAAATATTCATCCAGACATAATGGGGCACACTTTTAATTTTTAACCCGAGTACTTGGGAAGGCAGATCTCTGTGAATTCAAGGTCAACCTGAAATACGAAGTTCCAGGCAAGCCAAAGTTAAATAGTATAAGGTTCTATGTTCAAAAAAATTGTTTTCAATTAAAAAAAAAAGGGAGATCTGGAGAGTTGGCTCAAATGGTGAAAAGCACTTGTTCTTGCAGAGGACCAGATTCTGTTCCCATGATGACTCATAAACATCTGTAACTTCAGTTCCAGAGATCTGATGCCCTCTTCTGACCTGTGTGGGCATCAGGCATGCATGTGATGCACAGACATACAGACAAAACTCATACACATAAATAAACATGTTTTAATAAAAAAAGAAAGAAAGAAACCAAGCTGGACAGAGGTGTTTTGCCTGCGTGTATGTCTGTGTGAGAGTGTTGGATCTTCTGGAACTGGAGTTACAGACAGGTATGAACCACCATGTAGGTGGTGGGAACTAAACCCAGGTCCTCTGCAAGAGCAGCCAATGCTCTTAACTGCTATGTCATTTCTTCAGCCCCCACAAAGTATTTTTTTAAAGAGGGAGTTCACAGAAAGCATAGTAATAAGGGAAAGAACAATCTTCAGTGACTAGAAGCCCAAAGCTACAGTAAGAAGTTGCCACAAGCCAGGTCTTCACCTTGACAAACGTAACATGAGGTGTCCTACTTTACAGATGGATGCTGGTTTAGGTCAGACTAAAGCCCAGTCTCTGAGCTCAGAGCACACATTCTAAACCACCCCACATATTTCCTACATGAGCTTCATACGCAGCATTCAGAGAACTAGTTGCAAGGCTACATCCCTGATTGCTTTCACCAGAGGCCCAGAGGCACTGCCTGTCACATCATAGTAATTCTCACAGATACAACCTGAGACACCTGCCCAAACACTACCCAAACTTTATTTAGAATTAAACCTATTACTGCATATAAAATAGTCATTGTTAGCTGGGTGTGGTGGTACACACTACAGAGGCACGTTATTTGTATTTTAATACATAAATCTTGCCTGAAGACCAGAGGCAAAGCTAAAGCTACTAGAAGTCAGGTAATAGTGACACACAACTTTAATCCCAGGTTTTGGGAGACGAAGGCAGGTGGATCTCTGTGAATTCAAGGCCCCCCTGGGCTACACAAGATCAATGCAGAAACAAATCCAGGTGGTGATGGCTCACACTTTTAATTAAGGAGTCATACCTTTAATCCCAGCACTAGAAAGGATATAAAAAGGCAGATGGATCTTTGTTAATGAGGCTTAGTCTGCTTAGTTTGTGATCACCCAGCCTTGGTAGAGGTAAGATTTTTCTAGTGGCTTGACTATTTTGCTTTTCTGGTTTTCTGGTTGAACCCCAATTTCTATCTCTGGGATTTTATTATTTGTGCTACATTTGATGCCCAACGTAATATACCACTACAACACACCTTTAATCCCAGCAGTCAGGAGGCAGAGGCAGGCAGATCTCTAGTTCCAGGACAGCTTGGATTAGAAACAAACAAACGTGTGTGTGTGTGTGTGTGTGTGTGTGTGTGTGTGTGTGTATGCAGGTGTGTGTGCGTGTGTGTATGGACACTAATACTGTTTCTTTTTCCACAAATACATAAATTTTTTGTAGAAAATATATATTTCTGAGTTTGCCATGGTAGTGTATGCCTGTGATCCCAGAACTCAGAATGCTGAGACAGGTTCAAGATATTCAGGACAAGGTCCTCCCCCCTCCGTCCATGTCTAGGAAGGTGAACATCCAAACTGGCTAGGCTCCCACCAAGCCGGAACATGAAGTAGGATCAAAACCCCTTGCCATTGACCTTGGCTTCTCATCAGTCCTCATTGTTCGCCATGATCGGAGAGTCCGGTTTTATCCCATGCTGTTTCAGTCACAGTCCAGCTGGTCTTGGTGAGTTCCCAATAGATCAGCCCCACTGGAGGGGGGAGGACCTTGGACTTTCCACAGGGCAGGGAACCATGACGGTTCGGGGGGAGGGGGGGGGGGGTCAGCCCCACTGGAGGGGGGAGGACCTTGGACTTTCCACAGGGCAGGGAACCATGACTGTTCTTTGGATAGGAGAGGGAGGGGGAGAGGAGTGGGGGGAGGGGGAGGGAAATGGGAGGCTGGGAGGAGGCGGAAACTCTTTTTTCTTATTCTCAATAAAAAAAAAAAAAAGATATTCAGGACAACCCGGACTACATAGCAAGATCCTGCAGGACTCAAAGGAAAAGAAAGAAAGAAAGGAAAGAAAGAAAGAAAGAAAGAAAGAAAGAAAGAAAGAAAGAAAGAAAGAAAACCAAGAGAAGTCAGGCAGTGATGGTACACACCTTTAATGCCAGTACTCAGGAGGCAGGATCTCTGAGTTCAAGGACAGCCTGGTCTAAAGAGTGAGTTCCAGTCAAACCCTGTCTCGAAAAAACAAAAAGAAAAGAAAACCAAGAGAGCTGGGTATGTTATTGTACACCATTAGTACCAGCACTTGGGAGGCAGAGAGGCAGATGGATCTTTGTTAATGAGACTAGTCTGTTCTACATAGGGAGACCTAGGATAACTGAGGTTGTACAGAGACACATACCTCAAAAAATAAATTGGATGGATGGATGGATGGATGGATGGATGGATGGATGGATGGATGGATGGAAAAACACATACATAAATACATAACTAAGTATTTTTTAAAAAGGAATACCAAGAGTCTGGAATGGGGAATAAAGTTAAGTAAACTTCAGGAACTACCTTCCACTTCCATTCCCTCCTGCTAACCATCAATGTTCATGGATCACACACTGGACTCTTAGTGTGGATCTATGCTTCACAAGCTTCCTTACACTCCAATAATCCGAGGAGAAAGACATCACTCTGGTCCATAAAGCAGTGAAGCTCAGAGCAGAGCCCATGGCAGGTGGTGAGAACTGCTGACTTACAACATAAGGACAGTATGTTGTCCCAAGCTGTGTTTGCTCTTGTGCCAATTGCTTGCCAGATGAACCTATAAACACATTCCATTTAGATGAGTGATGTGTGATAGGACAATACATATAATGCTGTGTTTGAGCCCCACCCCCAGAAATAGCTCTCTTATTAGTTTATCAGGCCATAGAGGTGATAGCCCATGAAATAAATGCTGAGATATGGTGAATTTGTATAAAAAGTTGAACATTTTAAAGATCAAGAATTCGAACTGAAGGTGGAAAAACTCTTTTTAAATTTTATACTTAGGAGACTGGAGAAATAGCTCAGTAGTTGAGAGCGTGGCAGCTCTTCCACATCTGGGTTCAATTCCCAGCATCCACATGGCAATTCACAACTGTCTGTAATTCCTGTTCCAGGTTATCCGACACCCTCTCCTAGCCTTCACAGATACTTAGGTATACACATACTGTACAGACATACATGTAGGCAAAACACTCATACACAATAAAGTAAATAGATCTATCACTGGCAGTGGAGGCACACACCTTTAATCCCAGCAGTTGGGAGGCAGAGGCAGGAGAATGTCTGACTTCGAGACCAGCCTGGTCTACAGAGCAAGTTCCTGAACAGTCAGGGTTATTACTAAGAGAAATCCTATCTCAAAAAACAAAAACAAACAAAAAAGTAAGTATATTTTTAAAAATAATAAATTTTATATTTAGTCAAATCACTATAGTACAGAAAAAAAATGATCAGAACAAACTTGTTTAACTCAAGAGCTGTTATACAAAGGATCCATATTGGGACTGGAGAAATGGCTCAGAGGTTAAGAGCACTGGCTGCTCTTCCAGAGGTCCTGAGTTCAAGTCCCAGCAACCACAAGGTGGCTCACAGCCATGTATCTGTAAAGAGATCTGGTGCCCTCTTCTGCTCTGTGAGCATACATGGAGGCAGAATGTTGTATACACAATAAATAAATCTTTAAAAACAACAACAACAACAAAACAAAGGATCCATATTAGGAAGTCCTGTGCTTCACTGAGGTGACCCAGCATCTCTATTTGCATAAGGAAGTGTAGAAGCAGAATAAAGCACTGGCCATTTTTGTTTGTTTGGTTTGGTTTTTAGCTTTTGTTTTGAGACAGGATTTCTCTGTGTAGCCCTGGCAATCATGGAACTCCCTCTGTAGACCAGGCTGGCCTCAAACTTGATATGGGAGTCCCCTCTGTATGCTGTGATTATCATAAATGAATAAAGAAACTGCTTTGGACCTATAGCAGGGCAGAACTTAGCTGGGTGAGGAAATATATATTTCGTGTGTGTGTGTGTGTGTGGTAAAGAAAAAAAACAGGGTCAAAAAATGCCAACAGTGGAAAGATTGTGGCTGGCTTTTAATCTCCATTTTCATGCATACAATAACCACAGATTATCTCTGAATAGGAATGGAGAGGACACTGTTTTAGGAAAATCACTAGACTATGACATCTAGCAAATAAGGTACGCTATGAAACAAAATAAAATTTGTTTCTTTAAAAATTACAGAGAAACACAGAAACACTTCAAAATAATGTTAAAGTCCTGTTCATGACATCAAGTCAATCTCTAGTAGTTTAACTGGCAAACAGAAGCCTTGCTTCTAGGAACAAGTCGGAGGAAAACACACAGCTTTGCTTTACTTGTTGATGTATGAGTCTCAACTTATCCATGCTGAGAACAGATGGCAAAAGAAATTGGCCCAGGGTGTCACTATGACTGTACAAATATGATGGTCATCAGGAAATACATTGTTCTTCATTTCAACCTTTTCCTAGAAACAACGCCTGGATGTTGTGGAATGAAAACAGGTGAGCAGGTGTGGGAGGATGTTATTTCTGGCAAGAGCTGATGGCAAAGAAGAACACTGAATGTGCTGCTTTCTACTTAATTCCAAAGATGCAATAAGGAAGGTTGGAAATACCTTGAATAATTTTATATCTCTAAAAGTCACTGTATTTTTAGAAAGGTTACTGGTAGTAAGAATATAGTTACTTTTATTTTTGTATAAAATATCTTCTCAAAATTCAAAGCCTAAACCAGGTGGTGGTGGTGATGCCTTTAATTCTAGCATTTGGAAGAGACAGATGATCTCAGAATTCAAAGCCAGCCTGGTCTACAGAGTGAGACACCTTGGGAGAAGGGTTGAGGGAGGACCTAAAATAAACATGATATACTTACAGTATACCCAAACAATAAAGATAATAAGAATTTCTGTAGAAATAGCAGTGTCAGTGAGATAGCCCAGTAGGTAAAGGTACTCACTCACCACCAGGCCTGAGGATCTGAGTCTCAGTCCCCTAGACCTACAAGGCAGGAGGAGAGTTGTCCTCTGACCTCCACACACATGACATAGCATGTGTGTGCACATACACTACACATAGCAAATAAACAATAAGAGAAAACATTATTTCATATAGTTCATCCAGCTTTGGTTGCAGAATTTTACAGCATAGCTGTCATGCTCTCTTATGTCTACACAGACTCAAAAATTTGCTTCTGGAGTTTCAAAGCATCTATTTTGGTTTTCTTTCTCAAAGATGCATGCTAACCAGGAGCCCACCAGTGAAACAAAACCACCTTAATCTATTATGTCCTTCTAAGCATTACATGTTAGCATTCTTAGATGAATCCATTCTTTAAGACACACTCTTGACACTCACTGTGCACACCCAGGCTGTTCTGCCATGATGCTGACCCACATGCCCCTTACAGCAGATCGTCCTTTGTTCCAGGTCACTAGGTCTCTTAATAAGTTACTAGTCAGTTCTTCTGGTTAACTGGTTAACATGACTAGTTTGGTGAATCAAACCAAATAGTAAGTATGGCTCCGTAGACATTTATGACCTAAGAAAGAGTGCTTTCATGGTAGCGATCCAGGAGAGGAAATGGCAAAGAAGTCATTTCCCCCATGCAAAATGTGCAGTCGGCTGGGTCGCTGGGTACCTGGTTTCCTAGTCTATAGGAAGAGCAATACACCTGGCTTGTTTTCTTTGATACTGGTGTTGCGGGAGGTCCTTCCGCCCCTCCAACCAATAGCTGCTGTGATACCAGCCCATTGGGGCGTGGTCTCTCTCCCTTTAAAAAAGCGGCTATTTCCTCTGCTCGCTCTCTTCACTTCCTCTTCCGCCCAGCATCCTATTCTGTTTATTCCACCCACCTATGTTCTAAGCTATGAGGCCAAGCAGTTGGTTTATTACTTAACCAATGAAATCAACAGATTGATATATGACACTCCCACATCATACTGATATGTAAACTATATCAACAGAAGAATTTACTTTTTATTTGACATGAGGTCTCATATAGGCCAGGCTAGTCTCCAGTTTGAACTTCTAACCGTCTGAGTGCTTAGATTACAATCATATGGCACCCCATGCCTCACTTTAGAACAGGAGTTCTACAAAGGAATGGAGCCCCTCCACCTCAGTGGGGTAACATTAGCATCTTTCCATTTGTGTAAGCAACTCTCAAGGCAGAGTAAAGGAAAAGGTTAGTCTTGGTGGTAAGGGAATGAATCTGATAGTA